>NC_091933.1:17930707-18265707 GCF_041260155.1 Ptychodera flava | reverse complement strand
ATAAGGTGTCCCATCATACCAAATATGAAAGGTTTAGCACTTGTGGTTACTGAGTTATGGACAATAATGTATATTTCAGGTCAAAGGTCACCAAGGTCACATGATATTTTGTCAAAATGTCTGAGATATCTGCGTGAACCGATGGACTCACTGATGGACTCACGGACGGATATGAGCCAATCTATAAGCCCCCTGGACTTTATCCGTGGGGACAAAAAAACTGTGTCACTGCATCCTTTAGGCAATATGAATACAATGAGAAACTAAATTTTTATTTTTCTTGGCATCATACATGCGAGTCTATGGAGAACTGCCTTATACATGGGAGTCTATGGAGGTGTAAACTAAAAAGTCCTCTAACACGGCCAAATTTGATAGCATTGTGAAACAAATCGACGTGCATCTGTATGGGGTTGGGTACTAGGCGTGAACGGACGGACGGACGCACGGACATGACCAAACCTATAAGTCCCCTCGGACTTCGTCCGTGGTAATTAAAACAACGCAACAGTTATTACAGCTACACGGCGGTAGGTTCATATCCAGAGCCCCGTACGGTCTGCCGCCGTCGCTTGAAAACAATCTCATGCACCCGGCCATATGGGCAGCTGGCCGGATGCATGACTTCCCGGAGAAGGCGAGCTGCCACGTTCAAGCTCAGGATTATTTGTCGATCAAATTTCAATAAATTTACCTCACCTAGATGAAATTTTGTCTACAGGCTGAAATTTCGCCGAAGTTTGACAAAATTACATCGATTTTTCAGGTTCAAATACTACATTTTTGAGTTTTGAGTGCAGACAGAAATAAGTTTTGAGGCAACATGGCTGCGACCCCATGTTGACCCCTAGCCCTGCGTACGATGCTATGTGCTACAGCTAACACACAGCATCGTACGCAGGGCCAGCGAGAGAGTTGCCGACATCGACGGTTATTTACGAGAAGTGAATAAAAGACTGTCATTTTTGGAAGCGATCGAGTAGCTGAGGTAGGCTCGGATACGACTTGGCCCAAGAACGCTGAATTTCGGCAGTAATTTGGCTTTTTACATCAAGTTTCAAAATGGATTTGAAGTCACCGACCCTACGTACGGGTCTTTGCAGGGCTGTGGTGAGCGGGGCGGTTAGCTGTAGCGGAACACACAGCATCGTACGCAGGGCTAGTTGACCCCCAAGTGAAAATGTGTTCGCGATCAAATCTTCCTATATTTTTTTCAGAATTTTCAACAAAATCATTGCTTCTTACATCTTTTGTAAAATACAAAATTCTAAAATAAAACTGCGATGTGCAATGTCTCCAGATTTCTAAAATATCGTTCGTTGACCGTTCGACGCAAACTTGTGACGCAGTTGAAATTCAATACTGACCGCCAAATAATCTTAATGAGACGAGATCAGTCTAGACATCCTCCAAATTATCCAACCATTCGCATTGGAGTTCAGCTCGCTTAGAGTATCATAACATTTTTCGGCCTTCTTTTAGATCGACCCTAATATCTCCCATTTAGGAAATAAATACACAAGCTACCTCGACAAAACTTCGTGCACCATCCAAGACCAAACGCACTACAAATCTGTCTTGACGTCATCATCTCCTTACATGGTAATCGGCATACCGTATTTTTTCGCAAAGGGGACACAGAATACGTCGGAGTATTCAGTTTCAAAACGTATTACATTGTGTGATGTTGTCAAAAAAAGTCATGTTACTGCAGTGGTATAAATTACAAAACACAAAAGTTCAAATCAGTTTATTTTGGACTGGCTTTACCCAACATTTCATATTGTTTCTTATGCCAGATTTGACCACGTGCTTACTGGCGACCCCTTTTCATGCAAATTTTGTGTCAAATGATGTGTTCCCCTGGAAAAACAAACGTACGATTTCTATATGAAGGAGGCGAAATTTGCCCTCAAGACTCAAAACCACCCCTTTGGGGTGTACCTAGCTATTTTGAACGAGCTTCTCGAATCTGCAGCTCTATTTCGAAATGATGGTCTGGTTTTGTCAGCTCAAGGATAAGTGTTCTCCATCGCTGTGGGCATTACTAATCTCAACTGGGGTACAGTTTCCAGTCGTAATGTTTTTCATTGTGTCCGGGATATAAAACCTTTCCTTTTCAAACTTTCTCTTTGATTAACACTAATCCACATCTTGTCAGTGATTAAACATGTTTCAAGTTTAAATGTTAAATTCTGGTCTCGAGCCCTCCTGTTCGACCAAACCGAAATTACCCCTCCGACTTTGGCTCGTCCAGTGGGTGTAGCAAGGGTCGTGCCATCGCCTAGGAAACGGAGGGTGCATTAATTGTTGCATTTCGATGCACATTTTGATTATATTCAGAAGATTTTGTGGCAAAAACGCAGATAGAGAAGCATTTATATTCACATCTCACTTATTCAAGACTGGCTGAGAGCAGCACTTCCATTCAGTTAACATCATTACGCCATTTATTATGCCAAGAAAGATGAAGCCAATACATTTTGCCCTCCCTGGTCTCAGCCAGAAATGGTTATACCTTACAGTTTTTTCCCACGGAATGAAAACAAATGTACTTGGGCTGAGGCCCAAGTACAATAATAATAACAAGGCAGTATTGCTGAAGGCAATGAGTACTTGGGCCGAGATAGAGTAATTTTGAGGACAATATATACTACTATTCAAATATGGTCTTGAATTTCCTCCAGTCAATTAGGCATTTGATTTACTGGTTATTAAACGAAGCAATCGCATGACAACGGCAAAATATGTCTAGCAACTTTTGTGGAGTTTTAGGCAGGGGTTCTTTATTTATAGTGAAATTGCTTAAACTCCTTAAATATTCAAATTACAGCAAATTTCTTTTGTTCTCGATGGTAGATGTCTAATATTTAGATGGGCATATTTAGATTTCTACCCTATAGTTATCCCTATATACCAAAAATCGGACATCTAGCTCTACTGGCATGCTCAGAATTAGATATGCGAATAATTAATGAGGTACAATATGTGGTGTCATAAGGTGTCCTATCATACCAAATATGAAGGGTGTAGCACTTGTGGTTACTGAGTTGTGGACAAAATATGTATATTTGAGGTCAAAGGTCATTGAGGTCACGTGACGTTTTGTCAAACAAATTATATTGTTAACTTATCCCTATATACCAAAAATCAGACCTCTAGCTCTATTGGCTCGCTCAAAATTAGATATGCGCATAATTAATGAGGTACAATATGTGGCGTCATAAGGTGTCCCATCATACCAAATATGAAAGGTTTAGCACTTGTGGTTACTGAGTTATGGACAATAATGTATATTTGAGGTCAAAGGTCACCAAGGTCACATGATATTTTGTCAAAATGTCTGAGATATCTGCGTGAACCGATGGACTCACTGATTGACTCACGGACGGATATGACCCAATCTATAAGCCCCCTGGACTTTATCCGTGGGGACAAAAAACTGTGTCACTGCATCCTTTAGGCAATATGAATACGATGAGAAACTAAATTTTATTTTTCTTGGCCTTATACGTGAAAGTCTATGGAGAACTGCCTTATACATGGGAGTCTATGGAGGTGTAAACTAAAAAGTCCTCTAACACGGCCAAATTCGATCGCATTGTGAAACAAATCGACGTGCATCTGTATGGGGTTGGGTACTATTCTTGTGCAAAGTTTGAAGAAATTGACCAGGGCATGTCTGAGATATCTGCGTGAACGGACGGACGGACGGACTGACATGACCAAACCTATAACTCCCCCAGGACTTCGTCCGTGGGCACTAAAAACAACGCAACAGTTATTACAGCTACACCGGCGGTAGGTTCATATCCAGAGCCCCGTACGGTCTGCCGCCGTCGCGTGAAAACAATCTCATAAACGTGGCCATATGGGCAACTGTGTATGGGCAGCTGGATGCTTGACTTCCGGAGAAGGCGAGCTGTCACGTTCAAGCTCAGGATTATTTGTCGATCAAATTTCAGTAAATTTACCTTACCTAGATGAAATTTTGTCTACATGCTGAAATTTCGCCGAAGTTTGACAAAATTGCATCGATCTTTCAGGTTCATACCCGACATTTTGAGTTTTGAGTGCAGACAGAAATAAGTTTTGCGGCAACATGGCTGCGACCCCATGTTGACCCCTAGCCCTGCGTACGATGCTATGTGCTACAGCTAACACACAGCATCGTACGCAGGGCTAGCGAGAGAGTTGCCGACATCGACGGTTATTTACGAGAAGTGAATAAAAGACTGTCATTTTTGGAAGCGATCGAGTAGCTGAGGTAGGCTGGGATACGACTTGGGCCCAAGAACGCTGAATTTCGGCAGTAATTTGGCTTTTTACGTCAAGTCCCAAAATGGATTTGAAGTCATCGACCCTACGTACGCGTACGGGTCTTTGCAGGGCTGTGGTGAGCGGGGCGATTAGCTGTAGCGGAACACACAGCATCGTACGCAGAGCTAGTTGACCCCAAGTGAAAATGTGTTCTCGATCAAATCTTCCTATATTTTTTTCAGAATTTTCGACAAAATCATTGCTTCTTACATCTTTTGTAAAATATAAAATATTAAAATAAAAATGCGATGTGCCATGTCTCCAGATTTCTAAAATATCGTTCGTTGACCGTTCGACGGAATACTCATTTCGCAAACTTGTGACGCAGTTGAAATTCAATACTGACCGCCAAATAATCTTAATGAGACGAGATCATTCTAGACATCCTTCAAATTATCCAACCATTCGCGTTAGAGTTCAGCTCGCTTAGAGGATCATAACATTCTTCGGCCTTCGTTTAGATCGACCCTAATCTCTCCCATTTAGGAAATAAATACACAAGCTACCTTGACAAAACTTCGTGCACCATCCAGGACCAAACACACTACAAATCTGTCTTGACGTCATCATCTCCTTACATGGTAATCGGCATACCGTATTTTTTAGCAAAGGAGACACAGAATACGTCGGAGTATTAAGTTTCAAAACGTATTACATTGTGTGATGTTGTCAAAAAAAGGTAATGTTACTGCAGTGGTATAAATTACAAAACACAAAAGTTCAAATCAGTTTATTTTGGACTGGCTTTACCCAACATTTCATATTGTTTCTTATGCCAGATTTGACCACGTGCTTACTGGCGACCCCTTTACATGCAAATTTGTGTCAAATGGTGTGTTCTCCTGGAAAAACAAACGTACGATTTCTATATGAAGGAGGCGAAATTTGCCCTCAAACTCGAACCACCCCTTATGGGGTGTACCTAGCTATTTTGAACGAGCTTCTCGAATCTGCAGCTCTATTCCGAAATGATGGTCTGGTTTTCTCAGCTCAAGGATAAGTGTTCTCCATCGCTGTGGGCATTACTATTCTCAACTGGGGGTACAGTTTCCAGTCGTAATGTTTTTCATTGTGTCCGGGATATATAAAACCTTTCCTTTTCACAATTATACTTCGATTAACACTAGTCCACATCTTGTCAGCGATTAAACATGTTTCAAGTTTAAATGTTAAATTCTGGTCTCTAGCCCTCTTGTTCGACCAAACTGAAATTACCCCTCCCACTTTGGCTCGTCCAGTGGGTGTAGCTAGGGTCGTGCCATCGCCTAGGAAACGGAGGGTGCATTAATTGTTGCATTTCGATGCACATTTTGATTATATTCAGAAGATTTTGTGGCAAAAACTCAGATAGAGAAGCATTAATATTCACATCTTACTTATTCAAGACTGGCTGAGAGCAGCACTTCCATTCAGTTAACATCATTACGCCATTTATTATGCCAAGAAAGATGAAGCCAAGACATTTTGCCCTCCCTGGTCTCAGCCAGGAATGGTTATACCTTACAGAGTTTTTTCCCACGGAATGAAAACAAATGTACTTGGGCTGAGGCCCAAGTACAATAATAATAATAATAATAATAATAATAATAATAATAACAAGGCAGTATTGCTGAAGGCAATGAGTACTTGGGCCGTGATAGAGTAATTTTGAGGACAATATATACTAGTATTCAAATATGGTCTTGAATTTCCTCCTGTCAATTAGGCATTTGATTAACTGGTTATTAAACGAAGCAATGGCATGACAACGGCAAAATATGTCTAGCAACTTTTGTGGAGTTTGAGGCAGGGGTTCTTTATTTATAGTGAAAATTGCTTAAACTCCTTAAATATTCAAATTACAGCAAATTTCTTTTGTTCTCGATGGTAGATGTCTAATAAATATTAGTATGTGCACAAATAACATGGTGTTTGTTTAACTATATTTTGGTGGAGATTTCAGAATCCGATCGTGACCACCCCTCACAAAGTCTAATGGTGCGTCCCTAAGTGAATTGTTCTGGCATTGGGAAGCAAACTCAACATTACAGGATTTTATTAGAGCCAGTTAAAGGGCCTGAGAGGTAACTGCAAAATTTAACCAACCTCAAGTTACCATTTAATTTTCGCAGATATTCATTGCTATCTATAAATTTTGCTTATGGCAGAATAGGCGAAACAAAGAATTTTGTTAATTCTGCCATTTTCCAAAGCTTGCCATACTATTTGAAAAAAGGGTATAAATGGAGTGGATTCCTGTCCCATCCTGAAGTAGGTTGCACCATGTTGTATTTGTCAAGATGGAAAGATTGCACGTGCACCATTTTTGGTGTTTATCATAATTGTATGGCAGTACTGTGGCCATATTCGGGAAGAGAACTGGTTGCCTTACAGAAATCTATCCTTGTAGTTCAACTCAATGGATAATTATACTTGAATAAACATCGCAGAGTCAGAACATTTCCATGAACTAACTTTAATATAATAATAAAATCAAAAAATATTCTCAAAAGTTGTGCAAAATTTGCATCAACTTAATGAGTGTTTGATATAACCTACTAATCTATGAACTGCTAGACAAACTTTTGAACTGTTAATCAAGTGTCAAACATAGCACCAGAAATCGAAGCACAATCTGGAAACTTTTTGAAAATAACACAACTTGCGCGTTTTTTCCTGAGGTAACATTAATAACACAACTGAATTAACTATATTATCAAACAACATGTGCAATTATTACACGTAACTCTCTTGACAATTGGGTTTGGAAAAAATACAAGATTTATCCACTAAACGAGTGGTAACCTACACATGTATGAAACTATAGAACACGTTTATCAAACATTCATTATCTATACAAGTTGAATAGTTTTTGAATGGAAATTGTCAGTGAAACATGGTTAATTTGCCATTCTATATGAACAATGAGAGGAAGTGAAAAACACAACATAATTGGCTTTTAAGGTTATTTTTATGTCAATTAGCAAAATGTCACCACAACAATTACACTGCATTTTTACAATTGGTAGACTTGCTTTGTTTAACACTGCAGGATTACTGATTAATATACTGTCAGGAAATGGCCGAGTTAGCACTAATTTGGTGTATCCAGACGCAGATTCTGAAGTGATTGCATGCATGCATGCAAGCTGTTGTAAAACGATTCATTGACAATGACATAGTCCCCACTTGTAATAGGAGTATTAGTCTTGATGGGGCAGGGAAATGTGGTCATTAAGAAGTATCACTGAAGTGTACATGTTGAGATCTATGGGCACGTAGGTCTATGTTGTTGTTCCCAATTTGAAACATCAGACATGTCTAAGTTCTGGTTCTAAATCGGGAAAAAAGATCAGACCTCTAGCTGTATTGGCCAGCCAAGAAATACATATGTGCATAATAAATGAGGTACAAGATGTGACATCTTAGGGTCTAATATCTTATCAAAATTGAAGGGTATAGAACTTGTGGTTACTGAGTTATGCATATATATGTATAATCAAGCTCAAAGGTCATCAATTCAAGGTCACGTGACATTTTGAAAAAAACATTGTATTGCTAATTAATCCCTATATGCCAAAAATCAGACCTCTAGCTCTATTCGCTTGCCCAGAATTAGATATGTGCATAATTAATGAGGTAAAGCGTGTGTTGGCATAAGGTCTCCCATCCTACTAAATATAAAGAACATAGCACTTGTGGTTACTTATTTATTGGCATAAACGTATATTTAAGGTAAAAGGTCATCGAGGTCACATGACATTTTGTCAAAAAATTTCTACCCTATAGTTATCCCTATATACCAAAAATCGGACATCCAGCTCTATTGGCTTGCTCAGAATTAGATATGTGCATAATTAATGAAGAACAATATGTGGCGTCATAAGGTGTCCCATCATACCAAATATGAAGGGTGCAGCACTTGTGGTTACTGAGTTGTGGACAAATATATATATTTGAAGTCAAAGGTCATTGAGGTCACGTGACATTTTGTCAAATAATTGTATTGCTAAGTTATTCCTATATACCAAAAATCAGACCTCTAGCTCTATTGGCTCGCTCAAAATTAGATAAGCGCATAATTAATTGGTGCCATATGTGGCGTCATAAGGTGTCCCATCATACCAAATATGAAAGGTTTAGCACTTGTGGTTACTGAGTTATGGACAATAATTGTGGTTACTGAGTTATGGACAATAATGTATATTTGAGGTCAAAGGTCACCAAGGTCACATGATATTTTGTCAAAATGTCTGAGATATCTGCATGAACCGATGGACTCACTGATTGACTCACAGACTGATATGACCCAATCTATAAGCCCCCTGGACTTTATCCGTGGGGACAAAAAACTGTGTAACTGCATCCTTTAGGCAATATGAATACGATGAGAAACTAAATTTTTATTTTTCTTGGCCTTATACATGGGAGTCTATGGAGAACTGCCTTATACATGGGAGTCTATGGAGGTGTAAATTAAAAAGTCCTCTAACACGGCCAAATTCGATCGCATTGTGAAACAAATCGACGTGCATCTGTATGGGGTTGGGTACTATTCTTGTGCAAAGTTTGAAAGAAATTGACCAGGGCATGTCTGAGATATCTGCGTGAACGGACGGACGGACGGACTGACATGACCAAACCTATAACTCCCCCAGGACTTCGTCCGTGGGCACTAAAAACAACGCAACAGTTATTACAGCTACACCGGCGGTAGGTTCATATCCAGAGCCCCGTACGGTCTGCCGCCGTCGCTTGAAAACAATCTCATAAACCTGGCCATATATGGGCAACTGTGTATGGGCAGCTGGATGCTTGACTTCCCGGAGAAGGCGAGCTGTCACGTTCAAGCTCAGGATTCTTTGTCGATCAAATTTCAGTAAATAGGTCCGTGGTAATTAAAAACAACGCAACAGTTATTACAGCTACACCGGCGGTAGGTTCATATCCAGAGCCCCGTACGGTCTGCCGCCGTCGCTTGAAAACAATCTCATGCACCCGGCCATATGGGCAGCTGGCCGGATGCATGTCTTCCGGAGAAGGCGAGCTGTCACGTTCAAGCTCAGGATTATTTGTCGATCAAATTTCAATAAATTTACCTTACCTAGATGAAATTTTGTCTATAGGCTGAAATTTCGCCGAAGTTTGACAAAATTACATCGATTTTTCAGGTTCATATGCGACATTTTTGAGTTTTGAGTGCAGACAGAAATAAGTTTTGAGGCAACATGGCTGCGACCCCATGTTGACCCCTAGCCCTGCGTACGATGCTATGTGCTACAGCTAACACACAGCATCGTACGCAGGCCAGCGAGAGAGTTGCCGACATCGACGGTTATTTACGAGAAGTGAATAAAAGACTGTCATTTTTGGAAGCGATCGAGTAGCTGAGGTAGGCTGGGATACGACTTGGGCCCAAGAACGCTGAATTTCGGCAGTAATTTGGCTTTTTACGTCAAGTTTCAAAATGGATTTGAAGTCACCGACCCTACGTACGGGTCTTTGCAGGGCTGTGGTGAGCGGGGCGGTTAGCTGTAGCGGAACACACAGCATCGTACGCAGGGCTAGTTGACCCCCAAGTGAAAATGTGTTCGCGATCAAATCTTCCTATATTTTTTTCAGAATTTTCAACAAAATCATTGCTTCTTACATCTTTTGTAAAATATAAAATACTAAAATAAAACTGCGATGTGCAATGTCTCCAGATTTCTAAAATATCGTTCGTTGACCGTTCGACGCAAACTTGTGACGCAGTTGAAATTCAATACTGACCGCCAATAATCTTAATGAGACGAGATCAGTCTAGACATCCTCCAAATTATCCAACCATTCGCATTGGAGTTCAGCTCGCTTAGAGTATCATAACATTTTTCGGCCTTCTTTTAGATCGACCCTAATATCTCCCATTTAGGAAATAAATACACAAGCTACCTCGACAAAACTTCGTGCACCATCCAAGACCAAACGCACTACAAATCTGTCTTGACGTCATCATCTCCTTACATGGTAATCGGCATACCGTATTTTTTAGCAAAGGGGACACAGAATACGTCGGAGTATTCAGTTTCAAAGCGTATTACATTGTGTGATGTTGTCAAAAAAAGGTCATGTTACTGCAGTGGTATAAATTACAAAACAAAAGTTCAAATCAGTTTATTTTGGACTGGCTTTACCCAACATTTCATATTGTTTCTTATGCCAGATTTGACCACGTGCTTACTGGCGACCCCTTTTCATGCAAATTTTGTGTCAAATGATGTGTTCCCCTGGAAAAACAAAAGTACGATTTCTATATGAAGGAGGCGAAATTTGCCCTCAAGACTCAAAACCACCCCTTTGGGGTGTACCTAGCTATTTTGAACGAGCTTCTCGAATCTGCAGCTCTATTTCGAAATGATGGTCTGGTTTTCTCAGCTCAAGGATAAGTGTTCTCCATCGCTGCGGGCATTACTATTCTCAACCGGGGGTACAGTTTCCAGTCGTAATGTTTTTCATTGTGTCCGGGATATAAAACCTTTCCTTTTCAAACTTTCTCTTTGATTAACACTAATCCACATCTTGTCAGTGATTAAACATGTTTCAAGTTTAAATGTTAAATTCTGGTCTCGAGCCCTCCTGTTCGACCAAACCGAAATTACCCTCCGACTTTGGCTCGTCCAGTGGGTGTAGCAAGGGTCGTGCCATCGCCTAGGAAACGGAGGGTGCATTAATTGTTGCATTTCGATGCACATTTTGATTATATTCAGAAGATTTTGTGGCAAAACTCAGATAGAGAAGCATTTATATTCACATCTCACTTATTCAAGACTGGCTGAGAGCAGCACTTCCATTCAGTTAACATCATTACGCCATTTATTATGCCAAGAAACATGAAGCCAATACATTTTGCCCTCCTGGTCTCAGCCAGAAATGGTTATACCTTACAGTTTTTCCCACGGAATGAAAACAAATGTACTTGGGCTGAGGCCCAAGTACAATAATAATAATAATAATAATAATAATAATAATAATAATAATAATAATGTGCCTATTATTCTAAGGAAATATATTCAGACGGACAAGACATACGGGATTTCAAGTACTTCTTCCATTTATAGAGGCGACAGAAAGCGTTTCACGCCAGAAATATTGAGAAATATGAGAAGATTTTTTTCCTTAACTTCAGTTTCAGATATCAATCGTCAGGTTACAGACAAAATACAGACAGGAGATGGTTGGATACGTGGTTGTTCGATCGCCCTTAAGGCGACACATGGGGTTTCAAGCTGGTAAATTACGACCGCCGAGAAGAATCATGCAATATTACGGAAAGATGAGGTTCGTAAACGGCACTTCGTCTTTGACAAAATTCGTTAACATTATACGATAGGCTGGGCATACAACATCTCTTTGAAGAAAAGTCAACTAGGAAGCTAAATTTCGGCAAGTAATAATGCTACGGAAGGACATGTGGACAGCATGTCTACTTTCCTCAAGTCCGCCCCAGCAACTTTTGTTAATAACCGAAGCCTCTGGATATTGAAGTTTTTAAGATCGTGGCACTGACATAGGGTGAACTGTTTCTAGGTAAGCATACAGCACGACTGACAGATGTGATCGCAGTAACATTTGGAAAACGGTCACTCAACTGTCGTTCCAACGCCAGGGGATGATTAGACTCAGTATTTTTTCCGCTGTTAATAGTCAAGTCGTTGATGTAGTTTAAATTTGCCCTTTACTCCAATCATTTAAAGGCTAAGCACAGTCAATTACTGAATCCCTACCCAGCAACCCCTGCGTGTATGGGCGGGTTGATAGGCATCAGGAAAAACAATCTTGCAAACAAGCAAGTTTGTTGCAATTGCGCCTCATGAAGAACTGATTCAAAATAACAAGAAGCCAGCTGTACAAACTATGAACTTGTCCTTTTACACATCAAGCAGCTTTACAGTAATAATCACAATCAACCTAGCAAAACAAAGCGGTGCAGCTGCGTACATATCTAATGGCAAATCCGGTAAAATTAAAAGTAGCTTACTGTTAATATTTCCCGTCTCCCAATAGCATGCTGAATGGCCGAGAGTCGTGCTTTTCTGAAGACCATGCAATCTTTCAATTCGCGATGGATACGATCAATATAGTGGCATTTTATTCCTGGTCTTTGCAAAAGGACGCCGATATATTGTTAGCAGTCTAGATATACCCAAGCCAACTAGAAATTCCTACAGAATCATGGTACAGTGACCCGTGTCCGAACATAAATTGCATATTAAACACAAAGTAAGCTTGTTTTTGTAAAGAAATAACAGCAAGAAATATCACTGCGCATGATTCAACGCAAGACTGTATACCTGTATACCTTTAACCAGGTTTCTCTTCTCGTGGTTATAGTTGGCCTTTCAGTCATTGGCTCTTTTATTGCCCTTTGTTTAATTTTGACACTTCCTAATTACACCTTTGTTTCGTTTTTACACCTGTATGGCATATTTTCACATGACTATTTATGGCTGTTTTGCTCTACTATTCATTCAATCTCTGCATCCGATGAAGGAGGCTGTTGTCTTTGAAATGCTAAATGCATGCTAAATTCATCTGCAGTTGATCTCAGTGTGCTACCTAAACCTCAGTAATATTTAGACAATGGAACTGATTTTGAATATTACTGGTCTAATTATGTCGAAGTCTATTGTGTATTGAACCATTAGTAGAGATAAGTACTTTGACTAATTACTCACATCAGCCCGGGACACTGATATAGGAAATGTATACATATAATCATAGACAGTAGAGCTACTGTCTATGATATAATCGCTCTCCTGAGAAGTGCCTACTTTTTCGTCTCATGTAGACTTTTGACGGGGAATGTTGATGAAATGTATATATGTAGGTAGGTAGGTAGGTAGGTAGGTATGGATGGGTGGCTGGATGGATTTATGTATCCATGCATGCATGCATGCATGCATGTCTGTTTATCTGTCTGTCTGTCTGTCTGTCTGTCTGTCTGTCTGTCTGTCTGTCTGTCTGTCTGTCTGTCTGTCTGTCTGTCTGTATGTATGTATGTATGTATGTATGTATGTATGTATGTATGTATGTATGTATGTATGTATGTATGTATGTATGTATGTATGCATGCATGATGCATATCTATGTATCTATGTATCTATATATATCTATCTATCTATCTATCTATCTATCTATCTATCTATCTATCTATCTATCTATGTTAATAACTTAATATTTCCATTGTGGTTCCCAGATGAAAATAATAAAGAAGCTGCTAATATAATCAAAATCATTTCAACTAGAGATAAAAAAATCAAAATGAAATTCAGTAGACAAAGAAAAAAGGAAAATTAGTCGCGTGTTACAGCAATTGAAGGGAAGCCAGACCTGGCCTTCGAATTTTGAGTACAGATAATGACTTTCTTTTTGAAAGCTGGGATAACAGTGGATGGAATTATGAATATTCAGCGGAATATCATTCAATACGTGAAACCCTGAAACGCGAAATGAATATTATTGTCCATGAACCTCAGAATAGTGAACGAATAGAATATGGACGTGATCCTGTGTGGTATAAATGACAATTGGCTGTTAAATTGAAATGTTCAGAGAGAGGGCTGGGGGCATTATTATTGATCGCACTGCCTACATGGTTTATTTTTAGCTGGTTCCCTCTTTGTTAAACGGGTTGCCAGCCTAGCTTTTTGAAATGCTGGACTGACACATGTGTTTCTGCAAGTAAATCTAGAACTAATCTTATAGCCTATCAATATACATTGAGAGCTTTGTTAATTGCACTTAGTGCGCTTAGTTAAACCAAAAATGTACAAGCAGACTCATGATAATATTGAATTAGGGAAGAGGCAAACAACTTTCTGATGTTCGAATACAAAATATGAGATTTCGGATAATCTGAATATAAGTCTTGCGTTAATTTACTTCAGTCATTTATTCATTGTCTGGGTTTATTCGATTATAGTAAAACAGTTTACGTATATGCAAAATATATATACGCACACAAAGTCTCTCTTACGGAAAGATGTTTGATCATCGGAAGTTAAGCTATATGCTTACCTTACATTTCGATGGCCTAATGCCCTCTTGCGCTGATTCTTAGATTTGATAGCTTGCGGTGAATACTGAACACCGAATGTTGTTACTCAGGCTGTTCAGTTTGATGGTACAAGTAAGGAGCTTTCTCTTCTTTTCTTCGGAGAATCAGGATACAATTAATTTTATTTTCGAGTCTCTGGTGATTGAGGCCTCTTGGGAAATGCCACTCAAGAAACAGTGCAACGTTGACAATACTTTGAACCACTCCTTAAAATAGCTTAACAATAAATTTTTAAAAATCCGATTCCGGAAAACCTCCTTAACAGCCAAGACAAGAAAACTGAATATTGAACATTTGCGATTTTGCCAAAATACGCGTCAAAAGAATACTCTAAAAAGGATGACCAACCTTACATCTTTATATTCTCTCTATATACCTGTGGTACAAACAACTATCACCAACGATCACGTCGCCATGAATTATTCAAAGTCATCAGCGATGATTGCCATCGCATAGAGCCTGGGGTATGGAAGCGAAGCATTGATACCTTGCCTCGTAAAATAGTGATTTGCCGTACTTTCCATAGATAGGGTTTTTGTTAAACAGTAAGGGAAAAATCATTTAAAGTCAATGACCGTATACGATTACCTGGAGAGATATCTCCATAATGCCTATTGACTTTCTTACAAGCGGATACATCAGGAGCATTTTTCATAGACCAGATAGCCTTGTTAAGAGCAGACAGAGGTACAACAACTGTTATTAAATGTAATATTCCTTGAAAAGAATTTTCTTGTCAGCAGTGACAAAGAGGCAAAGAGGCAACGAAGCCTAGATTACTTGCTATTAAGTGACTAGCTATTCATTATAAGGATTATGCGTTCTCTTTAGTGAAAGAAGCCCATTCATTGTTCACAGGATTGGCAACGTCAGAGTTGATGACGTCGACACTGAGAAGATTATTGTCGACTACGTAATTCAAGGCATGAATCGTCAATATAACATTTGACGAGCAGGCAAGCTGGAGTTTCAAAATAATTAAATTCAAATGCACTCAGCGTTAATGGTAATAATGTTAATTGATGCTGTATACCGTAGGCAGTGTTTTTACAATCGGATAACACAGATGTATCTGTTCATAAAGATGTAAATATGATTGATGGCCTTTACATGTTTTTCCTAATGCGAGTGTTTTGTTTAGTTTTTACCTCTTAACGCATTTTCTATTGATATAAGGAAAGCAAAGAAGCGTTCACAATTATTTTTATTTATGTCCCATTTTCAGATTCATGGGCTAGTGTAGCTGCATATATCTGACTACCTTCATGTGTGGGCGCCTTCGGGACAGAATGTGAGATCCGTGACCAACTGCTCGGACGTCAGATATAGAAGGGATATGGTCGAACAGCACATCGGGAAGACATGGGAAGACGCTGGTAATGTTTAAGAATATTTGCATACTCAGAGCGAATCAATATGTAAACATATCGCCAGGAATAAGCATAAAAGCATTTATTTGAGATCCCTGATAAGTTACAAATCTTGTGACGTTTCATGACGAAATTCACGACGTTTCCACGCAAAATATTTAGAAAGGGTCAAAGGTGAAATAAGTCAGCATGGCGAGTGTTGTGTGAGATGGCATCTGATTAGTTTAGGGTGGTATGGAAGCATTTTGTCAATGAAATTTCATTTTTGTTTCGAAAAATATCACATTGCCAAATACCTGGAAGCACATTTATGCACTGAATATGTCTTGATTCCAGTTATAAGCTGATTTTGAGGTTGGCGTGAACAGCAAAATTTGGTGGCAACTTGCACTGAGGAACCTTCAAACGTCACATCTGCTAATTGAAAACTTCTGTTTGTGGTCTGGTCATTTGCAAAAACAAAAATTTAAAGACCCACCTTTTTATTCAGTACTATTATTTATGTGTTGGAAGGGTCACCGTTTATTAGTAACTGTTGATGCGTGATTTTTTTAGCGTTTTCTGCAGAATTTTAAATACTCTTACATTGGTTTCACTCTAGAATTTTCGTCATTTTTAACCATGTAAACTTTTTTACGTAATTTGACTGTTTTGATACTGTAAGTTTCTTCTCTTTTGCTTTGCTTGCTTTTTATTGATTTAAATATGTGAAGCGCACGTGCAGTGCGTTTTAAAGAAATAAATGTGATAACTAAATATTGATATTTGAAAAATAACCTGGTTTTCACCGACCCTGTGTTCTAAAATGAAAAGAATGGTTATTTTTAATGGAGTTCACACTGGGAATGGCAAGGTGCTACCAATTTCAAAACTTTATAATAGAGTTTGATTATTTTCCTGTTTGATCACAATGCGGACACTTATATAGCAATCCTAAACAGCGGGGTAATTCAAGAATTGTGAAAGATCAAACAGGGCAACGCAAAAGAGCAGAGATATACTGCGTGGTGTGTTTTCCCCTCGTTTTCTTATTATCAACATTTTCAAAGTGAAAGACCGCCGGGCTGGGAGGTTAATAATTATTTCATCTATCGATGAATGTAATTTTACATCCTGCTAAACTTACTGCTTCTACACTGATAAACGTCGTAAATCTCGCCATGGCAAGCAGTACTTTATGTGTCTACAGTTAACAGGCGTTTCAAGCCGTCTTCAAGCGAAGACTTTGCGTGTCGTCTAATCAGTCCGGGTTATGTCTCAATGGAGCATATAATACGATTGACCTATCAGCGACTCCCATTAACTAATAGGAAACGTCACAGGGCCCAAAAGGTGAAACCACACGCTCTAGGACCAATGGTGAAACTCGGAATTGGAATGGACCACGTTTCACAGGAAACCCTATGCAAAAATGAAGTGCATAGAAATATGTGTATATTCCCGTGAACGTGTTTATCAATGCATATGTATTTGTTTGTACAGCTAAATGATATGAATTCTAAGCATCAATTTTTCATGAAACACTGCAATACATCTCTCTCTCTCTCTCTCTCTCTCTCTCTCTCTCTCTCTCTCTCTCTCTCTCTCTCTCTCTCTCTCTCTCTCTCTCTCTCTCTCTCTCTCTCTCTCTCTCTCTCTCTCTCTCTGTAAGTATACAGATATCCTTGTGGGAAATTACGGTGCTCGATGCTAATTGTAGAGCTTTATGAATAATAATAACACAAACTACGTCAAGTACAAAGTAATGACAACAGGAAATTCCCCTATAAAAGCAGGATTATCATAAATCTATGCAAATGTCAAAAAGCCACGTTACTGATTGGAAGTGCCGTATTTGGTCCCAGAATCCCATAATTTTGCCATGTTTCAGGTGTTCATTGTCGATGAATCTTGATATGGTGTCTGTGAATATATAGCGACTAAACTTGAGTCGAAAATAAACTGAAAAATGTTCCGTATTTTGTCGGAGAACGCATGTGTTTCAAAATGTGTTCCCTGTATGACCATTTTACCCCTCTTTGAATATGTCATGAAAGTGCCCATCATGATTATTCAAACTTATCGTACAGTCAAAGTGATGCTATGAGAATTCAAAAACTCCCGCCCAGTACATGCAAATGGCTGCGTAAGCAGTAATCCCCCTATTGTGCACCCACGGTCCTGTAACTTCCCGTTTAAAGTAATTTGTGTGTGTGTGTGTGTGTGTGTATATATATATATATATATATATATATATATATATATATATATATATACACACACACACACACACACACACACACACACATATATATATATATATATATATATATATATATATATATATATATATATATATATATATATATATATATATATATATATATATATATATATATATATATATCTGACAACGTACCTCAAGGTTACTCCGAAATGCAAGTAGAACCATTTCACGATTGTCAGGACGAATTACTGGAAAAGGGATCTCGACGGCTACTGCATTTTGTACGACGAATGCTCGAATTTTCCTTCTCTGCTGTTAATTTGCCACCAGTCCTCCAGGTTTATTGTAATGATCCTGGCAGACTCAGAGCTCTACCGTCAGTTTTTGTGTTTGATACAAAGAGGGCTTTCACTGAATAACACTCGACTGACGGGCCCTTATCACCTTTTGAATTGCTGATTTAATCCAAAGTCTTTGTGGAGAGAAGATTGATACGAGTGCCATGAAGCCATATAGGAAACACTTTGTTGCGTTAGCTGTAACAACGGGTATTTTCTCCCTGAATTTACATGTATTTCAGATAAAAAAAAATATCGATGAGAGATCGACATGGCACAAATATTTCCTAAGGTTACATCGACCTTTTTTCCCATTAATCCTGCGCTACGTGGTGCACCAAAAATGACTGGAACTACGCTTGGATTTCTTGGTGCTCTTAAGATTGACCAGGGATTTTCAGTCGAATAATATTCTCATGGGGTTTCTAAAATATCTCTTGGGGGAAAGAGGAAGTACGCTTATGTTATCAGAAAGCCAGAAATGTCCACGAATTACTGTCGAAATAAATATCCGGAGGCTCACCATTGTCCTCCCCTTCTTCTGGGAAGACTGCCTGAATAAACTTGTACTTATCCATAACAATTCAAAGAAACTCATCTTTGTCGCGAAGATATTATTGCTGTTAAGATACACGTTTTTTAGTTTACTCCCTTATCGGAAAAGAGAAAGAAGGGATAGGCCTTATCAGTTGTCCACGCGAGCCTTTAGAACGGACCTTGCAAAAGATGAATATTTCAGCGCATGACAATGAAATACATAAAGCGAATATTTGAAAGGCTATCGCAAAATTGCTGCATCATTTCTCCATCTTCCCCCCGGGAACACAGAGCAGATTAGAAGATCTGGGTGAGTGTCAGCAGAATCGATACACGCACCATTCTATGAGGAAACGTCGGACACATGGCGTTTATGTGGTAGGCCTACAAATTTGGCATCAAGGGACACGTAACGGGAAAGACAGTGTGTCTTTCTCAAATTCTGCATCGATCGTATAACATGATATATTGTCTCAAAAACTATTACAACGGAGTCATGTATGGAAAGGAGGAAAATGCACATTACAACCGGCGGTGATCTTCAAGTAACCTGGTACTTTTGAAAGTATGATATGGCGAGCCTCTATTCCATACTTGATTAGTTGTCTATACGATGTCATGTAGGAATCGGTAAAAGTTTCCAAACGAATTGTGCGTGTTTCAACCATGCCCAACCAAAACGTCGTGATGTAGGCTTCCCACCCTGTTGAATCTTCAAACTTTTGAATATATCATGGTATCCAACTTTCTCTTCGTCCGACTATTACATCAAAAAACCCCTGGGACGAATAGCCGACAAATCATTCTAATTATTCTATCAATGATTGCCGGTCGTCATTAAGTGGGGATTTAAAGAAGCCAGAGCCAATCAGAATGCAGCTGAATTTATGTAACCATTCGGTAATCTTCGAATCATTAGACTAGAACATCGGAAATAAGAGAAACTCCCGTAATTTATCATTAGTAGTCTACCTTGAAGGATAGGAATATCAATTTAGCAATGTCATTACACTTTTTTGCCTGAAACATGTCTACTCTTACATCCTGGCACTATACGTACATGTCCCATATTTTAAACTTCCTGCTATTTATTGAAACCTATGATTTATGAATATTATTGATAGCCCATTTTGGTATTTTATTGGACTGAGCTTCCTTTCCGCTTTGCAATACCTACAAAATCACAAAATCGGTTAGGTTGGGGTTGAGTGTCCCTTCCGCTCTGTAGTAAATGGAAAGTCGCTTGCAAAAGCCGTTTACGGCGTGCCTAATGAATGAATGAATGAGTGAGTGAATGAACGAATGAACGTATGTATGTATGTATGTATGTATGTATGTATGTATGTATGTATGTATGTATGTATGTATGTATGTATGTATGTATGTATGTATGTATGTATGTATGTACACAGGGCGTTGTCTACATGTCCGTCCCAGGGGTGGGTAGGTGTTTCGTTGTATCGCTAATAAAGATATATTCTACCAACCTTTGGTGTTTCGGTCTTAACTTAGCACTGCCCTTGACAATCTTGCGTGTACGTTTTATCAACATGCTGCGTCTATTATCTGATGAGTTTGAGTGCCTAATTAGCCAAAGTAATCAAGGGTAAATTACTAATCTGTGGACGCTCTCACCAGATTATCACCGGATTAAATTTGACAAAGTCAACAACGAACGCACCAGCAAGGTATAACTGAACCCTTGCTGGTGCGTTCGTTGTTGACTTTGTCAAATTTAATCCAGTGATAATCTGGTGAGAGCGTCCACAGATTAGTAATTTACCCTTGATTACTTTGGCTAATTAGGCACTCAAACTCATCAGATAATAGACGCAGCATGTTGATAAAACGTATACGCAAGATTGTCAAGGGCAGTGCTAAGTTAAGACCGAAACACCAAAGGTTGGTAGAATATATCTTTATTAGCGATACAACGAAACACCTACCCACCCCTGGGGACGGACATGTAGACAACGCCCTGTGGTATGTATGTATGTATCTGTATGTATGTATGTATGTATGTCTGTCTGTATCTATCTATCTGTCTGTCTGTCTGTCTGTCTGTCTATCTTTTATCTATCTATCTATCTATCTATCTATCTATCTATCTATCTATCTATCTATCTATCTATCTATCTATCTATCTATCTATCTATCTATCTATCTATCTATGTCATAAAATATTTGAAAGAACTCTACCGTGTGATGGATAATTGAGCTGAATCCTCGGTTATTAACCGTGAGAGTTATCCGTCAAGTACAACGGAATATCGTATATCATTGATTAGCGGGGATATTGTGAAGTATTGGTAACACGATCGGAACTAATTTCATTTGGGATAATTGGATGGTGAAGTAATGTCGATTTTATCTACAAATGTAATCTCATCTGTTTTTCTTTTTATATTACACACTTGTTTTTATGAGTAATTTGCGATATTGCAACATTTAGCTGTACGGCACCTATAAACACTTTTGAAGAATTTGGAAAACATGAAAATCCAATTATCCCAAATTAGTTCCAATCGTGTTCTGGTGTTCTTAGGTAGGTTAGATCAGAAAGATAAGACCCAGAGAAAATAGACAATGGTTTCCTATACGGGTAGAAGAAGTGTTGCTTTGCATTAAATAAGATTGGAACTAATTTTGGATAATTGGATTTTCATATTTTTCAAATTTCTGAAAAGTGTTAGGTGCCGTATAGCTGAATGTTGCAATATCGTAAATTAATCATAAAACAAGTGTGTAATATAAAAAGAAAAGCAGATGAGATAACATTTGTATTTGTATATGTAATTCAGTTTTTGATCCTGCAGCTTTTGATCTAGTCCGGCAGAGACCCTGCGATTCGCGTTCTTCCCTTTGGAACACGCACGCGCCCTTCAGAGACGCGACGCGAATCCCAGGGTCTGGACGTTCTTGCAAGCGATCGGTCGGATTTTTGCCTGATCCGGGTACTTTATAGAACTCCACGCATCCGTTAATCAAAAAAAAAATGACAAGTACCATAGCCAAATTAAATTAAAAATGAAAAATAAAAACGTACCACGTATATAGGTCTACCGGCTACTAGTATATATTCTCTCCGCCAAAAAAGATAGGTGTTTCTTTTGAGGTCACTACCCTAATGAATATTCATACCCTTGCAAAAACGGACAGTCGCTGTGTCTGGCAGCGCGTGCTCACAGTTGCACAGCGTAGCCTTCGAATGCAGGCCCATCGTGGGCGCGCACAAACGAGGCAAGCGACTGTGGAGAGTCTACTTTTGATCCTGCAGGCACATGTATGATCGGTAAGCCTGTTACTGAAATACGGAACTTACCGGTGTATGTATAGGTCTTTGCTTCTGGTCCTGCAGGCACATGTATATGATCGAGCTATAGGGATTTTTGTTCCCACATAACAAATAAAAGTGGGTAACAGAAAGCACTCCCTTTATGAACTTTGCATTAATATCATGCCAACCGATTTGTAAAGTCTGCTTTTAGGCCTACATCATGTGTGTACTATACGTATTGTCATTGTAGACAGGTTAATTCTGGTCCGTACTAGAATTCAAACGTAGAGCAATAACAGTGCATTTTACACGTGTAGACGCCATTTTGATCAGCTAAATCGTAGCGAGAACAAGGAAGAACAAATTCGAGTGATACGGACTACTGCAATAAATTACTTTGTCCTTACATCTACAATGAGTAGCCAATAAATATGGTGAGAAATGTCGTTGTTCCAATCTTTGTGAGACGCATTACGTAGCAATACAACCTACCCTTTTGATTTTATGACGCTCGTATTGATTTATGACAAAGATCGCCCCAAAAAATATATAGGGAGCTTATTAAGACTGGAGCATTGCCATTTATTTTCAGTATAAATTTCTCTTCTATGACTCTGTACAGTGGCCAGTGCCTTAGGGTGTATGGTAGAATAATATCACCAGTCGCCACAACTGTATGGAAAATACAAACTTTGAAGAACGAGTGATTCATTGATGCTGCATTTGAAAGTATACAACATGCTGTTCAAAGTATGAAAGTCGTTTATTTTTTTGTTGCACTGATTTGTTTAAACTCAAGTGAAAAATGTTGTTCTCTACATTTTTTGAAAGATATAACACATTAACAAAAAATATCAAAAACAGATACAGGGCTTGGATCGTTTCATACTGTTGCAATTTCAAGCGATACGCTGCCTTTATACTTCGAATTACCGGGATTGTAATCTAGACATTTGGCCTGTCAGCCTAAAGCCAATTAATTATCTGTAGATCATCCTCCACCATATCAAGAGCGAGATGTTGAAATGCGTCTTCTCTGAAATCAGGAAACGCATTTCAGCGCTCAGGGTCATGCTCCGTTTTACGAGTGATCACAGTGATCACCGCGTTGATATAGAGCAATTAGGCCAAACCGGAATTCGAATCGACCACGGTACAAACAAAGCCATGTGCGCAAACGCGCACAGACGTACGTGTATTTCCATACGCGTTCAGTACACATGTGGGTTTGTTTGTACCGGCATCACGTGATTATTTGGGCGTACTGAGTATGTAGAACGGCGTACGCATCGCGTCCTTTTTATTCCGGAGTAGAACCATTAAACCAGACCTCAAAAAGTGATGACGATCGACATCTGTTCAATAACTGAGCGATGGCGTTGATACAGCTCGCTTTGAATTAAGGAATTTACCAATCGTGTATCTCGGGGCGGGGGAATAATGGTAACAATCGTCAATCTTTAGGACTGAACCTTGTAGGATATCTTTTGAGGCTATCAGCGCCACTTATTATTTTATGACCTGGCTTGTGACAACTGTTCGGGCACAAATATTTGTCAGTGGTTAAGGCACTCTTTCAATTGCAAAGTTTTCATGTTTCTCAAGTCCAAGCTCATGTTATGTGAAGGTCAAAGTGGCTGGCTGATGATGTTTTTTATTCGTTATTTGTCTTTTGTTTTGCAACAAAGCGCCTTGTTTGGAGAATTTACATTGCATGAAAATGCTCGTCTTCTGCATTGCAACGTTATCATTTCAATGTAGGATTTTCTGAAAGTCCTGAGACCGACAGCTACTCAAACACGCTAGCAGGCTCTATTTGCCAGTCGTACCTTGACATGATGGATTTTCCTTAAATGCCAAGGTGGTAAAGAATTAATGTACTTGGATATAGTTCGAAATATGACACGAAATGGCCAGCGTTTTCACCATGTGTTTGTTCGATGAATAATGAAAAATCGGGTTACACTTTATTTGAAGCTCCATGGGCTACCGTATCTTATTAACTTTTACAGGATTTGTGTTTTGTTTCCGGAATACCTGTTTCTTGTTGTACTCAGGAAGTTGAAAGTGCCTTGTGTTCAAGTCGCCAATACGACACGTGTGTGCTATGTCTAATGCTATCACTGACAACCGAATATTAGTAGGAACTAAACTTCACGTCAATAACATGGGGTTTTGTACAATCCGTGACATTTCGCGGCCAAAGGATATATCTAGTTGAATTTGATATATCGGCATATCGTTATTTTGGTAATGATCTAATTTTCTATTTGATTTTCACACTTGCATTTTCGGTCAATCCCTATAAATACCGATGTATCGATTTCCCGTATGACAATCGACGTATTGGACATACATGATCGTCATGTGCTTCTTTTTTGCAAACCAAACTCCATCAATCTAACTTTTTACAATTTACGACATGTGCGGTACATTTTGCGGCCATCCAATGGTTAGAATATGAAACCTAATAATTCATATTTAAAATAATCTGGGAAACATAATTTTTCTGTCACATGTTGAGGAATGTTCGATTCTAACTTTACTATTGACCGAATGTTCGATATTGTAGTCAGAGTATCCCTTAAAAATAACGATTACTGCAGAAATTAAGGCTCCAAAACGTGACCGCGGGCAACTTTCTTGATAAAGATTTATGATGTTATCACCATCATTTTCATGTCGGAAACACTCCGTGGATGCATACAGGTTAGCAACATCACACTCCGATATGACGACAGACACACGCCAAAAGTAACGTATCCTCACTGAAATTTTCTACTTCCACTTGTGCAAGTCTCACTTCGCATCTCTGCAGCCATGTCATCTGCCCTGGTCGACATGACGTCGTCCCCCCAGGAACGCGCTACTTTCACAAGCAAAGACTGTTGCAAAATGGTCAATGTACGCTCAGGTTTTGGGAAGGGAGAAGAGCACCAGATGCATGGCATCAACAGTATTGCTCGCCGAGGGCAAAAAATTACTAGCCCTCATGTTATGGCCCATGAAATTTAATCATTCGAAAGAGCTAATTTACACCACGACTTTCACAGTTGTCGTCATATTTCCCTTTCCTCACTATGTTTTATATGGTCGACAGTTAGCTTCAAGTAAAACCATCCATAAACCATCCACTGCAAATGACGTCCAAACGAACGCAGATGCAGCCACCAACAAAGCTCTGTAGTAACATAAAATTGCATTAATCCTTTATACTTTGACATTTTTCGACATTTTTTGCAACGAATTTAGCCCCTAGCACCCCTCGGCCAAATTCCAGCCAAAATCGAATACAACATTCGGGCAATAGATAAATCTATTAGCTTAAAAACCGAATACCAAATATTGATTATCACCTCAATCAAATTGCATGTTTTTTACCAAATGACATTCTTAATCATCAAATTCAAACCGAATGAATAAAAGTATTGAATGGCTGCATTGTGTACAGCGACAATAAAGAATAGCATGTTATAAGTTTGTAAAAGCGTGTCTATATGACATACTTGATGGAAAGGAAAGTGACATTTTAGCAATCAAGCTATGAGTCGATATGTCTTTTCGAAATACATATATTGCTTGGCCGCGAAATGTCACGGGTTTTGTACACACTGTGTTTAAAACTTTAATGCTCTGTTCTTCGATGTGACATAATTTAGACAGAAGAGGAAGAACATTGTCCTTCATTATCGGATTCCACTCCCATACATACACATATCTTAAATTACTTATATTTGGTATTTTCAAATTATTCATAGCCTACAGACGATGAACAATTTACTGATAGAGTGAAATATATCGACCGTTTTGTAGCACTAACGTATACGTTCAACCTAGATTGTTTAACAACCTAAGTTAACTTTTTGTGCCAGACTTCATCTGTTCGTTCTTCTGAGGTTTGAAACGGAATACGCTTTACATGACAGTATATGATTTTCTGTTCTTAAAACGTGATCCACGATCAGTCCAATTATGAACTTACATATGTCCCTCATTAGTTTCCACGTGACAACATCATCACCTCTGTTCGGTTCTTTTGTTTGTTTACAATTGAAGCAGGCAACTGAAATGTGTCTGTGGGCGGAGGGGGTGTTACAACCGATAACGTAGTAACTAACCGATAACGTATCAAACCCGATAACGTAGTAAAAATTTACCGATAACGTAGTAAATCAACCGATAACGTAGTAACGAACCGATAACGTAGTAAATTTTTCTAACCGATAACGTAGTAAAAATTTACCGATAACGTAGTAATTTTCCTAACCGATAACGTATCAACAAATTTACCGATAACGTATCAAATCAACGTATCAATGTATTGGATCAAGTGATTCATGGGAATTGATTCATAGGGATAGATCTATCCTCGATCGATCGATCAATCCATTGATCAATCGATAGATCGACCGACTGATCGATCGATGCACTAATCTATCAATCGATCGATCTTTCTATCGATTGAATGATTGAATGAATTGATCGATTGCTCAACTAATAGAATGCTTGATAGATCTATATATATATATGAATATAAACACACACACGCACACGCATATATATATATATATATATATATATATATATATATATATATATATATATATATATATATTTCGATGGATAAATTGATCGATCGACGGATAGATAAATAGAGAGATAGTGTATCAACTCAACCCATAATGTAGCCAAGTGAACAATAACGTATCAAATCAACCGATGACGTATCAAATCAACCAATTATGTATCAAATCAACCAATTATGTATCAAATCAACCACTGACCTTGTCAAGTCAAAGAGTAAAGATTCCAATCAACTGACAATTCATCATGTCAACAAATTGGACTTGGAAAAAAGTTTTCGACATGACCGATCACAAAATTTCGTCACTTACAACTTCAGTTTATCAAAATGACAATAAGTCTTTACAATCATTATGTAACTTTCATTCTGGGACTGATTTTACAGGTTAATCTGGACTCATTGTTCAATTGAATTCCTTATCATCAAAATTCATTAATTTTGCAAGTTACTCCTGTAAGCAAGCCAAGTCAACAGATTTTGTAGACAACATATTGTTTTTCTTTCCTTTTTATCCTTTCTGTCATGATTCACGTCAAGTCACATCTTATTTGAAGTAGGATTACGAAGACATCGCAAAATTATTGAGTAGTCGTACATAGTATAGTGCTGATAGAAAAAAAAACACTTAAGCCAAGAAAAATAAAAAGTTTGTTTCTCATCCTCGCGCCCGTCACAATTCAAACCCGCCACGTCAACAATTTTTTTCCTGCTCATAAGGAAATAAAGTTTTAAAAACCCGAAAAAATACGCGACGATAGTGCATAACACAGTGCTGTATAAAACAGAACTGTAAACAAAATAACTGACGCTAACATTCCATTCAGAACTGTACACATATGTCATTGTTATATTAAGCTGACAAAATTGTGCATTGCTGCACTAAAAGTCAAACCGAAGAACTGTTGCTATACAAAAATACTAAAGCAACACTGCTGTGCATTTATCTCTGCGTGCATTCCTATGTCGTTTTCACATTTTTATGCACGTTCTTGTTGGTTGCAGAATAAAAAACTGAGAAGAAAAAAAAATGCGTCACCGCATCATTTTTGCGATATGTCTAGGATGAGAAACAAACTTATAGTTTTCTTGGCCTTACCAGAGTTCACTCATATATTTATATTAGGTTCCGGCATATCAATCACTGACATGCTTACCTTTTTCAAATACACCCGATGGAGATTTTCAATAACATGAAAAATCGTCAATTTTACGAATAAATCATTAATATTCTTTGGTTAATCACTAATACGCAGTTACTTCTATCGGTGACGTATCCAATATGTGTGCGAAATTTGCGATGTTGGCTGTCGGTGATTGCGGTATTGGTCTGCTAGAGCCAAAAACAGTCCCCAGGGGAAAAAAGGTTTTCTGTTTTGTAGCTGGTCCGATTACTTTGTTAAAACATGTTTTGTGATAATCACATTTATATGCGAAGCAAAGTATACCCAGACTTGCCTGTATAGCTTTTGTTGCAGGACGAACGACTAACTTGATCTAAATGTTGCTACACTACTGGAATGGGTTTGGAAAGTTGTTTCTAATCTTGCTTTTACAACCATACTTTTTGTCTGATTTGTAGCCGATACATACACATTATAGTTTTCTTTCTCGGTAGGGTTCTCTGTGTAAACCAACAGCCGCTCATTCCCCTGCCTTTGTTTCATCAGTACCTATACTATCTCTTTGAATTTTACCCAACTAGAACTAAACTGTATAGCTACTATAAGAAAACTAGAAACAACTTCCCAAACCTATTCCAGTAGTTTAACAACATTTAGATCAACTTAGTCGTTCGTAATACCATGAGAACAGCCGAAACATGATTGATTTGCTACAGAAATTTGTAACAATTTACGCTAAACGGAAAAAATAAATAGGAGAAAAGAGAATTGAGTACGAGACAATGTGATAACAAATCGATCTATAGATCTATCTATCTATTGACCAACTTATCGAATAGATCGATCGATCTATCGATTCATTGATGTATCTTTCTATCGAATTAATAGATCCTTCATTATATCGATCGATCTGCCTATCAATTTATCTATCGATCGATTGATCGATCGATCGACCGACCATCTATCAAACATCAATAGATAGATCAATCGATCTATCCATTGTGTGATCGATTTATTTATCGATACATTGATCGACCCATTTATCTATCTATCTATCTATCTATCTATCTATCTATCTATCTATCTATCTATCTATCTATCTATCTATCTATCTATCTATCTATCTATCTGTCTATCTATCTAATATCTATCTATAAATCGATCAATCTATCGCTGCCCATGAATCGCTTAATCAGATATTATCGGTTAATTGATACGTTATTAGTTGTTTTGATGCGGTATTTGTTGAGTTTTCTACGTTATCAGTTGATTTAATCCTTTATTGGTTCATTGATACGTTATCGGTAAATTTGTTGATACGTTATCGGTTAGGAAAAATTACTACGTTATCGGTAAATTTTTACTACGTTATCGGTTAGAAAAATTTACTACGTTATCGGTTCGTTACTACGTTATCGGTTGATTTACTACGTTATCGGTAAATTTTTACTACGTTATCGGGTTTGATACGTTATCGGTTAGTTACTACGTTATCGGTTGTAACAGGGGGCTGTGGTCTCATATTGTGCAACAGAGCTCGAAATGTGTCGTTTTCATCCCTCGGTATACCACAGTACTGTAAATTTCCCATAATTCATTGCGATTTGTATCCTCAGAGATTCCCCAGAGAAGTCTGCCATGTCTCCCATGTGTAGACAAATTCACAGACTAGTTGTCAAAATTTTGAAAACGTACTTTTATGCACACCATTCTTCTCAATTCTCATTTTAAATGATTTGGAAAATTATGCAAGATTGAGAGAGGAGATAGCATTTTTGTAAAATTTTCCACTGATTGTGTCTTCAGCCATACAGAATAATGTGATGGAAAGTAGGGAGACTAGTTACACCTGTTTTATGAAACAAAAGGATATTGATTTTTTCCAATGGAAATGACAAAAGAAATTTGCATTCTAAGTTTTCTTAGAGAATGACCCCTTCAGTTCGTCACAACTTGCTGCCTAAAAAACGTGGCATTTGTAGTACCTAAAGAATGTGACTTTTATGGTTGTTTAGTGGTTATTTTGAAACTTTCACTGAAATATCTAAACGTACTTTTACTAGATATTATTTGACAATTCTTCTGATGCTGAACATTAGTGCTTACATGCAGAACTGAAAAAGTTTTTAGAAAAGTAACCTTCATGGATACAAATCAAAGAGAATTGTGGGTAATTTATTGTACTGTGTGTCGGACATCCTTCATTAAGGTAGAATGCGCTCCGGGATAGGTATTTGTACTCTCAAACTTTTCCAATGCTCTTTGTTTCACCTATTATCGAGGCTGATTTTGAAGTTCATGGAGTGCAAGTTTTGAATAATGAGCCCTGATCTTTATTCTTGAATTCGAAAGGGGAATGGTCAAGAGAAGGAAACCCCCTCTGAAACTTTACCCCTCAGTCTCCGGCGTGTTCTCCCCTTGTACTTTCAAATTCTGCCCTGTCAGATACCCAGGTGAAAACACTGTCATGATACCCATCCAAATTAAACAATACTATAGGGTTGTATACTGGTCATAGCATGGGCTTTTACATCTACATTTTGCTGCGACTTTGAATTTAATTTTGTTGGTTTCACCTTTTCCAACCATCATCAGATAAACCGATTATAATCTAGGAGGGTACATCATGATTTGAAAGATCTTAGCTATTGCCATATTTTTGTTCATTAACATTTTTTAAGTTTTCTAAGGGTAAGGGTGGGAGTCAGTCACAATTTCTATGTTAGAGAGGGGGTTCCTCAAATTCATCATGGTTTGAGGGAGGGGGTGTTATTCGAAATTTCAGAGTTTCCGATGAAATCCCTCCGCCCCTACCCCAGGCCGTAAATAACGACGGCTCCCTTAATAGCAAGGATGGCATTTTGCTGTGTCAGTTCTGATCGGATCAGATGTCTTCAATGCAATGTATCTGCCTGCAAGGTCTGTCTCCACGATTCTTTATTACGATTATATAGGGCAACGGTACCCTCATTGATGGTAGACGTCGTTTAAAAAGGTGCTTTGTATTGATGTTGGGAGAATATGTCCAAAGATAATTAGTTTTTTTTTGCTACAGAACACATGTGGTTCCATTTGTACGCTCTTTAATTTGTCAGCCTCAATTCTAACAATACATTTAGCAACAGCTTCGGTCTTTGAGTTCGTTGATATAGTTTTCAACACGATTTCTCCGCAGGTTGCTGAAATGGTAGCACACCCGTGGATTCGAAATTAAAGCGGTCAATATAATCAATTAAGATTGATTGACCATAACACTTATACGGGTGACATAGAGGTGTACGTCATCAACGAAAGCTTGTCGATTTTTGATAAACGTTTTGTGTTTAATTCGTACGAATGACAAAACGACCGTGATGGCGCTGGTAAATCGATATTGTAAATGCTTTGCCGATGGCCGACAAAGTCCTCACGGCGCGCTTTTCAGAAAATTATTTCCGAAACGTGCTTCCTGTGTTTGATCTCGTCGTTTGCGATGCATGGTCCACAGACAGCAGTAAGATGATTATTAAGTTAATAAATAAATGAATAAATAAATAAATATAAAAAATAAAGAGAAACACTGTGACATCTAAAAAACACTGTCAGACAGTAACACTGTAAACAAGAGTCATTATTGAAGTTCGTCTGTTTCGTCATCAACGCCGAGGGTCAGAGGTCTCCATTCGCAGCAGCATCATCGTAAAAGTTCATCTCAAAAAATGGTGTTTATTATTCTAAATTGTACAAATATTAGTATCTGTCAGTTTCATTCTTTGTATTAGGCGTGCGACACTAGCCATGAAATGACGTGACGACGTGAACAGCTCAAGAATATGCAACTTTATATGTTCATAATACATATATATATATATATATATATATATATATATATATATATATATATATATATATATATATATATATATATATATATATATAGTTAAGAGATTGCCATCAAGCCATTATGGTGATAACCGGGAGGGCACATTGTATACATTTTTTGTTATATATATTTATATATAAATATTATTTCTGATGAGTTCCGTCTCTACAAGAATGGTTAAAACTAAACGAATAACGGGGGCGATCATGCGATATGACAGTCGCACAAAACTGGTGACGAGACTTAAGTTAATGGGGCCGATTGGGGTATTATTTGGAATAAAAATGAGTAAAACGAAGAAAACAGGTAATTAGTCGATCTTTTGTACACAATATTTGCAGTAATGTCAAACGTGTTAGGTGTCCCATGGTGAATGTGCAATATTACAAATTACTCATAAAAATACAAGTGTATAACTTACAAAGAAAAGCAGATGAGCTTTATTTGCAGGTAAACCGACATCACTTCACCATCCAATTATCCCAATAAGCAAACAATCCAAACACAGAGACACAAATTTTACTCGTCTGAGATGTTTGAAACGACACGTGAGTGACTTTTGAACTGTAAGACTCTGCGTAAGTGTTGGCAGGGGTGCATGGGGTGAGGATGCAGGTGGCAAAATGAAGTGTATGCATCTTGGAAGTCCTCACACTATATGTACAACTCTTTCAATCAACCGTAAAAGGTCGAATCTGCAAACCAATCCAATATTTCCGTTTTTGAAGTTAAATTTTTGTTTCCATATAACAAGATTAATGTTGTATTATCTCTTACTTTTTGGTGTATTTTAATTTTTTTTCTTTCTGTTTGCAAATCACAGTTTAATTCAATTTTTTTCTTTTGAAAAGAGTAATGTCACGTGATCAAACGTTAGCTCTTCCCGTATTTGCCAAATATCCAATCATAGTTGACTGCCTGTGGTTGGGTTTTTTCTGGAAGAAAATAATGAAATATCGTCAAACATTACATTTACTGCCTTCATGAAGAGATATTTTCTTCTATTTTGCTGAACTTGAACTCTATTTATGCCAAGTGTAATTTGGTATTATAACTTGTACGTTCTTTCCGTCTGTATACTTCGATATATATATATATATATATATATATATATATATATATATATATATATATATATATATATATATATATATCATCTACTCATTTGGTTGTGACTGTTTTGTCGTTTATTGAGTTGATATTGTTAACGCAACGTTCCGTCCTAATAGTGTGCCTTCATCAGGTGAAAAGATGTCTACAAAAGAAGATAGAGATGAAAAAACCCGCAAAATTAGATTACAGTTCACCTCATACAGGTGTAGAAGGGATCGCAAAAACAAGCGTTGTAAATTACAATGGGCATGGAGTCGAGGAAATTCTTACCGTGTATGAGTGGCGCAGATGGAAAGTGGCTGCTGAAAATCGGGCGCAAGTAGTACTTGCACGAGGGCGCTGCGGGCAATTGATATTTAAATCAGCTGGGGAGAATAATTAGCTAAGAGTGTTGAGTCCGCTAGGTGACAATGTTCCCAAATTGAAATCCAGACGTACTCTATTTGACTACGAACATGTCATCCTTATTTAGTTTGATGGTCCCCATAGTCGAAATGTCTTGAAGGATGTGTTGACCCTGATTAAAATGGATTACAACGGGAGTGTTGGCTTTTAGTGTAATGGTGGATAAGTGGTTGGTGAATCTGAGGCGAAATTCTGTCTTTGTTTCCCCTGCGTACATTTTTCTTTTAGCGGGGGGGGGGGAGTTGCATCTGTTGCATGTAATTAAGATAAATAAGTTTGTTTTGATTTACAAGTAATGTACTGTACATTGTGTTTGTTGTGTGACTTTGAAACTGTCTGAACTGTGTGGCATTGGTAGAGTATCAACAAATGTTGCACCCTCTATTGAAACCACAATCGTAGAAACCTTTCTGGAGCGTGGATTGTTGTTGTATTTCCGTATGGACCAACAGGTCTCGTAGATTACTACGGCGATACGCTTCGATAGGTGTGTCTGGGAAAGTGGTTTTTCAGCGAGTTCATTTATGCAAAGATAGCAGAGTGACAACTGAAGATATGTTTGATGTTTTGGATGTGTGGATTAAGATCATTCTGTTAATAATGGTATATGTGACTGGTCTTGTTTTATACTGTAGAAGCGTGTCTCTAGGAATTTTTGGCACTATTTATTAGGTCAACGAGTAATTTTCTTTGTATCCACGTTTGATAAGTGACACTTTGAGTTCACCAGGCGGTTTTCTTTCCAACTTTCTTTAGCTCATATATATATATATATATATATATATATATATATATATATATATATATATATATATATATATATATATATATATATATATATATATATATATATATAACTACCTGCAAATAGAATGGTACGTCCCAAACATATAAATGAGTGTAGAGATAATAATCCTTTCACTTCCCGTCTGAAGATTGCAGGATGCATTCCGTATGAAACTTAAGTAACAGATATTATTACTTTGTACTTAAAGTAGTTGTTGTTATTAGGTATAACGCTCTGCCTTCCGCATTAAGCACACAAGAATATCTGTGTACTTCGATATGTATATATATATATATATATATATATATATATATATATATATATATATATATATATATATATATTGGTTCCCTTTTCCCTTTACATTTTTCAATTCTAAGGTTTGTCAGGTAATTCAATGAAAAATGAATAACATTTTAATGCCATCTAATTGTTCTAATGTTACAGTAATAAGTTAACAAAGTCCAGACCCATTTTGTCACATTTCATGACTTATCTCTCGAAAAAATCTAAACATGTATGATTTTTCGTAAAAGAGTCAAACAAGTGGGCCTAGTAAAGGCTCAGGAGCTGCAACTGTTGATAATTTTTTCAATATCTGTACGCAATATATCAAATACAATTTCTTATTGTCTCCCCACAGTATGCTGAAACATGCAGTATTCCGTATTTTCGACAAAGCCTGTATATATAAACTATGTAATGGGATGATAATTAAATTAGAGTCCAGACTGAAAGTCATTTGTCAATTATACAAATGCACAGTACACACACACAAGCTGTTTTGCAAAGCCGAATACTGGACAGTTCAACATGCTTAAGGTAGTAAAACAAGAATACAGTTGTATAAACTGATCAAAAATATTGTCAAAATAATCAAAGTTAATACAGCTACACTGCCTTGCTACTACAGTATCACTGCAACTGCATACCGGCAGTGACAGAGATAGCTCTGACTCTGGTGTAGTTGAAGAAGAGTTTTGGTCAAATGACGCTCCTGGCAGTGAAATATACTTGTGCATAAGATCAGACCACAGAGCAACACATGATATGGAAGACCAGAAAACTTGAAAGCTATTAGGGATTTTTGAAATCTCCCTTATGAGAATAATCAAATATTAAAGAAAAAAGATGAGATCACCATGCTTGATTTTCTAAATTTTCACATTCTCATCGTAAAATAACACAAAAGTAAAACTTTGAACATAAAGACTTTAATTTAACGAAAAAATGTGTGACTGAATGGAATTACTTCTTTTCTACCAAATTTGCGATTATTACGCCCAAAATTTTGGAGATTAAAAGTTTATTTTATGGAATATTTTAACCTTCCAGTATTGCCAATTTTGAGCAGCATATAAGTCATAAATGTCTCATAATTTCGAAAAAAATTTTTTGGTAGGTCATTTTGCTCAGTTTTTCACAATGTGGCAAAATATAGCCAGGAATTCACTCTCATTTTGTGCTCTTCAGCAGGTGCCACTGACCTGGCCAGAGTTTGATTAACTCAAGACAGCTTAGACTGATAAATCCAAAAAGTCCACTGATGCGTTTAAAATGAATCAATTTAAGAATTTGCCTTAGGAATGTGGCTCTACAAACTGCTAATAACAGGTACTGTCGAACATCTGCGAGTAGAACTGCCCAATACATGTTTATTTATCTTTGCGTGCATCCTTCATATGAATGCGGCTGTATGATAATGGGGGGGGGGGGGCTCTTGAAAAGTTTTGATCATATAGACGGGGAACTTCAAAATTTTGAGGGTACTGAAGGGGGATCTAAAAAAAAATAAGATTTCAATCGCGATTCCTCCAGCCTCCCACCCCCCCGTTATTTGTAAACGCAGCCTTACTTGGCATCGTACGGAAGAGGATTAGTACCATATTACAAGTAATCGTGTAAGAAGCTACGATCAGAACTAATCTCCAATTCATCGCTTGTGAAACAGTACAATGACACTGTAATATATACCATTAGACCTAAGATACAATCGCGCATACGTCTAAGTCAGCCCCTGCAGTTCTACGAAATCACGTGTTTCATGACGCACCGGCAAAACTTAATTGCATGATGTATCAATAAGCGGTCATCAAATAACAATCATCAGACAGATTCAACATAGTATGCAAGAATAGGTACGAAAGCCGTGTAATATTATCGGCAAAGGAGCGCGCTAAGCCAGTGAAATTAAGTCAGTGTCTTGCACCGTCGTTCTTTCAAAATTCGAAAAGCAAGACGGTATGAGAACAACTAGAATGGCACTACAATGAGCCAATGGGTCACCTGTCTTCAATTACTGGAAAGGGCAATGCATTGCACCGACTGTAAATCAGACAGATTAGCAGCCTGATCTTTTGAGATATATCGAAATCCATGGCTTTCTCATTTTACCGTCTTTTCTTTCCCTTCTCGTTCTTGCGTCAAGAAATCCTGAATCCATTAGAGCATGAGTTGACGACGAAGCCCGTAATAAATCCGGTATGATACACTTGGGTACTCTTAAATCATATCTTTAGGGTATGCAATTCAATTTATTGCACCGGACGGCGTCTGCGCCTTCGGTAAGTGTTTTCAGTAGTGATTTGCAACCGTTTGAATATTCGCTGAAGCCAGATAAAATTCCTGTTGTTTAAGGATGTAAATGGCGCCCTTACTAAATTATTTCAATCCGAATTGACATTAATCTTTGACGATTGTGAATAATGCCCTTACTAAAATGTCTCGATCCAAATTGACATCTGTCTTTCAAAAGTCGGTCAAAAGTAATTGATGTCCGTTGAATCTGTTCATTGAAGTTCCGTCAAAACTAGTTTTCGTCTAGACATAAAATTTATGTCAACAAAACGTGACTTAAACATAGACAGGTTTTGATGTATTCAGAAATTCCAGCAGCCTCAGGGTGCGTGGTGAGAAATTTAGATGTATAAACACAGCACACACAATACTGAAAATATATTAGTATTGGCATGACTCCTTTGAAAGTTCCGAATGATGCATATATAACCTTCGCTGAACTTTCTTCGTGTCATGACCGAAAAGATAACGTGCCGCACATGAAAAAAACAAACTCGGTGACACTGATTCCTTCTTTCATTCGGAAAGGTTATTGACTACCGGTCGTATCTGACCATAGGGCCCTCGATCTACGATGATGATGATGATGATGATGATGATGGTGATGATGATGATGATGATGATGGTGATGATGATTAAATATTTAAAAAATGAAGAAAAATAAAACTATATTGGGACTCAGTAAATTATTTTCTTGTTGTCATTGTTGTTGTTGTTGTAGTTGTTGTTGTTGTTGTTGTATTTACAGAAAAGAACAAAGTATGCGTTGCAAAATTCAATACAGCCTAATTATACACTTAGGCTGTATTGAATTTTGCAGCGCATACTTTGATCATCATCATCATCATCATCATCATCATCATCATCGAAGATCGAGGGCCCTGTGATCTGACTGGAAAGAAATACTGTACATGTTTACCGTAATGAATAAAGAGTATCAATTGGAATCAAATGATTCATTAGCTGGCAGATTTTCCTATCATTGTTGGCTTTATGTACAACATCATTATTACTCTCCTGTCCCCTTTTCTTCCACTCACTCTGACATCGAACAAAGTACAATGACGCTTTACATTCGTCCAATGTAGAATTTAGTACCAGCTTAGAATACATGAATAACTGCAGCACACGTTTTCTGACAGATCCCCGGTCTGTCTACGTTTATATTTCTTGGTGTTTTGCCATAAAGTCGGGTATATAAAGGCGAAATAAAATATAGACATGTATAGATGCTAGGGATTGCATGAATGAATAGATGAATGTTTGAGTTATGAGCACACAGCTCTGTTCTGGACTTGATATAGGCTTGGATAAAATTGTATTCACAGTGCGATAGGCATGCACGCAACGAATGCATGTCGCGTATATCTCGTTTATTACGTGGTAGCCGTGGCTGTATAGGGCTGACACCACGAATGAAGATGACAACGCCCTTTTGCAATCATTTTCGGATAACGTGAGAGACTGCAGCAATCGGTCGATTACACGGACTCAAACCTGAGATTGGTTGAGCGGCGATATGTGGATCATATAACAATGCGTAGATAAAACGATCGTGGTTACGTATTTAACCCCTTTCAACTTAAAGACTTCAGATCATTTGGCGTATATATTCAAGCGAAAATTAAAGACATTTCACCGGATAAATATGGCTTTACGTGATCCAAGACTTTTCATTTCATGAGTTAAGTATTGCCATGACCCCGAGCGCCCATCTGTCGTATCAAAACCTTACAACACTGGGTACTGAAGATATCGACGTAAAGTTCTGAAAATCTGACAATCCGACAAAGTATTTCAGCCTACCAGGAAACACGCGGTTCAAGCGTTAATGCCCGGCAGGCACTTCTTCTTTCCACGTTATTTTCACGAATTTCGTACCGAACTGAGGTTATGTTTAAGTCATCAAACTCACCACAGTGCTTCCATCACGGACTGTGAACTCACCTATACAAATGTGTATATGTATATATATATATATATATATATATATATATATATATATATATATAATATATATATATATATATATATATATGTATATATGAATATATATACATACATATAATATATATACACACACATACATAAATTTATATATATATATATATATATATATATATATATGTATTGTATGTATGTGTGTGTGTGTGTGTGTGTGTGTGTGTGTGGTGTATGTGTGTGTATGTTTATACACTGTTACAGGAGATTTATCGGTGACTTTGAGTGTCTGAGTAATATCTTTGGTTGTGCCAACAAATAAGACGGTTTGTGTATGGCTTCCCCTAAGTGTCGACAGTGCACACATTTTCATTAAAATAAAAGAAACTTACAGTATTGTTTGTCCTCAGTACATCTTTATCCTGGCTCTTTCTATATGGCCAAAGTCACCTTGGCTAATACAAATTTATTTAATGGGTCATGCAAGGTCAACACACTTTCTCATAGTTTCTCGGCGTATATTTGTTACCTTCGTAAATCAGCCTTCTATTATTTTTTTTTATCCCGTCACAAACGGTATTATGATTGTGTCAGCAATGATTTTAGTTTTCGACAAATCGGCCTATATAGTATATTTTTTACTGGCTAAAAGAAATATGTTCTTCAGAAATACACAGACGCGAACTTCAAATTTAAAGTACATGTTTAATCTTCTTTACAAAGTTGGATCAGTATTTTCATAGATAACGTGTACTGGAATGGACTCACATGTCAAACCAATGGGATTAGTTGGGTCGGTTACTACGTGGTGACACGAGCGGATATAACAATAAAAACGTCAACAAAATTGTTATTATAGGAAAGCTTTTTGAGTTTTGTTTGGTTGGCAGTGCGTGACATTTTATGACGACGATATATTACATTGAACAACATTTTGCATAGAAAGAAGCTGAGTTTATCCTGCAGTGGAATGTCCCCGAAGATTTGATTATGTTTTTGAAACTTAATATTTACCACTGACGTCTAAGATGTGCTGTGAATACTACCAACCTATGATAACATGTAAACGAAGTGGCCTTTTGAATCAAGATAATTAATTCGTTTGCGACTGCATTAGCACGTATGCTTAAATTTTCACTTGCGCTCTGTGCAGTGTGTTGAAACAGATGACAACACATTGTTTTTGTGAGGATTCAAACGCGCATGTGCAAGTGGCCACCATTTTATTTCATAAGTTTGATTTGCATGGAATCGCGGGTTTTAATTGAGTGGAGCAGTTGCTAAATATCATTCATCCCTTTGAAACCTATGGCAGTGCTCATTCATATTCAGTTCCAGCCTCTCCTTAGTAAGAAATGTTTACACAACTTTTAAGAGGTACATTTACATGAACTATAGTTTAAAATGACAGGAAAATCGCGGAAATAGTGCAAAAAAAGTTGCAGCTTTGACAAACTTTGCAAAATATAGAACGCGTGTATTTGACACTTCGCCAAGTATGAAGGACACTCACACTTGATCTCTCCGGTAATTGGTGTAGTTATTGTTGTGTGCTCGGTCCGAGTGCGCCACACATTTCTCTTACAACTCGCACGGGCTTACAATTTACCAACGTGTAATGTCAAGAAACTATATTACTGAATGAGGTCCTCACGCTAATAGCACTCTAATTAAATTTAATATATATGAGAGTCAAATTTCACCTATTATTTAAATATTTTTGGTAAATGCAAGGTTAACGAGAGACTTAGGAGCCACTCTTTATCCTTATTTGTAGGAAATCATAGCGCATGGATTGATAATTCACACACAGTGGACTTATTATTCACAATTAAAGTGTTTACTTCTGCTAACACCCCATCCCCCTCCAAAGAATATAAAAATACTGAACTATCATGTATTCTTGTATTGGCGTCAGTTTGCTCTTTTTATACCACATTTATAATTAAAATTAGTTCCTTACAAACAATTTCAGATAATTTAAATGTCGGAGGGTTAAAGTTTATAAATATGCTGTCTGTAGTTACAAAAAACACACAAAACTTTTCTCATCATTTTAATAAATTTGCACATACTTTGCCAGAGTTAGTTGTTTTGGTGTTTTGGACAATTGCTCATATAAATCTAGAGTATTGACGTCAAACGAATTCCTGGGTGGCCAAAGAAGGTTCCATATGACGCACGGTACCATGGTCCTTGCAATTTTTACAGTCCGACGTCAACATCAAACCTCCGTCCCTCCACGCCCTAACACAAACCTTGCCAGTTTGTCGTCGCATGTACCTACACGTGTAATTTCGAAACACCAATTTGTTAGTTCTCACATTCTTCCCTCGCAGTTATTCAGCCAAATAAGCGGAGCATCTAAAGAATCTTTACTGGTAGGGTGAGAATTACTGTATAGACAACAGGAGTAAACGGGTGCAGATCACATTATACACATGATTGCAGTAGTGCCCCACCATCAGTACTTCGTATACATGCATTGAAGCTGTCCGCCGAGGAATAAGAATAAAAAGATAAAATTGTCATTCAGCAGATCTAAACATGACTTAATCAGTAGAAAGACACAAGTCAAAGTCGATCATTGTTGGACAAGTGGTTTGAGAAAAGTTCGTTCGCTGTGTTGAAAATACATTTACTTCACCCGGAAAGTTCATGTAAATAAATTTCGTCATTATAAGTCGAATACGTAAGCTCCCAAAAGGTCAACCCAAAGAGTCACTCAACCTGTCCTCTACTCCCATTTCATTCACAGAAGTCGCAGTCTTTATTAATAGCATGCTTTCGATTTATCTTAGATCATTTAAAGAACATTCTTTGTTTGCCGTCTTTTGATTTTTGAAAAACCTACCAGCCAGCCAGTAAAAAAAAAAGAACAAAAAACACAACATACATCAATCGCATAAACTTTAACTTTCCATTGGCCACAAGTGTCCCAAGTGTCAAATAATACAAATCCTGAGCACAGTTCCTGTCGAGTTAAATGCTCCATTATCTGTAACTTTTGGCTATTTATTCTTAATTATGTGTATCAACTACTTTTTTAGCATGTAACAACAAAATTTGTCTGAATTTCAGGCAGCGGTGACCGATGTCGCGCGCGTGCAGCAATATTTAGTAACCAATCAGACATCACGATCAACGCTATTGGAAATAGGATAAAAAGTAGTCCGTCTAATACCTTGTGAGCTGCTAACGAGTTATTGGTCAGGGCGCTAAGCCCCACGTTGGTGATCGGTAAAACAAACTAATGAAGGGGATTAGGGAGGGCAATTATCAGACATGGACTGTTTTCTTTGAAATACTATACAGAGATGGCTAGTAATAGGCACACACTAGACACAGGTAACACAGGTAACGCTTGTATAATGAAAAAAGTTTAATTCATGACATTTATTGATCATATTCATAACTTCTAGACGAATATTGCTTTCAATACCCTGTTCCCATACATACATACATACATACATACATACATACATACATACATACATACATACATACATACATACATACATACATACATACATACACACACACACACACACACACACACACACACACATACATATATACATACATACATACATACATACATACATACATACATACATACATACATACATACATACATACATACATACATACATACATACATACATACATACATACATACATACATACATACATACATACATACATACATACATACATACATACATACATTAAGACAGAAGGCAGAGCCCCACTAATCTAAGCAATGTCCCGCTATGTATGACTCAGCCTACATAAGTGGTTTGTACACAGATATTGCTAGCAGTTGCATTTCTATCCATGTCAAGTAATGAATTGAAATGTCAATATTACAATAACACCGCTACATATTCATATTCTACTTTGTTAACCGGCTTAAAGCAGTTAAAGTTTTTAAGTACATGTACAAGAAAATTACATTGATACACAGAATGAAAAAGTCTTGAAGTGCTATGTGCTTAATAATTATTAAAATTCCAGGGTCATTAGGTGACATTACAATATAAGGAATAATGTACTCCCACCCGGCCCATAATGGACTCAAAGTAAACTTTGCACGACATGATGTACGAGGTGAAGCCGAGTACATTTTGGAGTGCAGCGTTTGCCTTGAGTCCATTATAGGGTGGAAGGGGTACATTATTGCTATAATTATTTTATAGGTTTGGCGATGCCAGTGAATTTGTAAATGTAGGTAAGCATCTTGGGCCACATCCTGGATAGTTTGATATATTATTAGTAACAATCTTCGGGTATGGCCTAACAAAATTCACTGGTATTCACAAAGCTATAATATGATATTCATCAGCAACCTACCAAACCGTGAAATCTGAAAATTAAAAAAACATTAGGAACCAAAGTATTTTCAGATCCCACCTTTACTAAGTGCAAACTTTTAAAATCCTCCCTTCCAGCAGAACTTTTAAGTCCCTCCTCGATTCCTCCGCCCTCTCCCACCCAGTATTTGTGAATGTAGCCTAAATTAGAAGCAAAACAGGGTGATTTTCTGTCGTAGGCCTTATTTCCGACATTTTGGGTCTTGTTTTCTTCAAGTCAAGCAGTCTTGATAAAGTTTTTTAAGCAGAACATCAAGTACCAAGAACTTTTCAATAACAAACCAATTTTCACGAGAACTGACGGTATTAGGAGTTTAAAGAACGATAAAGAAGATACATTATGCTTACGTCGCAGTATTGACAACGAAGTTTACAACTTGCACCCCGGGCCTGCACCGTACGATGTTTTACTCAGACATCGAGATAACCCAGGGAGATATGTCATTAAAACAAGAAAGCCACAAAATATGTCGTAAATAGTTACAGAACGCACCATTAATCTAACCATATGACATAATTCTAAACATAAACCCAAAGAAAAGGCTCATTCGCGTGTGTGAGATGAACTGGTCAATACTCGATAGCATATCCGATTTCGGGTAGATTTATGGCTTGGAGAAAAGTTAAGTACAGCTATTATGGCCGCTTTTATTGCGTTTTCTACAGCAAGCTGTTTTAGCATTATTTAACTCTCCTCGTTTTCATTGCCTCTGTGAGCCTCATGTTGTCATATATATCTGTCAACTTCCTATTCGCCCTCTCTGAAACATTATCATAAACATAAGTAGCTATCCCATACTTCATTGGAAGCAGTAAAACTGTTATTGTATACGAAATAACAGTCTAAATGCCTTTCGACTCAGAGTCATCTTTAATAGCTCCGATATTCTTATGTTCAATGATCACCCTAATACATGGCAAATTTCACAATTTACCCTAATGCCTTCTAACATGGAGGCACTGTGCTACCTCCAAGCTTCCACACACATAAGCTTATTCACCCATTGCAATAAACGCTGCTGAATCACATCGCATTGGATGCATTATACCATCGATACTCACAACGACAACATATTTGTTTTCACCTTTTGCCAAGCATTACGCACTTGGATGTTTTCGTCCCACACAAGTGGTTCAGTTGCACAACAGTTATACATAAAATATATGAGAGTCGTTGAAAACATGCATAGTATCATGTATCAAAATCAAAAGATCATCGGATACCTCTAAGTGTTTAATTATTCATTGTCTCGTTTTCTAAATTCACCACACAGATTTACTCGTTTCGCCTTCTAGTCAACGTAACGTGATCAGTCAAACGCTGATTTCACATTGCTGCTATCCTTTACAACTATACACTCAACTAAGATCACCGATCGAAGCAAAGTAATTTATTCATAATCTGCGCTGCCCATCGATTCCAACGCCTCCGAAAGAAATTTTGTGATATGTTATCTTGATGCTGGGGATCACAAAAAATGGGAAAATTTGATTATTAAAAAGGGTTGATATTTTATAAAGTCCAGCTGCTTTTGCTGAAGATATTTTCGCCTGCGGGCCATCCGGGTACTTGCGGGTTCTTACGTCGTTTTTGCGTCAGCGCGGTTAAAACAAACAATTGAAGTTCGGATTTTCAACCACCAAACCAATATTCAAAGTTTCAACATACATAATAATGACATAACTTTTAGTTCTACTTTTTCCACACAATTTCTGTATCATTCGCTCTTCCGTAACGTCTGATCTCTCATTCACCTCGTTCACGTGCATTTCACCTACTGACGTCACTCCGCGGTCAAGAATTTGCAGAACTTGAAGGGGAATGGGAAAGGTTAGGAAATCTGGAAGTATGGTTGCCCTGACTGCTCGCACAAATTATGTCAAATCTTAGATGAAATAAATAGCGTATCCTCCTGCTGACCCATCATAAAAGCAACATCTTTCAATAATGAAATCAACTTTCAAGGGACCGACAAAAATATCATTCCTCTGATCTGAATTTTCTGGCAAAGGAACCGGAGTGGCGAGTGAGTTCTTTACGAATATTACCCCCATGCAAGTCGCGGCGTGGCTTGCACAAGTCCAATGGTCGTACAACAAAACTGTTTTTGAAATTAGGTACAGCTTTGGAACGAGGTTAATGCCGAAGAAATTGAGGGAAATTTGAGGGGATTAGTAAAGAAACTCCAGTTAATCAGAAGCGATGATTCCAGGAACAATGCATTTATTTTTTCTAGTCTAACAGGTTATTTTTTTTCATTTGAGAGTAAGTTTAGCGTAATTCATTCTGTTGTGGGTGAATCACTGCTCGGAAGTCCTCATGCTCGTACTTATACAGACATTTGACCATATTCCATGAAATCTGAAACTATCGCAAATATGACAGCATTCAGATATATGTATTGCTCATGTGACCAGAAAGTGCCAGCGACAATTTCTCAAATTCATATGAGGTGTCAAGTGAATGTGTTCTTGTTTTAAGAGCTGAGCTAAATCTGTCTTAAGTTATTACATATAGAGCGTATGTGGTATTGCTTCTTTATTCGCTTCCATTTTGCATGGAATCAGATTACATATTCTCAGGACTTTACTAAGCTAATATAGGCTATTTGTTTTCATGTTTCAATTTGCTGCAGATATTGAAGGTGTTAGAAGAGCAGCAGGGTAATTGGAAAGTTTCCGCAAACCATTTGCCTAATAAGCAATTTTGCGTAATTACAAAGAGTTTAATATATATTCAAAATAAGTAAAACACGCGAACACAAACTGATTAATTCAGAAATAACTCTTCAGGTTCTGAGCACGAGCTTGCACGATTATGAATTTGTCATGGCCATGGCATCTCAACAAATACTGCCAAAATTTCGTTCGATATGCGAGTTCATCAGTGAAATATGCAACCACTACTCTGCATGCTGTACTACATCCTAGAAAAGGGCTGGGCCGTAGCGCGGTCTTGTATTGATGTCTGTGATTGTCCTTTTCCTTCTCTGTGAAATCGACAACTGTGTGTGAATCTCAAGTAACCTATGATTATTTGACTCACTTTTGTCCTTTTATTCTGTCAGAAATTGCTTGTGCACGCCAGAAGATCAAAATGATCAGTAATCCATGAGACGTAATTAAGAACTTTGGTGGCGTTATACTGGTCTGTATAGCTGCCAGCCTCTGACCATCAACTGTCTTCGAAACTTACAAGTAGGCCTATACGTGTTTGATGCACAAATCTGATGATGCTCGACAGGTGACTGACTGGTGCATTTGAAGATATGTTCAACTGCATCAGCAAGCAAGGTACACCAAAGAGCCTTGAAGTTATAGAATCGTTTTTAAAAAGAACAGATTAAGATGTATAAAGCATAATTGTGGTCATTCATAATATATAGTGGATGATATTTTTCGCCCAATTCGTCATCGACTGAGGGTCAGATTTAATAGAAAGATGGAAAGGGCAGCGACGTATATTGATGTAATATTGATATCATGTGGATTAAAGCTACACAGAGTGAGGCGATCGCCTTTAGTTACCTTTAAGACGTCCTTTTGAAAATGTTGTCTGGCTGTGGTGACAAAAATACCCATTTTTATCGCAGGTACCCTGCGGATCTCAAGAGTTTTCACATGCAGTGTTCAATGCCATTAATTAAAAACGACATTTATAAGCTAATTTTTTCCGGCTATCTCCCCATACTGATCTAGTCCAAACGTCTCTTGCGAATAGCCACCTCAGTTAGGGCCTTCAAGCATATTGTAATATCCTTCTCCTCAAAGATTGTCAAAAGATTGCTCAACGACTGATCGTGGCTGCGCGGTGCTATCATCGGGCTTGGAATCCATGACTACCGAGAGCTCTGCTACCGTTTTCTTAGGATGAGATCGCCCGTGCAGTCTACGACAGATATCGCTTTTTCAAATAATTTGTTAGTCTCAGTGGATCGAAGGCAGTACCCGGAGATACAGAAGCACCAATTCAATTGTCACTCTGTGGTGAGATAAAAACTCTTTTCCACTTTCCAAACGTGTTTTCCCAATGATTCGACAAGATGCGAGTTCAACCATTTTCCAGGACAAGCTTAATTAGTCGAGTACGATACCGGTACGTGCCAGTGTGACAAACTGCCTGGAAGTGAACCGAAAGCTTAAACCTCAACCAAAAGATTACATATTTTCACCGAGAGGTAAAATTTAGGTTATTCCAAACTGGGAGAATTTAATTATTATCTTAAAATGTCACAAGAGGACAAGTCATGTAAAGGTGTAAAAAATTGTTACAAATATTTGTATCCGAGGAAAAGAATAACCGGACAGGATTTCTCATTTTGAAAATAAATGTTCACACGTGGAAACCCTACCGAATATTCATTGCCCTAAGCCTGATTTTTATGGAATAATGTTTGTAAACACAAACAAACAAACAAAACAAGCAAGGAAACTTTTAGTGTGCCATCAAACGATTAAAAATAAAATAAAATGGGGCCTATGTACTGTATACCTAAGCTTATTTCTTGTAAACTACAGCAAAACACGCACATGCAAAACAGATATGCGACAGCAGACATACGAGAACAGCTTGAAGGAAAATAATATGTGGGTGAGAGCTTGAGTGCGCATGTCACTTCAAGTTACCTAAGATCTATGCAATGCCCGATACACACGGCGGATCCCTGGAAAAACAACGAGAAGGCCACCTGGAATGTAGATTCGTATACTCGTCGTATGAGGGCACTCCAACATTCGAGAAGGGACTGGCTAGAACCGGTGGATACAGTGGATAGAGGGACTGTGGCTTAGCCTTTTACCACGACTACTAATGCCTGGCTATTCAGTGGCTTGCCCAACACTTTCAACTTTTAAACCCTGGCATATTTGGAATGGCAGCAATCATATACGATGATTTCACTTACTTTAAGTTTCTCATTTCTTGTCATTTCAATAAAAAAAAGAAAGGATTTAGAAGAACTGGCTGAAAACCATAGTGCTGAGATAACACAAAGGAGTTGAAAATCTTTCTCTAGTTCTTCCACCAGGGTCGATAGGAGATCACAGCACTCCAAACAAGACATTGTGTAGAATTTAGATGAAACCTGCTATTTCATCACAGACATCGATGACAACAGAGCACCATGAAAAAAGGAAATACAACAAAGTTAGTCGCCGAGGAATATAGTTACATTCACATACGTTGGGTCACAGCATTGAGGTGGAAACACCTTATTTCTAACGGTTACACGGCATTCTCGCCAGCCAGAGCATAATTTCCGCTCCGCAGACCTACATTAACCATAGGGGATTCAATCTCCGATGATGACGATGACAATGATTAAATATTTAAAAATGAAGATAAATAAACATATATTTGGACTCAGTAAATTTGTTGTTATTGTTGTTGTTATTGTTGTTGTCGTTGTTGATACTATTTGCAGAAAAGAACAAAGTATGCGCTGCAAATTTCAACACAGCCTAACAGCCTAACTATACATGTGCGTTGCAAATTCAATACAGCCTAACTATACATGTGCGTTGCTGCCTAACTATACATGTGCGTTGCAAATTCAATACAGCCTAACTATACATGTGCGTTGCTGCCTAACTATACATGTGCGTTGCAAATTCAATACAGCCATTGAATTTGCAACGCACATGTATAGTTAGGCAGCAACGCACATGTATAGTTAGGCTGTATTGAATTTGCAACGCACATGTATAGTTAGGCTGTATTGAATTTGCGACGCACATGTATAGTTAGGCTGTGTTGAAATTTGCAGCGCATACTTTGTTCTTTTCTGCAAATAGTATCAACAACGACAACAACAATAACAACAACAACAATAACAACAAATTTACTGAGTCCAAATATATGTTTATTTATCTTCATTTTTAAATATTTAATCATCGTCATCGTCATCATCGGAGATTGAATCCCCTTTGCATTAACATCAACCACGGCCACTTTGCGGGTAGCGCCAAGCTGTTGCCGTAAAGGGGCGCGTGGTTTACGATGATGCTACCGTCCTCGGTTAAAGCAATAGTTATTCTGTTGTGAGATGCAATGTGGTCAGCTCCTACAGAAGGGAGAATAGATAGACATCTTCAACGAAAAGTTGATTGGTGTCTTGCATCACAGGGAACCCAGAAATCTGGTTGTTGTTCTTTGTATTGTTGGTTATGTTTATTAGTCGTGTTGTTGTTGTTGTTGTTGTTGTTGAACAATAAAATTCAACGGACATAACTGTTGTTACGTTGGCAGAGAGTTGTATCGGGCCAAGTAATGATAGTGTCCATGTAGCGTTTCTTATGACATCTAAAAATTACGTTTGAAACAACAACAACACAACAATAATGTTCATTGAATTTTATTGGTCAATAACAACAACATGACTAATAAACAACAATACAAACAACAACAACAACAACAACAACAACAACAACAACAACAACAACAACCACCAGATTTCTGGGTTCCCTGTGCTTACACAAGCATGAACTGACATTTATATAATGTACACATACACAGACACATACACACACATACACACGCACTCATCCTCCACATTAACCTGTGCTTGCATGCTACAAAATCTACAGTAAAAAGTTAATTTCATGTTGAAACACCATTTTATTGTTCCCCACTTGTTAACAATATTACTGCCCTTGAAAATTGCATGTGAAGCATATTACAAAGACTTCACAATCTACAGAGTTCTTTGACAGAAAGAAAAATTGGCAGACATGATAATTAACAAATCTCAGGAATGTGTAATTTTATAGAGGATCTTAACTAGCTGATGTCATACACCCTGGCAATGTTGGCTTGTCATAAATCATACAAACATCAATGATGTGAACTGACAGAGCAAGTCAGAGATACAGAATTCCATTTCAATTAATTTTGCTGTACCTCATGAATTAATTCAGTAAAAACACCACACCAAGTGGGGTGGGTGAAAAAAGGGTAGGACTTCACATATTTGAGGAAAGTTATACTTTCATATCTGACTGATTTCATGGCTAAATGGCTGATACTGTTCTAACTTGAGATACTTGAAGTCATGATGTAACTCAGTGTTGCTGAGCAGATCAATAAAAACTACAAATCTTCTTATTGAAAGCACTTAAACTAAACCTTATGGTAAGACATTGCTTTACCCTTCAACATCACAGTGTGTGCGATGGAGTTGTCCTTAAATTAAAATCACAGAAAAGTAAATATTTTGAATGCTAAGTTTATCCTTCGAAAGTAAAGTTGGCTTCAAAACATCTGGAAACTCCTGAAATGCTTATTGTATATTTGGAGGCTTCTTTGAAAAATTCACAACATATTTGAAGGTTACTTGAGGAAGAATTACTAGTCAGCCAATACGTCTTGGAGATTCACATGAATGTATTCCGTATCAGGAACAAATGCTACACAAGGATTTCTTGAACATTTGAGTTTACAAAACTTAAATCGCTTTTTAAATTTTATGACTACAAAACTATGGTTAGAGCTATTCTTTGAAATCAAACAAAGAAATTCAATACATGGCTTTATATTTTCCAACTTTATGACAGTAAAATAGATACACCGTTGTGAATTCATATAAATGTAAAAGTCATGGACACAACTTTGAATACGATGTAGAAGGTTGTCATGGCAGTTGATTGACAGCCTGTTTTCATGACCTCTACATGACCTGTCACCCCAGTATTTCCCGTGGAATGATGCGCTCAAAAGTAAGCATTCCACTTTCAGCAAAATCAAAATTCTTGATTAAAAGAAAATTCTGTGGCAATTCCATGGAAAATTCACTAAATATGGTTGACAGTCACGTGTGTATTCACCCTTAAAACTGGCGAGTTCCCGCTGTTTAAAACATCAGGATGAAAAATCATGCAGTGGTCCTGAAAAGAGCTGATTAAATTGTGAAATAAAATTTTAAACTGGAAAACTGTAAATTGATTCACGGAAGTTTACCCCAGGACTTAAAGAGTCAGTAATAGAAGTGGGGTGGAAAATGGGACAATAAGAGACAAGGTAGTCATAGTACGTAAAGAATGCAGATCTTGGTTTCCTCAAAACCTCCCCCCCCCTTCCCCTCCGCTCCCCTCTCAAATGAAACTACGATACGCAGATAAAATATAGCAATGTTGACAGTTACTTCTATGATCGTTTTTTGTTCAATGTATTTCACGAAGACAGCACAGTGGCCAGTGACATGCATGACATTGAAGTTCATACTTGGCTTACGGATAAAGGTAATAAGTTGATATAACTGGAACAAAACACTACTTTACAGAAGATGAAATTCAGGATGACTCTGGGAACAATGTCACCACTATTAAAAACATGGTGATACTGGGTGAATTCGCTGAGGTTTTTCTCAACAGAGTATCAGTTTATCTTGTATATTGCAGCTGCGTACACTTGTATCACTCAAGCTATAATCCCCTTATCTTTAATGACTTTTCAATTTTGAAAGCATTGCATTTGGTAATCCAGAACAACTTTTCATAAAAGTGATAAGAAATATCATATTTCAGAATCAGAGAAATGAGATTTGAGAATCTGAGGGTCAGTAAGTGTGTCAAGCATTGTGAGTTAGTCAAAAAGAGAATGACCATATACGGGTAACAGTCATTGGATATGCAGTATTGACACCAAAGAATAAACGGTGTACAGTGGCTGCATTTTGGCAATGCCTGGACTTTTACATCAGTTTGTACTCTCATGGAATTTATTTTTTCCAGGCTGTCGTATCAAAGCATTGGCATGAACTCTGATTATCTCTCCATTTGCTCCATACCTCACTAAAATCACCCTGTGTCATCATCATATGAACATCACAAACATCACCAGAAGAACTCCAATTAGAAACAGACAATTTCCAAAGGAACCTGGCAGTGTCACAACATACTGTATTTGATGAATTCTGAATCACATCTGAAAACATCCCCGATTTCCCCCTCTCACCCATTCACTTCAATAATTATGAAGTTCATTTGTTGTACATGAAATATTCTGAAAATCACAGTTTTAAAGAGATTGTGGCAGTAAATTAGAATAAGATTCTAACATTTTTGTCTATAGCAATTACCTTGTTTTCACCATTCCTTTCATTTAAACATATTTAAAAAATTCATTATGTGAACAATGATTATATATGTATCTCTTTATCACTATAATGAATGAATTCCAGTATGATGTGCGTTCATCTTTGCAGCATGTGATGACTGTTGAAAACCTAGCACTTGGCTGCTGATCATACTTTTTATAGTTACCATAAGAATCTAAGAATAATACGAAATTGCTACACCTTAGAATAAAAAAATCACAAACGGAATTTCTTTAAGAACTAATTAACAGGTGAGCGTGTCACCAGTGTCCCACACCCTCATCAAGATACGTTATACTTTGATTAGTCTAAGTTGGGTTGGCGAATCATTCAAAATGTTTGACACCAGCCAGGTAAACTCAAATCTCTACAACCAACTTAGTTGCTATCAATGACCTAGTACTAGACACACTCTTACACAAATCATATCAGCACCATAGGTTATAATATCTAAAGGGATTTTGGGAGTTCGATCTCTGATCCCCTCCTTTAACAGATTTCAATTCACGTTACATTAATTAAGACGACAGCCTGTGGCCAGAATTTAAGTGAACTTCGTCATCACCAACAAACACACACGTTACCACTAACAAGCACAGTAGAACGTGTATTCTTATTCAAGTTTGGGTATTGCCATCAGTAACCATGGTAACACACTAACTGTCTTATAGGAGCAGGTGGCCAGAGAGTGGACAAAATACCAATGTGCATTTTTTTATCCAAGAGAAGGTACACTTATGATATAAAATAGTCATAACATATATAATCTTCATAAGTAGAACAATGCCCACGTCAAGGGGCACATTTGGGTGGCTCTAGCCCTACTCCATAACACTATGTCAAGGGACATGATATCAATGAATTACGAAAATATTTCAAATGGCTTTCAGAAAAACAAGAACCTGAGATACCATCCAGAGATCCTGAAAAATTTTAAAGTTTCCTTTGTAAAAAAAAAATGCCCAAAAACTTATTCCTTGTAGAAATTCTACCATTGATGAAAATTTACGGTGGTTTAAAAAACGGAGGTTATCCTGAACGTCTCTCTGTTTTGAAATGCTATGCGAATCAGCTATGCTGGAATAACTACTTGCACTAATTAAATCCTTTTGAAAATATAAGACAATTGAATAAAAAAAAGCAAGACCATCTTTTGAATTTGTTTTTACCATTTTCACATTTTCTTTGTGTTGAAGAACTCCTTGGACTGGTGAAGGCCCAATGCATACGCATATACTCTTGAATCGATCACAACTTTACCATCTTCGGCCAAATCTGATAGGGGAAATAAGAGCAGAGCTCAATAAAAATTTCATCGCTATCCTTCCACAGACAGGCCATGTTCAAGAAAGGTGGATAGTTTAACACAGCCTCACAAGGGCACTGCTGACGTCCTACCTTTTACATAGTCCTCAAGATAGCTGAAAACTTAAATTCCCACTGGTACATAAAAGATGAAACATGTTTCACAATATAGTGCAGTGTGTAATTTTCTTAAAATGAGAATGATAAAATTACATTCATTTCATTCAATGAGACATACAAAATGTACCTTGTAGCTGGTATATTAGTCCACGGATTGGAAGTAGAAGAACTTCTATTGACTCACAATCATCTGAAACAAGAAATTTAAAACTTTATTTCTGTCTGTGTCCAGATTTGACTGCCAGATCTTGCGATTCTGAGAATCTTCGAAATGGAATCATGTGTTCAACAGATAAATGTTATATATTATTGCCTGAATACATGCCATGGGTTTATGTGCCTGAGAGCAGGTGACAATTTGCCCGACGCTAGGAGGGTAAATCGTCTACTGCTGCGAAGGCACATAAACCCATGTATTCAGACAATAAATATATTTATTACATGCCTTTCACAGTTGAAGCTATATGACATTTAGTTACATGCAGGGCATTCTCAAATAATTTTACCATTATCAACCAACATCAAACAGATTTTAACGAAAGTCAAAATAGCAGTGTGCGTATTGATATTTTACGTCTAGTGTTAAGCGTCTACTTTGACGTCGAAAACGTCGAAGGGCTTCATCGGACTGGGTAACTATGGAAACTGGTCAGTATATCATTTACATGCCTGCTAACTCCCCGGAAGTTCCTATTCAAATCGATGCACTTATTTGCACCAACATCGAGGCATGTAATACATGTATATCCATCACTTTCACCAAATCATGATAGACAGTGAAGATTACAAAAGAACTGAGATAACCTTGACTGTAAAAGTAAGTTCCGCACCAACCATATTTAAATTTCTATTGTTATGGTAGGTCATTCTCCCCATCCATGACCTGAGTTTAGTTTAGAACATTCTGCAGGTTTTGTGTTTAAGGCCATTCTCCTCCATGACCTTGAGTTCAATTAGTCATGTTCAAAACTTTCTAAACAGTCATCTTTACTACAAGTTAAGATATTTTTTAAAACAGTATTAGCATACCGTATCAATAGCAAATCTAGATTGTTCTTATATCCTCCAGATAGAATCATTTAGTACAAATACAGAACAGTGCAGATTTTAAGCGGACTGTTCGGGATCACTTCAGTGTTTATTTCAAGACCTTCACACTCATGCTGGGCTTGTTCTGTGATCTCTGCAAACCTCACCCATCACTTTGCCACTCTGACTCAACTCTGGAGACTAATCAGGGAGTTTGTGCCATCCCAGCTGAGATGTGCAGCCTGTAAACTTTTACACCTGTACTTCATCACTCAATTTAGTGATTAGTTTTAATGAATTTCGATTTTAGAGAAAATCGCTGACTTCACCACCTTTTTTTCTGTTGTAACACTATGATTAACAAGCAGGATAAGGGGCCTGGCAGGATAAGGGATATGCATATCAATGATTGCTTTCTTTTCAAAATCTGTTTTCGACTAACCACAGAACTAGCGACATAATGGTTGAAATGCTTACCCTTATTCTGACGAGGTTTTTCATTGACTGGATCATCACCATCAATCTAAGAGAAAGAAAAATTTGTGATTTCACCCTGGATTTTTCAATGGTTAAGAATTGTTCATAAACCTTCAATTGTGAGTTACATTTTAACCCTTTGAGTGCTGTAATTTTTCCCGCCAAAATTTTACTGCAACATTTTACTAATTTTTATAAATTTTTCTGTAATTTTTTAAATAATTTTTACCAAATGAACATAACATTTCATTGGCTACACTGTATTATCAAAATTTTAGCAAAATGACTGGGGTATATTTTATGTAGGCAACAAAAATTGACTTCGGTGCTCAAAGGGTCGATATTGAAACTGTATTGAACATGTTAAAATTAGAGTTTGGACAGCTGACAAGTATGAAATGCAGATTTGAAAGAAAACCTTTGAACACCTTATCCTCACTGGACTGTTCCACACCAATGTCATTTTGTCCTTACCTGCAATGAAACCTGAACAACATTGCAGTTTGAAACACCAGGGTCAAGCGCAGAGACTGAAAAATGGAGGAAAAAAAAGAAAAGTGATTGTCAACAGGAATCAAATGCAAATGCTAGAAGATTACCCCAGAGCTTACATCACTGCTGTAATAAAATTGATTATTTAACAGTCCACTGCTTTAAATTGGTACAAAGCACTGGTAAAATAAAGTTTAAGAAACACTGTCTTACTGGAATTCACGAGCAGAACTGCTTGGAGCTGGTTTCTGTAGTAGGTTTTATGGTTGTCAGTAAAAATCTTGCATGATTGGCGAATTCTGACTGTCTGAAGGATTCTATACGAATAACTCAATAATTGTCTCACCTGTTCCTTTGTGTGTGACTGTGGCAGTGTAACCTGTTTCCTCTTTCAGTTCTCTGAGTGAAGCCTCTTCAATATTTTCATTAGGGTCTATGAGTCCTAAAAATGAAACACTATAATATCAGTACATGTCCCTGGATGGACCCTATCAGTCACTACCGTACCTGGATTGACCTATCTTTATCATGTGGAGCAGATAATTGTGTACAGCATACCTGAATTCTATGTTGCAGGATGACAATAGAAGACCAGTTTGGAGATGGAGATAGCACCAAGCAACACACACTGACATACATGCACCACTGGGAATACACACAGAGATATCATTGAGTGAAAAAAGTCACAAATTCATTGAATTGAACAAAATAAAGTTCTGACACTAGTAAATAAAAGAATCTTCAAGTACATACATTGATAAAACATGTTATGGTCTTTTCTTATTTTTATAAACTCCCTGATTCCCAATATAACATATATATATATATATATATATATATATATATATATATATATATATATATATATATTCAGGCACAACAATGTCTACATCTCAAAAATGTCATTTTTTTTGTTTGAGCCAAATAAAATCTGTTATAGTGAGGAATTGTACTCAATAAACTCTACATAATAATGGGTGTAAACACTGAGCAGTGGTGAAAAAGTCAAATGAGAACCAGCTTTCTGTGTTCACCACAGGCATAGGTTAATTGGACATGGACATCCATCTTGAATGTGCCCAAAGTTAAGGAAGTCTCACTCTGTGCAAAATCAACTTTGTTTGCAATGTGACCATTCTAGTGGTCGGAGCAGACCAATTTCAAAAATTTTAAATTTGGACAGCTGTTGAAATTACATGTATATATGAGTACATGTCCACTAAACTATCAATCAACCATGATTATCACGAAAGCATACAACATCTGCCTTTAGTTCCCATCGTAAAATTACAGTAAAAAGCAACAGCTGTACACACTGTGTGCACCTTTTAGTACCAGTAACTCGGGTGACTTTTTGATAACATTTTTCTAGGCTATTGATGAAAGCTTTTCAGTTTACAAAATTGCCTCATCAGCAAAAACTATTCCTGATGTATCCTGTGTAAAAACACAGGCTTGTAAAATAGGTTGTATCTGACTCTAACTCCATTTATTCAACAGATCCTACAGTTCACACATTGTCTAGGATGGCAGTCATACATAGTATAACTGGATGATGACCTAAATTTAAATGAGAAGCATCTACTTATTGTATCCTCGTGGTAGCACAGTAGATTTTGATTTTGTCACATATGGTACAACTCAAGACAATAACCAATGTCAAAAAGCTGCTACTAGTGTATAGGGAAAGTGAACACTCGGAACTTTCTTTGCTACATGTATTAAAATCACATCAATGACACTGTCATTCCCATACAGTTTACATCATAATTTTTAGAAATCTGTGAAAAGGATGAAAATTCTAAAACCGAAAATTTGCTGGTCCTGTATAAGTCTTACACACATTGCAGATTTCATCATAATAGGCATATATCTAAACTATGTCATCACAAAGGACTTGCATAAACAATTTTTAAAGACGACTGATAAATAGTTTGAAATAATAAGACTTTGTGACTAAAATTATATGAGGCAATATGGGAGCTTAAAATAACGCTTATGACCCTTTGGGAAAATATGACTATAATGTGTGACACTACATACCTGCTGGGAACTCTACAGTGTAGCATTTCATGGCTGGCCTATACTGTTTCACAAGTACCATACAATCATAGTGTAACACTCTTTTCAGCACTGCTATCATACATACAGCTGTAGAGAAGAGCACAGCACAGGTTCTTTCAATACTTACACCCTTGGTGTAAACATACATGTATATAGAAACCATAAGTATAGCTATGGCTACAGAAAATCTGAGAACTGTTCCCAAGTTCACAGTTTCTTTGTTTGCCGATCTTGAATGTTTTAAGGGGTTGAAACTGCTGCTGTAGATATTTCTACATTTCAATATTTCATTTGTGGATAATCTGTAACCTATCCTTTTTGTCTTCTTACACAATGAATACTTCTTTTAGCCTCTGTTTCTATTCAACAGTATTGCATGGGCATCTTGAATTTGGTGAGGAAAGTTACAAGTTCAAATAAAGTGTGAAAAAACGTGTTTTGCTCCTTTGATTGCATGGCCAAGGAAATTCAAGGACAAGTTTTATTCTATTTTTTTTGAAAAATACAAAATCAATGATATGTGTTTGATTCCAAGATGTATCACTAGCTGGTAGTTGAGTTGCTGTTTGTAGTTAGACACTGAGCATCTGCATATCTAAACTACAGTTGCACATTACATAGCCATTCAGTGTTTGGTGGGCCTTGGACCAGTATACACGCAAGTCAAGTGGACCAGCAGTCATGGTTCCAAGCCCTGCATACGTTCTTTATTGCAAAAGCCCATCAGTAGTGTAAAGCAAAAAATCTTTGCTGACGGTAAATTTTTGTGAATTTTGGCAGGACCTGAAAAATTGCGAAAATGACATTCCACAATATTGGTGCAGAGGATACTGAATTTGTAGTGCTCAGTGTGCAAAGGAGATTGTGACTGCTAAGAAAGGAAAAAGCATATATCTTGCCTGATCAAATCATGAAAATTTATCGTAGCGAAAATTTTACAGACTGAGTTTACAGTATTTGGTGATAAGTTCACTGTTTCAAGAAAATTTGCTGGTCCTAATGACCACTGGATTCGCTCACTCATGTACAGGTATTTAAAAAGTTTACGCAGGTGATTTCACATCCAAATTAAAGTAGCTTGATGTCTGTATCACGATGATCTGAATTTCATATATATGGTTTAATATGCAAAATACAAAGGCACCGTACATATTATATTCACTCACTTGACACTACATTAGTTCTCAGAATGTTGGACAAGTGCTTTGTGACATAGTCTGATTGATATCTTACCGTCAACTTTGATGTTTTCCCCTCTGGTTGTTCTTTCAACAGTTTCCCACGTTCTCTCCTTGCCCCGCTGATCTCTGTAGGTTGTCTTGTTCAGAGACAACCATTTACCAGTACACATCGGCTGTGCAGATAAAAAAACCCACAGTTGTTGATAGTGTCATCATATCTCGTTATTTAAAATAAAGAATTGAAATAAAGGTTATGTACACCTAAAAATACATCTTAGTTTTGTTCATATGAAGGAAATGTTGCTGGAATAACCCTGGAGATTTTTTCCTCATTTTTACTGATAGATCTATGCTAACCACCATCTGCCCATTTCTTCATAGTTTTAAAAACAATTTTACAAAAATTGTAGCACAGTGCAAATCCTAACATTACGAGATCGATCATTAGTTTTTGAAAATACTTTTCATGGAATGGTGGTCTACCAACTATGACTGAAATTTGATGTTTAAGAAATTTTGATTCCATAGAGTGAGATACAACACTTGGTGTCCAGCTTAGGGCTGTGGATAATTTAAACATGAACACGGAAACTAAGTGCGTTTGTCCTCAACTCCCTTCCCTCTCCCCTAAACGAAAGTTTGGAAGTCCGAAAATCCAACCAAGCCTCATTCTGTATCTGTATCCAACAATCGGTAATTACGTCACTATGAAATCATGCATACACAACGGACCGCCCTCACCAGCATACCCCTTCTAAAATCAATCTCTGTTCAGCACCATCTCAACAATGATGCAACCAAGAGAATGAAATGAATTAAACAGTGTATCCATAATGATTGCTACGTTATTTTACTCATGCACTGATTCATGTCAAAAGAATGCTGGTGTAGCACCGGTGCCGTACTGGCCTGGTACACGCCGAACGTGTAGCGAGATCTTGCAATAGGAAAACTTGTAGTGCAATTTTTGCGCATGGTAATCCAAGTACACCCCAAACCCCCTCCCCCCCTAAAAACAGAAGTTGCCTTTACCATGCATGAGTTTTAATTATCCACGGCCCCTTACGACCACATTGGCAGAAGTGATACTGTTGGTAAGGGAACAGGTAACCTGTAAAACCATCTTCAAATATTTGAAAAATTTGCTTCACCAGGAAGAAATGTACTCCATTTCAGTGCAAAAACTAGCACTGACTGCGGCCACTTCAAAAAGCAATTTCAGAAGAAATAATGCAAGAATTTAAGGTGCCGTTGCAAATGACATGGCGTATTTTGCTCAAAATCACTTTTTTCCAAAGATTTATTCAATTTTTATTGATTTGTAAATGCTGATTGGGTTCACCTTTGAGCATAACAAGCAGTTGTAAGTTGGACAGGAAAAAAGTGTACATTTATTCAAATTTATGTAAATTAACCGATTTCCTGGCCTCATTTTTTTCCTCCCATTTTTAACATTTCAAAACAATTTGATTCCACTCTGGGCAGGTCAAATTTTTTTGTAACTTTCACATTATGTTCTTTAAATACAACAATTTTGATTGGCAATAAAGTTCTTACGTTTTGGAAGAAAGTTGTTTCAACTTTGCTTGTCGTGAAATCAAATGGTGATAAGGAATGGAAAGAGAGCTCTAGAGTAATTCAAACTATTCGTAGATTGTTTATGCTGTAGTCTTGATTTCATTTGAGAATGATTTTCATACAAGAAGCATAACAAGGTTTCAGAGCTTCCCCTTTAACCTTCACCAGAAGACATGAAACACAACAGTATACATTGAGTCAAACACAGAAAACATTCAAATACCGTCTCCTGATGTGTTTGATCGAAAAATTCCTTCGTTGGAGCAATAAGAGTCATTCTAAGGATTCTGTGGATCCTGTTTTGTAAGTGAAATGACGAAAGTCTGCTGTCATATTCATTGCCAATTAGAATATCATGGGTCGTGGCTTCTGAGAAAAATTTGTGTGTTATATGCTGTAGTCTTGATTTTTGAAGAGCATTTGTATCACAATCATTTTATTTTTGAGAAAACACCACACTATTATAGGTACAACTCTTTTCCTGTCAAAGAGTATCACTTCCCTATCTGCCAAGGCAGTGAAAAGCCGTATTGAGCCAAAACCTTATGCATTTTCACCCACTTGGCTTGCAATGTCACAGTGGCTTTAGCCTGTAAAATTTATGTTTTCAGTATCACTGTTTTAGGAGCCTTAAAATGCACCATACCGGACAGGCTGTGCTTCACTAGTTTTCACTAAATTGACGTGATGGTGAAACAAAAACTTGGCAGGATAAGGGGTCAGTAAATTACATAGCTGACCAATGTACAGCCTCCTAGTCCTAGGTGAAATATGCATGGCTTGCCATGTAGGCCATGTTTTCAAGTCATGTTTAGCCAAAGTCCTTGATATATGTCCCCCCTTTCCCATTGTGTAGACTTTTGACAAAGTAACTATACATAAATCATAGACTTTAGATCTTTGTTTATTCTAGCAGGACTTTGACTCTATTCTGACCTTTGACCCATCATTTTGTATACAATGCAAAGTGTTCATGGTGTTGTCATCAGTAATTGGCCAAAAAATGCATATTATTGGCTTCCAATTTACCGAAAAATACAAGAGTTTATGCTTGTTTTTTAAGAGTCTAGGGAACACCGCCCATTCAGAACCTTGTTTCCCTTCTACACAGCAATGAATAACACTAAAATTACTGCCAAAACGTGAGAAACGGTGTGTGTTTGAAATTGAAACACCATAATCTTCAACTTCAAGATTTACTGTCTGGGACAATGAACTTCATAAGTTTTGCTAGTGGTAATGCACTTACACGACTTACATGTACACTTCGCAATGTTTGTCAACATAACGGAACACCCTGCGCATGCTCAGATATGCGCATATGGTTTTAGACTAGAGGCCGATTACTGCGTACTCCTCAAAATCATGTACTTTCCTCTCACCTCTTGTTTTAGAAACTCGTATTTCCCACTGGTTTCACCGTTGTTGATATTGTTGTTCATCTTATATCTGTTTGATATCGAAAACAGTCTTTGGTGTCGAATAAACTTGGTATCGAATACGAGGGGTGCTCTTGGACTCGGAGAATGAAAATGTGATTGCGATGATGACAAAACGCTATGTTGAAACAAAGTGTATGGCTTCCGGAAGCCCTTTTTTACATTAAGGCGATTCCCAATCGGTGCAGAGCTAATGTAATTTGTCTGGTTATACTGGATATAAATGAAAAGCGAATGCAAACGTCCACCTCGTCTACATACAATAGCTGGGTTTGCACTAGCACAGCGCAACGCGCGATTCATTTGGGCCCACGGTACACGCATTTAAGCCGTAGCACTCAGAAATGCCTCCGCTCGCAAAGACAAAGTTCCCATATCAAGTAAGTTTTATATGTGTGCGTATGTTCATGAAAGCTCTAAAGTACGTTCGAAGTTAAAAGTGAAAGCATAAAATTGAATTTAGCGTTGTAAATGTTCGACAACAAGTGTCTGAAGGCCTTGTGTATTACAAGTTACATGCCCCTCAGGAGGCGGATTAATAGGAACTGATTTCAGCCTTGAATGACCTTGCTCTGAGGTCAGAGTTCGTAAGGTTTATGACCCGATTTTGCGCGGAATTTTTACATAGCGGAACTCGCTGGTGTAAACACAATCAACAGCACGTAGACTGAACGAAGTGCCATTGAATCTTGTCCTATCACCTTTAAATACGTTTCACTTTCTGGGTACGCACTGGTGCGCTAGAGAAGGTTAAGCTGTTTGAGGAGACGCATCATAGCTGGTACGTATCATTTAAAAAAATATAATAATAAACCGACTTTCTTCCATGCGATTGTGAATGCACGATTACATATCCAGGGCATACTTCCCGGATAGCAGATAGCCGTGATCTGAACTCGTTTCGCGATGAGCATCTTTCAACAATGGAGATAGGAGCAGGGCTATCTATGCTTTTAATATGATAGGAAGGACACTTAAGGACAGACTTGCAGAACTGTTCCCAAAATTAACATAGTTGGCCCTTTATTGAGTAAAACAACTACTCAAACTCAAGCCGACCAGCCGAGTCGAGAAAACAAAGGTCATAATACCACTCAGTACGGCTTGGCAATCCAGTGCAGTGAGTCGCTCCTATAAGGTCGTGTAAATGTCAGTCTGAGTCGTAAACAATTATCGTCGGTTATCGTGCCCCTGATAATACATGGACCACTTCTAACTCTGAGAACACTGATGACAGATGATGATGATGATGATGATAATGATGATGATGATGATGATGATGATAATGTCGACGGCAAAGGGGTTTCTCACCATTGCTCTTCAGTGATGTTTGAAAATTCACTTTCACAACGACAGTCGGTACTAGTATATTGAAGTTCGACAACAACAGTCGCATTTGCATTACAACAGATAAAGGAACGTCAGCCAGATTGCAATTTATTTACCAAATTTCCAAAGTGTAATGCAAACTAAAATCATTACTATGACATGTCGCTGCTGTCAGTTATCGGTCTAACTACACGATCGTAACATTGTAACAACAACCCTACCCCCCACACCCCCCCTGTACAGATGATGTCACATCGTACTGGTATTACTTGGCCGATAAAATGACGCAATGGACCCCTCGCCTGGACTCTTGAATTGTTTACTCTGTTTGTCTACCTGTTGTCGATGGCTTTCAAAACAAAGGAAGGTAAAACAGGAGTCAAATATCACGTGATATGACCACTGAATGCTGTCACTCAAATAGTGGTTGACAACTCTTTTGAAAAAATAAAATCAGGAGCTTGTAAATTGTTATCAATAAATTATTTGAGTACACGACTGTTTAATGATACTCTACATTCCTGGTACTGTGAGCACTCACCAAAGCTCATTGTGTTTTTATTTTGAGTATTCCAAGTAAGTTATGCTTCCAAACATAGAGCAAGTTGTTATTTTGTTGAAGAAAGCTCTATACCAAACAGAAAATCCCCAAGAACTTGAGAAGAGATGTGTCATTACAATTTATCTATTAATATGTATCCTACAGCAAATAAAGTGGGACAAAAAGCACATGTCAGTAGTGAATAGCACAACCTATCTAGTATATGATACCGATACATGTATGAATACAACAGAATGTGTGAGTGATTAGCCTTGTAACAGCTGCACCTTTCAATGAATTGACTGTTTCGAGGTACCCTACAGGGTTTTTGTTGAGGGTTGTAAACTGGTAAATATCACTTTATGCTCCACAGTCGTTTAAATGGAATTTCCCTAGCAAGATAAGTGCAGCTCCGTTTTGGGGCAGCCGGAATCTTGTCCATTGTTCCTCAAACCACAATTTAACAGCACACTTCTTGTCATTACCACACCATGGTAATTTTTATTACACCTTCAAGTGTTCACCTTGGACATGAATCTGATTTCTGAAAACTGAATCCTTCCTGTAACAGTCACAGTGTGGTTACTCAGAAAGACAAATATACACGAAAAGCAAATGCCAAATGAGTAATATCCCCAAACCTTGCTTTACATGTATAAGAAAGAAGATAGTTGCAAAATTTGACAGAATGCAGTTTGAATTGGACAACTCCAAAAAAATATTGTGGTGTCAGGAAAGAGCAACACAACATATGTGTGCAAAACACACAACATACTGGTACATGTTATCAAAGGGCCAGTAATTCTAACTTTTCATGATTTTTTCACTATTCTTGTTTTATTGTCAACCATAATTTCTTGTTCTACGCCACAAAGCATGTTGACATACACAGCATTCAACTCAGCCTGTACATGTAAAAAGTGCATTGTTATATATTGTTGACGAGTAAATTCTGGTCTGGACAAGAATTCAAATGTAAACTGTAACAACTGCATTTTACACATATAGATGCTAAGTTGACAAGCTAAATATAGTGGGTGTTTCAACATTCTTTTGGAAGTAGAACAAGAACTTGCAATTCACATACAAAATAAAAATAATGAAAAATTCATCAAAAGTTAGAGTTATTGTACTGGCCTTTTACAGTAAATACGAAACATGTTTTATGGAAGTCTTTAGATATATTAATGAATAAAAAATTAAAGATTTTTCTCTAGGATGCTGATTATGTACCTTGTGCATGGTTCACATCTAACAATACAGATCATTTCCTATCATGAAAAAATAAACATTGACAAGTGGACTTTATTTTACAGGTCAGTTCCACTGATGTCAAGGATCATAGGTCCAAGATTACAAGACTGAATTAGTATGCTTGGAACATCCGGTTTACCCCAGAGTCCAGGTGCTGATGGGCATGGCCATCGCATTATCATATCATCTCCAGACAGACAAATATCTGTTGCGTCTGATGATGGATGTAAGTTTCTGTCATTTTAAATTTTTCTATTAAAGGCAGAGCCTTGCTTTAGAACGAAGCTATGGCGGCGTTCATTGTGTAAGTGGACACCAAACAGGCAACACACGGGCACATGCTCCAGAAAATGCCACTTTTTAGACACCGTGGTGCTAAGCACCAAAGGTGTCCTTTGTCGCCACAATGTCTGTGTGTGTGTCCGTCTGTCCGTCCGTCCGTCCGTCTGTCCGTCTGTCCGTCTGTCCGTCTGTCCGTCCGTCCGTCCGTCCGTAGACAGATTTTGTTCCACTCATAACTTAAGAACCCTAAGTTCAATGTCATGCAATTTGGTATTTGGTATTATCATGATGAGACTTAGATCTGATTAGATTTTGGTGGGTGTGGCTTATTAATTAATTGCTCATTTGCATATTTTATGACTTTTTTGCCATAGGGCTATATCTCAAGAAATATTGAACCAAATTTGATGTGACTGTACACATACTTAATTACCCTATAGCATAACTATGGTAAAAGTTTAGTAAGTTTGGTTAATTAATTCTAATTTGCATATTTAATGAATTTTTGTAATAAGACTACCAGTATACTCAAGAACTTCTTAAGCAAATGTGATGGCCATACTTTTATCAGCTTGTAGAAACATCATAGTTAAGAAACAATTATTTTTAAAATAATGCTACACCATGAATACTGTTTTATGTGTGATTATTTTTTTTCAATAAAATAAAAAATGTGTTCAGTGGGTTTCCTCATAGGAGTGTACGTTAGCAGTAAGGGGTTCGTAAAGTTGTGTTTGCGGTGCCATCTAATGGTCAGAACCAGTAAGGCCTTTCACGATGCTGAAGTTAGACACGGTTTCGGATTCAGTTTCGGATTCGGTTTCGGATTCGAGAGACTGAAAGAAATTTTATATTTTCAGCCAATTGTTACACTGTGGAATACTGGATTTTCCTTACTTTCCCTGGACCTTTTTTCAGCTAAAATAATATCTAATCACACTAGACAAAGTGAAAATAAGATCACAATAAAACAATGCAGATATTTCATGGCATAAATTGTGTGCATATATTCACAAGTAAAATGGTTAAAAAATAGAAATTACAGAAAGCTTCAAAGGACTCTAATTTAAAATTTAAAGGAAGTGTCGAGCAAGGAAAACAATATTTACAAAAACATACTTTAATCATTTTATATGTCACAATGTGTGTCACATGGTTTAATGTTAATATGTTGTATTAATTTGATGTTTTGATTGATGTTGTTTTACATAAATTGCATTTTGACTGTACCATACTAAACTCTCGGACTAAACTATCAGTTAATATGTTGCGTAATAAAGATAGCATTGAATGCATTTCTTTGAATTGTGCGTAGTACTGTTAGCTTGAATAGTCTGAACTGCATAATGCCCATAATTGAGATGGACAGCTCATAAGTTGTAACTTTTGACTGATTTTTCAGCAGTTTTGTCTTGTGTAGTCATGCATTACAGTTCCTTGCTCTACTGCCTAAAGTGTTTTGATTTTTAAACTTTATAAATTATGATTATATATGAAACATTTATGTCATGAAATACATGCTACATTTATGTGATAAAATACATGCTATTTGTGCAGTAATTTCATCTAGTTAAAATATCTCCTTGTGTATCAGTAGTTATTATATTCTTCAAAAAAATAATAACATAAGCTTGAAATATAATAATCGCAAACATTCCATAATCCAATGACAGTAGGTCAGAATTCGCAAGACAATAGTTGTAAACAGACACAAAACAGCACAGAACAGACAGTAAATAGACGGTACACAAACAAAGTCATATTCATGAAAGAAAGATATATGGACCTCTGGCCAGAAGACCAAGAAGTGATGTCAGGTGTTTCGAAAATGGTAAGCGCATTCGAAAATGGTAAGCGCATCCTGCCCCACATGTGGCACCCGCCATATATCAATCTATAAGTCAGATAGGTAGTGGTCACTAACTAAGGCCCAATGTCACCGATGCCATCAGTGATCATTTGATGAAGAGAGATATTGTATTTATCTTCCAGCTTGCGATACCTGCCAAAAAGCGTTTGAATGTAGAGACAAGTCTTGCTCTGGTGTAACCTTGATTTAATAGTTTGAAAGAGAGATGGTCATGTCTCTTTACAAAATCACCATATGAACTGCATGCTCTAGCATATCGAATAAGCTGGGAAATGTATACCCCATATTAAAGCTGGTGAGAGTGGAATATTACTTATGAGGTGTGGAAAATTGATGATACTAAAGTTAAAATCATCTCTCTTGTCATATAGCCTAGTAGAAAGGTGACCATTTGAGTCAAATTCAAGTAAAATGTCCAGATATGAAGCAGAAAAGGCCATTTCTGTAGTTTCTTTAATCTCCAATTCTGGAGGATAAATCATATAAAACTATTCTCAGTTATTCGAATCCGAAACCGAATCCGAAACTGAGTCCAACTTCAGCATCGTTGGCCTTTCAACCTCGTGCATCGAACAGCCATACTTTCTGTGTGTCGCTACGAGATTCAGTTCCTGCTACGTCTATCTACAGTCAGACCAGTGGAGCCAGTACGACATTCGGTAAGATGTTTATTCTTGTATCCGTATTTAGAGCATTTGTTAACTTTGCGTGTACCGATAATAACTGTGAGTGAATGAGAGGTGAGATTGTGAGAAGCTGTGTGCGGAAAGAAACGGCCTCGAAGGTTATCCAAAGCACGTCACTGATAAGTCGTGTTAAAACTGATAAGTCGTGTTAAAACGTGTGGCAACATCTCACCACACATCGAGTATACAGTATGGGCCCTAATTATGGTCTAGTTTAAAAAGAGTATCTAAATTTACGAGGGATCGACTGTAACAGTGTTTTCAATATTCACGGAGTTCATTCGAAAAATGTTAGTCGCGTGATGACGACGCCATTGTTTTACAATTAGGGCTTGGGCGTGCATTAAAAACAACCGTTCCCCTGATTTCTACCACACTTCGATTGAAATGATTCTTATAGTGGAAACTGAAAGTTCAACCCCGATTTGCGAGAATTTTTGGTTGTTTTTGGGCATCGTAACTTTTGTGGAGTACGAGTCGGGGGCCCCTGTAAGGTTGTGCCGTCACGGACATAGCGGAGTAAGCGAAATGTGGTGTTTACATGGTTCAAACTAGGATATATTTTCATTTTAACATACCGAGTCTGAAAACAAATGACCCTCCTGGTTTCACTTTAGTAAATTACTATATCTTGTATTTTCACTGATATCGTGAAACTTGCCAAAATGTCTCGATAGAACTCGTTCCCGTTAAACACAATGGCGTTTGTTATGCCCAATCAGATTGAGCGTTCTTCCGCACGCTTTCCAATACATTCGACACTACATAGTACAAGATATCGTAAGACGTAATCGTTGCTATGATTGGCGGAAGCGTTTTCATGCCCTTCCGCATGTCGATAGGGGCCATGAGGTAAATTTTCTCAGTAAACGCAATATCAAGAGAAATACGAGCGTGCGGAAATGGGGCAAAGAATATGTAAAGACATTTAACACTTCTAAATAAACAACAATTATCAAACATTTATAACCCATGTGTTGCAAAATGTAACTGGCGCATTTTTCTTTCCAACCATACAGCGGTGCACGGACAGTGGGCTATCGCCATGGGAAATATTCACAATATAGCAATTAAGGCATTTCTGTGTTCAAGATATGACGGTCGATGAATTTCATTCGGTTGTAAAACAAATTTTAAAATTACCCCTCTGTGTCATAGTGTGGCGTTCAAATTATGGCTAAACATTTCAGTTTAAAATGTTGAAAAATGAAGTGTAGTCCACAGTCTGTTTCAACATATGCATATTTATTACTGGTATGTTATTTCATTTCAATAATTTAGCCCATCTTTAGTGTGTATTTTTTATTTCTTTAGTCCATATTTGTTTAGCAGTGTTCTAAAATTTTTGAACAATTTGCAAATTATTCTGATGATATTTCAGATGCATATATTTGTGGTGATGATAACATAGTTGGTACTTTGTACAAAGATTGTGAATTTTGTGCAGTCCAGCTGCAATTGAAACATCAACTGATAATGGTGTATTAGTTTCCTATTGGATTTATATGTCAGAATTGCACAAATCTGTGCTGAATTAGAATAATGACACTGATCAAGAATCGCATCTGATTTCAGTTTTACAGTGGCTATTGGGAGAATGTTGTTCGCAGAGGAAATGCATAATGTGCATTGAATGTAAAATCAAAATATTTAATATGAAATTTAAATCATTTTAGTGAATCATAGCTAGACAACCTATCTCTGACATATTTTTCTTTCTTTTGCAGTACTGGTATTCACTGTGTCTTTACTGCAGCTGCTAATTAAAAAAAGAGCCAAAATAAATCAGAATACACACACTTAGTACACAGACATTTGACAACAACATCCAACAGTGACATTGACAATACATACTAACAAGCAGAGCTTGTTAGTTCTAGAATATACAGAGTATTATCTCACATAGTGAGTGTCTGAATATTATTCTGAATCGTATTCCAAAGCACATTCTGAAAGTACTCTTCTGAAATATCCAATAACAGTACCTTCTGAATACTTTCTAGAAATACTGAGCTTTTCATAGTTCACCTATGCACGTATTTTGAACTATCATTGATAGTGAAGGCATTGACAATAAACATTTAATATTTACGTGCATTATATATTTAATTGAACTTGACATTTTAGAAGTACACTGACAAATATGAAAACAAAAAAGAAAAGTCAAAAAGCATCAAACCTTGCAAAGAAATTATACATGGAGAGCCGAAGGTCTTCCCCAAAAAGCCAATATGAGATTGTCTCAATCAGAGTGGATGGCAATTGTCTATATCGTGCTATAAGTTATGGGATCTACAATACTGAAGATTACCACATACAAATCAGACTTGGTGTTATTGATTATTTAACTACACATTGGGATGATTATAAAGATGTAATCAAAGTTGAATATGCAAGGTGGCATATCCAAACGAAAGAGGAATATGCACACTATATGAGCAGACATGAACCAGGTTTAGCTACATATGCAGGTCATATTGAGTTGACTGCAGCTGCTATTGTGTATAATGTATGTATCCAAGTACATCTTGACCCTGCAAATAACCCCATAGACACTGTTGGCAATATCAATGGACCATTAATTATCCATCTTGTTTATAGAAATGCCATGCCAGACAGTGGACATTATGATTTTCTGAAACCCATTTCAAGTTCCATCACAGTTCCTACATGTAGACAGCAGTGCAAGAGAGAATGGATTCAAAAAAAGAGGGCTGATCCAAATTTCAAACAAAATGAGAAAGAAACCGATTTAATTAGAAAGAAAAGAAAACGATGTGATGAAGAAAACAAAGCACAAGAGCAACAGGCAGATTTATTTCGAAAAAGAGCCAAGCGGATAGATGAAACTTACAAAGCTAATGAACAAGTGAAAGACAAAATTCGAAAACAATGTGTTCGTTCAGATAAAGATTATAAAATGACAGAGAAAGAAAAAGATCAAATACGAAAAAAGCTTAAACGTTGCCATACACAACATAAAACAACAGAACAACAGAAAGACTTAATTCTTAGACTTAATTAAAGAAAACAATTCGCAGAGATAAACAATATAAAGCAAAAGAACAACAAAATCAGGCCATTTACAAGAAAACAATGCGTTTGGATAAACAATACAAAGCAACAGAACAACAGAGAGATGTAATTCGTAAGAAAACTGTGCGCTTAGATAAAAAATATAAAACAACAGAACAACAAAATCAGGCCATTTACAAGAAAACAATGCGTTTGGATAAACAATACAAAGCAACAGAACAACAGAGAGATGTAATTCGTAAGAAAACTGCGCTTAGATAAAAAATATAAAACAACAGAACAACAAAATCAGGCCATTTACAAGAAAACAATGCGTTTGGATAAACAATACAAAGCAACAGAACAACAGAGAGATGTAATTCGTAAGAAAACTGTGCGCTTAGATAAAAAATATAAAACAACAGAACAACAGAATCAGGCCATGTACAAGATAACAATGCGTTTGGATAAACAATACAAAGCAAAAGAACAACAGAAAGATGTAATTCGAAAGAAAGCAGTACGTACAGATAAACAATACAAAGCAACAGAACAACAGAGAGATGTAATTCGAAAGAAAGCAGTGCGTACAGATAAACAATACAAAGCAACAGAACAACAGAAAGATGTAATTCGAAAGAAAGCAGTGCGTTTAGATAAAGGATATAAAGCAAAAGAACAACAGAAAGACGTTATTCGAAAGAAAAACAGACGTTTAGATGAGGCATACATTTGTACAGAGAAAATCAGCAACGCTTTATTCAAGAAAAATAGACGAATTGATGCCCACTACAAACAAAAAGAAAGACTGAAAAATAAAATTTCAAAGTCAAAGAAGCGATTAAATGTATTTCATAGACTAAAAGAGAAAGCAGCAAATGCTACCACAATGAGAAAATCCAGACTGAACATTGCATATCGTGAAAAGGAAAGGTAAGAAACACCATTGCTATGATGAAAAGACGGACCAATGAAAATTACAGAGCAAAAGAACGTTTACATGACAACAGGCAAAAACAGAACCAAAGACACTGTACACAACTGAATGTGCAAGAACTTATAGAATATTTCCACAAAAGTATTTCTGATGGACCTCACTATAAGTGTGCATGTTGTAGTCAGCTCTGGTACAGAAAAACTTTGATTAATTACAACAATATCAAAGACACTCTACCACTTATAACTAGACTCAGGATAACACATGATGATAATGATGTGCAATGGCTTTGCTCAACATGTTATTCATATTTGAAAAAGGGCAACATTCCTCCATGTGCAGTGCATAACAACATGTCATTTCCAACTTTACCAAAAGAGCTTGCACTTCATCCATTAGAAGAAAGACTAGTTGCATTACGTATTCCATTTATGCAGTTGAGAGAGCTACCTCGAGGACAACAGACTTCATTACGAGGGAATGTTGTAAACGTACCATGTGATATATCTACAACTGTTAACACATTGCCACGCCCATTAGATGCATCACAAACAATACCACTAAAGCTAAAAAGAAAACAAAGTTACAAACATGCATATCAAGTGCAAAATATTAGACCACAGAAAGTTGTTGATGCTGCACAGTGGCTAGTACAAATTCTTGTCTGTACAAGTCTGAAAATGTCACTATCTCACCCCACACAAATCATTTTGGTGTAGTTAAAGATAAACAGCAAATGGAAAGAATTTTTACCTCAAGACAACTCTGATAAACAAATTGCAACTGATGATACACAATGCACAGATGAATCTAACAGATCAGATAGTCATACAGGTATAAATCAAAATGACTCGGATCATTCAGTAACACATACTGCCACAACTGATAAGATTATTACATATACCACAGATAATGCTGACAGTGAACTGAACATAAACAAAGCACAAAGTACAAGTAATAGGGATCAGAACCACCAGAATCTATTACATGTAACAACAAATACTGAAAATGACACAAATAAAACAAGTAACACAAAAGACTGTCCTAATTTGCCAGAGCAAACAAATGTAACATCTGACACAGAATCTGATGATGAGTGGACAGAAGTGACAAACATAGATGACCGTGCTACAGGAAATCTTGATACATTACTTACACCTGAAACAACTGATATTGACAATGATGGTGCATACTGCTATGCTCCAGGAGAACGCAATAAACCGATGGGTTTGTTTCAAGATAAATATTCTGAAGAGTTGTCATTTCCTACAATATTTGCTGGCCAACCTAGACCAAAGACAAAAGTACCTGTACATTACAGTACACTATGTAAATGGGAACTAAGACATTCAGACAGGAGAGTTGCTAAATCAGTGCCGAACATTTTCTTCAAACTTAAGAAATTACAAGTAAAGCAAATACAAGACAAAGCTACATTATCTCTACGTAAATGTAAATTTGAAGGCAAACAATTGAAAGCTGCTTCTTTCCAATCTCATGAGCAAGTACAAAATGTGTTGCATCTTGATGAAGGTTACAAAATTTTGAGAACTGTCCGAGGATCACCACCATATTGGGAAAAAGCAAAAAGAGATTTATTTGCAATGATTCGTCAGCTAGGACTACCCACATTTTTCCTCTCATTTTCTGCTGCAGAAACTCGATGGCATCATTTACTACGAATACTTGGACAAACTGTGCATCACAAATTATACACTGATGAAGAGATTAGTCAAATGACTTGGAAAGACAAATGTGAATTGATTCAGTCTGATCCTGTGACTTGTGCAAGACATTTTGACTATTCTGTACAACGATTTCTTCATGATTTCTTAGAGAGTTCTCTTCATCCTATTGGTGAAATAGCAGATAGCTTTTATCGAGTTGAGTTTCAACAGAGAGGATCACCACATATTCATATGCTGGTATGGATCAAAGATGCTCCACAGTATGATAAAGATGATAATGATACAATCACTGACTTCATTGACAGATACATCTCTTGTCAAAATTTAATGAATTCTGATGATGAGACACTGCAAAATCTGATCAACCTGCAACTACATAGACATGCCAAAACCTGCAAAAAGAAGGGACAATGTGTCTGTAGATTTGGCTTCCCATTGCCACCAATGCCAAAAACAATGATACTGACTCCTCTTGAATCTGATTGTCCAGAGGAAACACAAAATCAACTGAAAGAACACTATGTCAAAATAAAGGCGGAATTGGATAATATGTGTATGGGTGATGATATCACATTTGAGGAATTTCTGTCCAAACTCAAACTTGATGAGCAAACATACATTGATGCTATTCGCTCATCACTTGCAACTGACAAGGTTTTTCTCAAGAGAACACCAAATGATATCAGAATTAATAGTTACAATTTAACATTACTACAAGCTTGGAGAGCAAATATGGATATTCAGTTTATTCTAGACCCATATGCATGTGCGATGTACATTGTGTCATACATAAGTAAGGCTCAGCGAGGTATGAGTAACCTACTAGAGCGTGCCACCAAGGAAGCAAGAGAAGGTAATAAAGATATCAAAGACAGAGTTAGACATATTGGAAATAAGTTTCTTAACCATGTAGAAGTGAGTGCTCAAGAAGCTGTATATTTGGTACTTCAAATGTCACTGCGCCGTGCTACACGTGATTTTGTCTTTATTAATACATCACCACCAGACAGTCGCACAATTTTGTTGAAACCACTCTGTGAAATTCAAGGAATGCCTCCAGAATCAACTGACATAGAAACTGACAGTCTCATTAAAAAGTACCAACGTCGCCCAAAACCTCTCTTGGCATGGTGCCTGGCAGATTTTGCAGCTTGGTTTGACTTCCACAAAGATGACACAAAACATAATCAACAAACCACTATGATGACAATGTTGATGATGAACTTGTACAACCATCATCTGAGTCACATGTTTCATACAAAGTTGGTGGACTGATCTACAAAAAACGTCAAAAATGTAAAGTAATTAGATATGTTAACTTCCACAAAGCAAAAGAACCTGAGAATCATTACAGAGAACTATTAATGCTGTTTCATCCTTGGAAATCTGAAAGTGAACTCATTGAGAATTCTGATTCATATCAAGAGAAATATATGCAGTTGAAGGCAGACATAGATGCAAAGAGATGTCAATACCAACATAATGCTGAAGTTCTCCAGCAAGCAATAGAGAATCTGCAGAATGAAAACGCTGAACAAAATAATGCTGTGAGTACAGTAGCACCTAATGCAATACACAATGATGAACAAGATGCTAACCAGGGTTCAATTGAAAACAATGGCTATGCATCTTTCAATCCAGACAAACCTGAACATTCAAATTATGATATTGGTCAAGACCTAGGTATTGCTGTCAATAACCCATACATTGAGGATTTACAGCAACCCAGAATGAACAAGCAGGATTTCCATAATCTTGTAAGGAAACTAAATGAGAAACAGAAAGAAATATTTTATCATATTCTCAATTGGGTAAAAACTAAAGATGCTCAGTTATGTCTGTTTCTGACAGGTGGAGCAGGAGTTGGCAAATCTATGGTAGTCAAAGCAATATACCAAGCACTCTTACGATACCTTGGAAGTATACCAGGTGAAAACCCTGACCTTATCACAATGATTCTAATGGCACCAACTGAAAAGCTGCATACAATCTTGGTGGTACTACTATTCACAGTGCACTTCAAATACCTGCTAGTCAAGGTTTTCACTACAGAGCACTCTCAACAGATAAGCTCAATACATTGCAAGCAAAGTATCGAAACCTGAAAGTAATATTTATTGATGAAATCTCAATGGTTGGTAATGGCATGTTCAATTATGTGAATCTACGGCTGCAGCAAATAATGGGTAACAAGAAGTTGTTTGGTGGTGTCAGTATCATTAGTAGTGGTGATTTGTTTCAACTCAAACCTGTGTTTGATGGTTGGATTTTTCAAGATCTAAATGTGAACTATGGGCCTTTAGCAACAAATTTTGGCAAGAATGTTTTACAATGTTTGAATTAACAGAAATAATGAGACAAAAAAATGATGCAAACTTTGCTCAGTTACTAAACCGACTTCGAGAAGGAAACCATACAGACAATGACATTAAATACCTTGAGACTCGTATTGTGCAATTGAACTATGAAGATGAAACTACAGAACATGTTACTGACATAGTCCACATTTTCTACAGCAATGCCAGTGTTGATTCACATAACATCCTAGCCTTTAACAAATTGACAGGATTTAAGACAACCACTGAAGCAGTAGACACAGTTATTGGTGATGTTGATCAAGCTGTTAAAACTAAAATCCTAAAGAGTGTTCCAAAAGCAGCTCAAAAGACAATGGGTTTACAACATACAGTGCATATTGCCATTGGACAGAGAATTGACCTCTGCATAAATTTATCAGTTGAAGATGGCCTCATAAATGGTGCATCAGGAATAATCCGATTCATTGATATACTAGATAACAACAATGTCACCAATTTGTGGATTGAGTTTGATGATCAGTCTGTAGGCCGCAAAACACGTCATGACAAGAAACATCTACTGCACAGTGGTATCAAAGCTCAGTGGACTCCAATACAAAAAATATCAAGACAGTTCAAAGTAGGTCGTTATAAAAATGCTGAAGTCTTACGAAAACAATTTGCTATTCGTCCAGCTAGTGCGAAAACAATACACCGTTCACAAGGTGACACACTCCAACAGGTTGTTGTAGATCTGCCAAACAAAAACAGTATCATCTACATTATGTTGCACTGAGTCGTGTAACTCATCTAGAAGGTCTTCATATTCTGAATCTGCATCCAAAAAATATAACAGTCAGCAGTGATGTTCAAACAGAAATGAATCGTTTACGCACTGAAGCAATGTTACAACCAAATTTACAATTTCCCTACAAATACGATGAGACCTATTTTGTAGTTGCACATCAAAATGTGAGATCATTACATGCCCATTATGAAGATGTTGCATGTGATTACAGTTTAACAGCTGCAGATGTGATAATTTGTACAGAGTCAAAACTGTCCCCAAATGATAGTTCCAGTTATGACTTACCAGGCTATGTAACTTACAGACATGATGGGTCATCATCAGGAAATCAGAGATCAGCACATGGCACTGTTATTTACTCCAGACATGGCTATTTTGAAACACCACAAAGCATTGATTATGGTGGCATTGAATTCACACTATCAAAGTATCAAACACCTATTGGTATCTTGCAAATTATTGGTACATATTGTAATCCAAATACTGTAATTTCAACTTTTGAAAAGGCGATTTTTAACCTGCATCTTAAACTTCATCCCAATGACCCCATTGTCATAATCGGTGATTTTAATGTAGATATGCAAGACAATTCTGTCAGAAAACAGAAACTATTACAGTTAATGACAGAAACATATGATTACAAACAGCTGATACACTCTCCAACAACTGATTATAATTCATGCCTTGATCACATCTACACCAATATTGATCCTATTGAAGGTCATGTACTTGAATCTTATTTCAGTGATCATAAGCCAATATTTGCAGCCTTCAATTCACACACATAAATGTGACATTTGAATGGAAAAAAAATAATTTTCAATACAAATAACACTCATTTCCAATAAGCAGAAATGCATGTTCATTTATCATTAGTAGACTATCGCTCATAGATTTAGTCATCCCCTTTCTCACCACTGTTAAGTGATGTTTTGCGCCAAAGACTGAGAATAATAAATGTTTACACAAATTGTCATGTGTGATACAGTTCTCCACTTCTCAGTACACTTTGTTCTCAGTTTTGAAAATGGTCAGTAAGCCTGTAGATTTCTTATTCACATTAAATACCTACTCTATAATTTGTGTATGACAGTATTGACATTTCTTTGTCACTACTTACAGTCTGTACAGAGAGACTACTACTCTCTATGCTATTTATCAATGAAATTCTCTTTTTAAATTGCATTCTATGTCAGATTATTCCCACAAACTTGAGCACAATGAGGCTCGCTGTCTACGATGATGATTTCAAGTGAATCAATAATGCATCCAAACAAATTCAAAATTTTTTGTATATCCAGTTTTTCTATAGAAATCTAAGCCTTACATTCTAAATTAGTTTGCACATTTAATGATCGCCTGTCTGATGAACATATGCTGTTCCATAATTAAATAATTACCAAACTAACAGCTAGACGCACTTAAGTACGCTTAACTCACAAAAATAATTTGTAAGCACACACCGCTACACAGGATATGGTGTTCAAGGAATTTAATAAGCAACAGTGGACAAATACAAAGCAGTGATAACCTAATTACGGAAAATACAATGTCAAGCAAAACTACGAAAGTAAAATCTAGGCAAAAACCATTTCAAAACTAAGCACAAAATAACTCAAAGATTGGGTGAGGGGTCTCCGCCAGTCTGCTTCCTGGGCAAAGGTTTGGGTTGCAAAGTTGTGATTGCAGACCTTTGGAAAGCCGAAAGTGAAAGTGGTTCCACCGGGCCGGTGGAGACCACCTTCTTGAGTGGGGGTACATGCAATGGACGGCCCACAGTGAGAAGCAGACTAGTGGAACCAAGGAGGAGATGGGGTTGGTGGCGGGATAGCTTGGCAGACAGCCTGATGGCCTAGAATGAATGAACTTGGACCAGAAGCTTGCAGCAAGGATTAGGTCAAGTGCCGTGCGCAAGAAAGATTGGTAGCAAGATAGCAGATGCTAAGGTGTCTACGTCAGCAGATGAGTAGTTAGATAGCCAGTTATAAGATGTCTACGTCAGCAATGCAAAGTGACTTCGGGACATGTTGTTCTGCAGGCAGCCTAGCTTCGTCGACTTACAAACTGGATTTGTGTTAACACACAATTCCTTATTTAATGTGCAATGGTCAAACACTATTCATGAAATATCTACACATCTCCCTAATACACTGATGACCCACGGTGTCCACTCAAGTCTCACTTTTTAGTTTTTAGTTTTTCGGGCCGCAAAAACGCAGACAGATTGCCAAGTGGTCAGTGTGAAGCTGCTGCCGATTGAACTCTGTGGTTATATTCAAATTCTTGTGCGACTGGAAGACGATTTTTTAGGAAATTTGAGCATTGGTGGTGGGGAATCAATGACCGTTGGGGATTTAAACCGACTGTCAATCAAACCCTTGTGTAAACTCTGTTTGCAGGATTAGCAAAAGGTGACAAAAGGTTGAGATCAGTTTGTGTAATTGATGTTATAGATATCAAACATCGTACTGGCCAAGTATTTGACTGGGAGGAGAACTCCACCAATGCAAGAACCTGGGATTGAAAATTGCAGCTTTAACCCTTTCACCACCGTGGTTTGTCCCAAGTCCATTGTTTTCTATGGTAAAGTTGGACCTGTATACAGGGAACTGGGGGTGAAAGGTTTGCCTTTCTGCAGACAATAAGAACATCAATAGAGTGGGTTTGATGACTGACAGTCATTCAGACAATATTTTTAAATAAAAAATCCCAAGGTGCTAATCGTGCCCCAGGGTAGATTGGCGCTAAGTTGCAAGATAGACAGAAGAAACAGGCGAGATGCATTTTTTGGCATCAACATACCACAACATATAGAGGTGTACTTTTATTTTAGATAATTCTTAAAGCAAATTGACCAACTTGATAAAAATTTCAATGGAAAGCAAAGGACTAACACCATGTAAATACAAGTATTAATGTGAAAACCAGGGATTGAGGACTGTGTCTTCAAATCCACTGTAGATTGTAAAGACACAGAGTAAAACCATGAGCATCACTTGACACCCCAAAAAATTATGTTTATCAATGTGACATTGGTAAAGCTCAATTTCACTATGGTAAAACAATCGTAAAAGAAGGATTAAACTAGACCAAAAACTAGCAATGACCATGAGTGCTGAAGTGACATCATTTAAAGGCAATATAAAGGTACTGCTGTAATTAGACAAGCCAGGCAAATCGCTTGGCATTTGCCCAGAGGGTATGCAGTTTATGGCTGCCACTCATCAAGGATATTATCCCCCACCATAAACACAATAGCCTGCTTATTCTTTCAATGTTGTGATCATCCCAACATCAAGGCAACAGTCTGCTGAAGTTTATTCCTTCAATTTACTCTGGTACAATATACTTTGGGCAAGGCCATTGTCTGTATAATGAAAAGAGCGCCCTCAGTGTTGGGGATAGAATTCCAAACGTTTCACGTCTGAACCCAAGCCCTTCTGGCTTACGGCAACATGAAATACTCAAAGGTTAGCTGTCTTTCTCTACAGTACAAACTTTGTAAGTACGACCACTGGATGTGAAGAACAGATTTGATAAAATTTGTAAATGCAAATGAGATGCCTCTGCCTAAGACAGTCAAAACAGCAGTGGTTGGTATTCACAAGATAATGTCTGTATTCAAAATTCTTCAGTCACAAAACCAAATATCAAAGTTCATAAGAAATATGACACTTGTAAGCCGCGTTACAACATACATTAGAAGTTGCCGAGCATTGTCTGAATACCACATGAAAAAATATGCAAGTTATGTAAACTAGTATTGAGTGTTTTCTCTCTACCATAGATCATATCACCAGTTCCATGTAACATCGAAGTACTTGACATCTTTCTTAATCAATTTTCATCGAAAAGATGAAAAACTGGACTCTGACATTGCTTAACATTTTCTGGGTCATCATTTTGGGAGGCAACATTCGACTTTGAGCTACCGTACATTTGCATCAATACATTAAATACATACCACACCCGAAAATACTCAGAAGAGCATTTTATTTTTTGCAAAATTGTTGCAACAATGCATAAATTTAGGATGGCAAGTTCTCTGAATGTAAACATTTATAAAAAAAAACGCTTCTGATGCACAAAAATGGCAAATCCTGTGAATACAGTACTATTGTACAACCTGTTGGAGTTCATGACTGTAAAGAACAATAAAAGACAGATCCAAGAGCACTGTCATCTGTATAGTACTATTACATGTACAAGTTGTATTTGGTAAAAACAACCCAAATATGGCACACACTTTTTCATTCACATTTACCATGCAAATGTATACATGGTTCCAGAAATATTTGTCAGCATTATTTGAATGTCATGTTTCATTCAAGCATTATGTCTATTTTTAGTGTGATTAATTATTGCTTTCTGGTCTGACAATCATTAAACTTCTTTCAGCATTTGAAAATAAATTTGTTAGATTTGCACATCTCCAGGATGTATTTATTAAAGTAAATGTCTTAACCATGTGAAACATCTTATGCAAAGTTATAAACTTATTCCTGAAGCTCGTACAAAAGTAAAAAAATTATAAAGGAAGTCCTGAAAACAGACAACATTTTAATAAATAGGTTGATTATTTACACAGAAATTAGGGCACGGCTATGGAGGGATGGGTTTGTTGCACTTCACTGCATTGTGACTGCAATCAGAGATTACATGTACACCCCTTTGTGAATGTGTTTCCAAAAACAGACATGCAGTCTCCCTGATGAGAAGGAGCTGTTCACTGTTACAGTCACTCCAACCTTCTACATTGTACCATCACACTGATGCAGAGTTACACACACCGTTACTCTACTCAATGTTTGATTTTACGGATCAAACACATAGGAGATCTTGAGGTAGAATGCACCTTAAGGACAGACTTTGGACTCTGAAATTGTTTCTGTACTTTTCAGGGTTATCTCTTGTGTTGACTCATTTTGAAAGTTTTGTAGTAAATAAATTTTCCAGTCGTTATTTTTTTTTTGTGATAATCGAAAATTTTATTTTTCCCACATAGGGTTAACACAGGGATGGTTGCCATTTTAGATTTTAAGTATCAATACATGCAGGTAATTTGTTTCTCTAGTGCACATGTACCAACATTTGCGTGGTGACCCCTGACTTGTATTCTTGATTTTGAAAAAAAAGGATATTTGAAGGTTCCTTAAGGAGAGTTTGAGCAAATGTTTAAGTCTTTCGGTTCTCAACTTTTTCAGTATTTGTTGACAGCAGGGATGTAGAAATGAGGTGGACGGGGAAAAAATAACTGCCTATGAATGGCAAAGTTCTGGCTGTAAACAATGGAAAAACTACCAAATTACTCACTGCTTAGGTTTTTAGAAATAAAAATTTACCTGGCATCCAATGGGATTTCAGTCTGTAACACCTAATTTTATATGTGGTGAGAGAATTTGCTACATCCCTGTAGACTGCAAAATTTCTTTTCAGAGCACGGGGGCATACTTTACCTACATAGCTTACATGTTTAGATCATTTCTTCAGAGACACTCCCTTGTTGACAACTTCCTGAGCTGGATTCACAGCATATATTTACATTTTGAAGGCCATTTAGAAGACTCATGAATGCAATTTTGTTTTCAGTGTTTGCACACACATTACAATAAAAACATTTTGAGATTTTCCATATGGGCTAATGACAGAACCAACTAATTTCCATATGTAACAATAGAGGTATGTGTAAATAAATTTATTTCCATCATGGAGGTAGTAAAGGGAGGATCTACTACCTCCATGTTTCTATTAAAGTGATTGTAGTTCATTGTCCTATGGCAGTATATCTAGGTGATCTGTGGGCAAGAGCAGTACAGCCTATAAATTATTAAAAATAAGTCCAATACATTCTCAAATTCCATTTGATCACTAATATGAGTGCCCTACCACTGTTCACGAGAGGCCATGCGGCACCGTGTTACATCCCGACTTCCTCAAAGTTTTTGTGACCAGTCTTTGACGCGTGATACTGGGCTTCGGCTTCTCCAGTCAGTCCGGTATTGCAGTCGAGACATCGTAACCGGAACCTGGCCAAGTCAGTGTACTGCTTCTGTCGCCTCTCCTCTTCTGCCAGGGATAGCGCCTTTGCTAGAACTGTGTCATCCGTTGTAGGGAAAACAGTTTGCGCAGGTTGGCTAGGATCACCTGTTTCCAAAACCAGAGGGTCATAATGGATCCCACTGTACAGCACCAGCAGTCTGTTTGGATAATTATCTGATTCTCCAAACCGACTGATGCTGCAGGACTGTATGTCGACAACGTCAATCTCAACGCCATAGAACTTGGACAAAATGGAGATTTCAATGGCACCACCCCAGCTCTCATCACTAAGAATCCATGCACAGTATTCATCATTGTCCCTGCCGAGAAAAGCAGCATTGTACGTGCTGGGATCATTTGACACTACGCTAGCAATAAGTTTCCTCAGTTCTACAGCTCTACCAGGTGCTGCATCTCCTTCTTCCAAAAGCAAACTTATACTTGTGAACAAACAGGAATTATCCGCATCCACTGAAAGTTTCCTCAAGCGTCCTCCAATGGGAGATTTTACAGATCTAGGCAGACGTTTTGCTGGTCCTGCTGAAAGATTTTCTTCTACGAGTACATTGTCGCCGGAACGAAATGGTAAACTTTGTAGAAGTGCATTTCTGTCTGACAGATCAATGATTTTGGGAGGGTATCCATGTTTGATTACTTGTGACTCAACAGGGATGCCAGTCAGTTCAAATAACTTGTGGAGAAGGCTGCCCACAGTTGAATTCAGAGATAAATCTTCAATTGGCTTTCTTCCGTTCTTTGTCTGACATCTGAGATACAAACGACGGTCACCCATAATGATTTGAACTGCCCCTTTCAGGTGAGTCTCACATCCTGTAGAAAGACAAAACCAAAAGCGTATATGTGTATCATGACTCAAAATATTTAAGTTAAAACTCTGTACATTGTACTTTTATAGGTATTACCTAAACAGACAGGAGCTACGGAATAGCTGTTTATATAGATCTGGGAGTAACTTTTATCATCGAACTTTAGTACATTCATTATCAAACTTTAGTACATTCATTATCAAACTTTTGTACACATTCAGCAGTTTGGAGGCAAAATTGTGGAATAATTTCTCATATTCGCATGTTTTTTCGTAAGGGTTGAATCTGAAATTACCAAGTGTCAAACTCAACACCATCTGATAAATGTGCATCCCTGTTTATCAAAATTGTAAGATATTGCTGTGTCATGTTGACGAATGAAAACTATATTACTAGTATTCCTTGTCTTCTGCCTCACACTCCACTGGCACACAGATCAGTGTCACCCAGTTTAATACTAAAGTATTTTGAATGGGGTAGCAGATAGGGAATGCTGTCCACACAGTATAATATTCACCGAGTTATCTCCGGACGTCATTATTACGGTATCAGCCATGACACTATAGGCCGCGTTATTTTACATGGAGAGGACAGTGCATGTGGTCATGGAGCTAGAAACGTAACTCCATGATGTATTAGATCATATGTACCGTCTCTGATTTAGTAAAACTGATAATTTGAATAGTGTCACATCACATATGCGCAACCTTGTTGTTGTCACCGTGCGTAGAGCTTGCACATAGACTTCCCCCCTCTACTGTCTATGGTTTGCATGCCGGTGGAATCAAGGCTCTCTTCTGCATACTCCCTCACAGTCAGAGTGAAGGCCGTTAGAAAAAGAAACCGAATCGTGCGGTTGCATGATTGAGGTGATGCTCTTGGCGATGTTGCGGCAAATTTTTGTAGATGACTTACCAATATTTGGGAAACAGTCGAGCTGACGGCGCGGCAAAAAGGCCGAACTCGGTCTGCACTTTTTCAGCTGTAATCTGCTTATGTTGGGCCTTCCGGTTCAAAATATGTAAAGTTTATTTTGGTGTGATAAACGTCACGCTATTCTGAGCTCAGATTTGCTGACGTCATCAGTCACAGGAAAATGTCGGCAGTCAGTCAGAGGACTCCGCTTGTGAGAGCAGGTAAATTTTAGACCAAAACTTCTCGATATTTTTCGTAATATTTTAAATTCTTTTATGTTTATTCTTTGATATGGAAAAATAGTAAGCTGTAAATGGACGGAAGTATCTGTGTTGTTCCCAAAGCGGTCGGAATCGAAGCAGTCATTGCTATTGCTAAGTTCATTCATGAGTTCATCCGATCGTCATGTTGTAATACTTCGCAAGTAAGGAAGAACGGCTTCAGAGGAAACGTTTCAGATATTTTATGTATTGTATGTTATATGGCGCTTAGTGTTATTTTTGTCGATGGACACTTTGATATGTACAAACGAAGTTATTGGTTATTTCCGTGGATAATGTTATTTGTAAACACCCTTCCCCTAAAACAGCGTGTCAAAAACGTTGAGGGCGATCATTACGCTAGCGCTACGCGTGTATATACACTTAGCCCGGCCTGTGCCCCGGCACCGCGTCAGGCGTGGTGAAACATGAACAGCGCCCGTGTTCCGATGCACGTACGTACTATGTGTCTGTCAAAGTGGCAATCAATGTCCGGAACTATTATCATGCAAATTTGAAACGACCAGCCCAGAACGTAAACCGGATGTGTCGTCAAATCATATGGCCTTACATATCACCCTATTGTGTGACGTCACTGACATGTATCGGCCGCGTGAACACTTTTACTTCGTGCATGTACTCGACGAGCAAAGCCCCGTGATAGTGAGGGCCTATGTACAAGCAACGATCACGCGACATCTATAACGTGAAAAATCATCGACACGATGGTTAAGTCGGCAAAGGATCATATTTCCGACGCGAATTTTCATTAGATTACAAGCAGCACACACCGAGCGTCGACGAAGAACGTTGCTATTGCGATTGTCGAAGGCGAGAAATCTCGTTTGTTTACATTTTGAAAGCTTATCGACTCGCCACAAATTTTCCGTCGGACGCCGGTACCGGTATCATCCTTCACTGTCACATATGTAAAGCCCGTCCAGTTGTGGGTCATGCCGTTACCCAAGCAGATCATCAGCTGTAAGTTATATTTTGACAGTCAAAGAGAGATTTTAATGGCATAGGCATCTAATCTGAACACCGGAAAATAGAGACAATTGCACATTTTGTTTATTTTTCCCTTGTGAACTTCACTTAATTGGTGGCGTGAATAGTCTTGCTAATATTCGTGCTGTGTCTGATTTTCGGCCATTGTGCAACTGAAAGAAAGGTGCTGATTGTTTGATTTCTTATTATTTACTCCTTTGTTTAGGTGTCTACCAGGTGTTTACCGGCATGAGGCATGGGGTGTCCATCTACCTGCCATGTCGTGCATGTACCGATAAATGCATAATTTGTGACTCCTCCGAAATCTACCCAAAAAGAAAGCTATTTCTTTCTTTTCATTTCAGTTATACTTGCTTTCGATTTCATTCATAGACACAAGAATAGCAGGACTTTCACTCTATTCAAAACAGCAAAATGTTGTATATTATTATAGTGCTGTTTACTTAGAGAACCTCATGGTCTGGTAGCGTAGGTAGTTTCACGTAGGAAGAGCAAGTGTACCTGTAGTACATACAGACATCTATTATGTAACTTTTGGAAAGTGTGTTATATATGGCACTGTGGTAAATGTCAACTGTGCTGATAAGGCTAATGTAATTGCCTTAGCCTTGCCAATAGAAAATAGAAGAGATAGAACAAAGCCAAGAGATAATCAGTGATTCAGATGATTGTCCATGATAAGGAAAGAAGTGAGAACAGTAAACTAAAGGATTGAGATGCAGCTCAGTATTTATTGTTTTATCATGTTTTGACCAAGGAAATAGAAACGGCTTTTACTGCCATGTAGTCTGTATAAAGTGGCTGAATTTTGCACTGCACAGAGAGTATATGATTCGGCAGCCTGTTTGTACAGAAAATCTCAGAACTTACAATCTACAGTCCTTTGTTAGAAGGATCCTGTAGTTTCAAAGGATAGGAGTCGGTATTTTGTCCTCTAAGCAGAAAGAAAACAACTCAAATTATTAAATTACATTGCATTTGCCGGTGTACTGGCAACAGGATGATATTTATACTAATATTTGTGTTGGTACGTCAGTGAACACACACGTGTTTGGGGTGGTACTTACCATGCAGTAAACTCGTGACACAAGCCTACACAACAAAATAGCACAGTCAGTAATTAATATGTATTTGGGCTAAGGCGGTGCTTCCTGATGTGTGTGTCACGAAAGGTATTCCATTCAGTTTGTGATATAGTACAGTACATATCACTATGTTGTGAGTTACGGGAACAAGCGTGGCAACTGAGACTGTGTAATTTTTCAGCTGTCTCCAAAACAGGGCAGTGGTTGACTTTAAATTATACCATTTACCGTTATTTGAAATCTCCAACATGAATAATGTATTAGGTTGCTATGTATGACCCAGAAGTATTGATTGGTTTGCTGTTATTGAGTGGAGTCCCAGACTTATGTCAACAAGACTGAACCCTTTCATCTCAATACAATGTCCATGTTCAGTATATTTGATATGTTCTGTTGTTTCTCAGAGAATATTTCTTCAAAACAATGTCTAAAAAATATATCTGTAGTTAATATGAGTAACAGTAGTAGGGACTTTCAAAGCCATGCACTGTTCTATATAACATGCTGTCAAGCCCAGAGACGAGTTTTCTTTCAATACTAGAAATAGTGCTTTTATTTGCAAGATTCCAACAGTCTTCAGATAGGACTTACTGATAATAAGTCCATGGGCAGTGGTCTATACAAGTCTATTGTTTGTGTGTACATGTATGACAAATCACTCCTGTTTAGTGTGTTGTAGATTGATGTGAAATATGTGATGTATGTTACATAATACCTGACAAAGTTTGTGTAATTCATTTGACTTAATATCTACATTGTAGTAATGTATGTACATAACAGTAGCATTGAAAATCAAATGTAAGCTGACATGAAAACCAAGACAAAGCAGCTGCAGCGTTGACAATAGAACACAAACCAAAACAATTCTAATATGGAATTTGAGAAATGTCCAGTTGTCAATATTCACTGGGAAACTATGACAAGGTCATACAAATATTTCTAAAATATTATCACAATTGTATTTATCACATTTGTATTTTAGTAGAAGAAAATGGTTTTATTTTTGTATTTTAGTAGAAGAAAATGGTTTTATTTTTGTTGGTATCATCTTTTGTTAATGCCATGTTACCGATAGGAGATCTAAAATTTTCACAAGGCTTCAAATTACTCAATTGTATGAAACAATGAACACAACCGTTTAATCATAAGAAAGACCGTCTATGATTCAATGTCAAATCTAGTGGTAGCAAACTTGCAAGGATATACTACAAACATTAATAAGCTATTTGTTGTGCCAGAGGCTGTAAACTTACACTTGGACTTTAACAGGTATTTTGACTAATCTGTAGCATTTTTGACAGGCCTCCCCTTTGGTTTTACCTTTCACCTGTAGACCTGTAGCATAACACAAGATTGTAATCTCCAATCTGTTTGAAGAATCTAAAATGTACACTGCACATTTGTTGAATATGAACTTGTTTGTACGTAATACCTCAGGTGGTTTGGATGCTGTTTGTCATTGATGGTCTGTAGAAAGTTCTGAATTACACAACCCCAGATTTTTACCAAAGAAGTATAATTGTTTTGAAGGTGGGACTTTGTAAGGAACAGGATTTGAATTAACACAATTATAACATCACACAAAAAAAAGCTACGTTTTAACCTGACCATCTGTTCTGCTGACAGTTTTAAGAAAAAGACAAATGCATACTATAGCATACTACAAAATAGAAGTGGAATTGGAAAAACCAATGAAGTAAAGTGATTTTTGAATCATAAATCGTAAAGTTTGAAAGGCAGGGAGAAGTTTGAAATGGGAACCACTTTATGAGCTTAACAAATAAATGTCAGTAGTTTTACCAATGCCTATAATCATGTACAATATTTCTAAAATAAGGTACATTTTACTATAGTTGTTCCAAAGTTCCTCTGGGCTATGACCAACATAATAATGGAAGATGGGGCTCGGAAGATGGGGCTTGAATTGGGAACTGTTTGAATTCATAATGTTAGAAAATCATTGACAACTCTGATTTTCATCTTCGTTTCACTCTGACCAGTGGGTGTCCTCATACCTGGTTGATGTGCTCTTTATTTCACCATTATTTATTTGTTTCAGCTTGGTGTTTGGAATATTGTGTGGTTCCTGTTCTGTATATTTAGAACAGACAAATATGCCAAACATAAACAGCAATCCTTGTTGTGCTTCTGTTTTAGCATCATGTCCGATAGCACATCCTCAGACTGTTATTGTGATGGTTGGTTTACCTGCCAGGGGCAAGACCTACATCTCCAAGAAACTTACCAGATACCTCAACTGGATTGGAATTCCTACTAGAGGTCAGTTGAAAATGTCCATACTGTTACAAATCTGTTGTGTTCAGGATATATGCAGAAATAAAATGGATGTGTGAACCAGCCATTGGTCATAATCAATTCATCTCTGAATTCTAAGTCTTTTGAAGTGTAAGTTTTTTCATGCATCAATTGTCCTAAACAAGAGATATTTTGTTGTTGTTCAAGGCCAAGCATGACTAATGTTAACGCATATTACTTTAATGGACACGTCTACTAAACACGTTCATGTTGCATATCCTTTTGTTTATTTGTCAATGTGAATGTATATACATGGCTGTCTAACTAATGTCAATTACTCATCTTGATGTCATTTCAGTTTTTAATGTCGGAGAATACAGGAGAAATGCCACAGATAGCTATCGCAATCATAATTTTTTCAGAACTGACAATGAAGCGGCACAGAGAATTAGGGTGTAAGTGAGCAGTTTTGTATTTAATTTACCGGTTCTAACTTTCCTTCCATGGAGTTTCGAAAACTGAAACAGATATTTTCATAGAATTTTTCTAGCTCGGTGAAATTGTAAATGATGACAGAAAACATGAAAGTAATTAGATCATAGGAGCGTCTATCTCTTTAATTATTAAACTCTTCTACCATAATACTGGCAATTATTGTAATGCAAAAAACCTTCATGTACAGTGATATGTGAAACACCTCCAGAGCTTTTCACATGTTTGATGTTTCTTTTAATTAGTTTATTGTGCAAAGCCATGAAAGTGAAAGAATATTTTGTAGTGTTGGAAATGGAAACTACAGCATACATCATCAGTATTTGAAAATAATAAAAATGGTCAAGTGATGTCTGTTTCTGGAATGATGCGCTGGCCTCAATTTAGGAATTTCCATAAATTTCATTGAGTCAGCCCTATACCAGCAAATGTTGTAAAATTTTCTTTTTCTTACATGATGGCACATCATTATATCATCAACATTATCTTAGAAAGGTTAAAATATTTTACAGTCTGACATGATATACTTATCTTTAAAAGTGATAATGTATGATCTTAAATACAGATATGATGGAATTAAAAATATCTGTAGTAGTTGCCGATTAACAATTCTCAGTTCCAGTATCAATAAATAGCAAGGAAGTGTTGTTGCCTGAATACAGACAGTGTTCCATGAAAGGTTTACAATCCTTGTAAAGCAGTTTCTTTGTTCCATCATCACAGGAAATGTGCCTTGGAAGCCTTGGAGGATATGTGCAATTGGCTTGAAGCTGATGGTGAAGTGGGTGTATTTGATGCCACAAACACTACTAGAGAGAGACGGAAGGCAATCCTTGATGCCTGCCTAGAAAGATGTTTCAAGGTTAGTTAGGTTTTGGCAAGAAGTGACAGTATGTGTTGCTCCAACAGTTTCATCAGTGATGACAAGTAACAGGAATTTCATAATGTTCGCACAGTTGCATTGCTTTTAATTGAGAGTGATTTTAAATTCATTTCATTTCATTTGATGTGATTGAATTGTGGAAGTACTGCAAAGTACTGAGAACATGGCAGTTGAATACTCAACAGACTGTTGATTTCATTCATCAAAATTTATATGCGTGTGTTTTGTACTCGTACATTGCAAATGTTGCTTGTTATTAGCACTCTAAAATTCAAGTCACTTTCTCAGTAACCCACTGACAATTGTTTGAAAAAAATATGGAATGATGTAGTAGGCTTTTTATACGTCAAATTCTAATAACTGTTAGATTATGGGAAAGTCAACTCTGAAATTAGAAACTGAATAATGTTTTATGACAGCGTTGTTATTAATTTGAAATATTTTTTAATCAAAAAAGTACTTGTAATATATATAGATAATCACCTCATCAAGATATCATGCTAAAATTCTGTCATTGTTATTTCAGGTATTCTTTGTTGAATCTGTGTGTGACAATCCAATGGTAATAGAAGCAAACATTGCGGTAAGTTTTGTTGTCTTCTACGCATCTTTAGCTTGGAATTAAAATGCAAGTATTTACTGTTTGTAGGTACTCACATCCTTTTCAAGTTTGTATCCCTCATGGCTTTCATGTATAACATCTGTATTTTCAGGAAGTCAAGTTGAGTAGTCCTGATTACAAGGACATGAACAAAGATGAAGCTATCCAAGACTTCCTGCAGAGAATCACCCACTATGAGGAAGCCTATGAACCCATGGATGAAGAACATGACAGGTATGTGTGTATAATCTACAACCTCCACTAGGTGTCCTAAACCTCAACCCATTACTTCCTTTGGCAGGATTTTTTGTGAAGCTGATTTCAGTTGGACTGGTCAGACTTGTGGACTTCAACAATGCAAAAAATAAATAAATAAATGAAACCAGTATATTACAGAATTTTGATTTGGAGAATGTTATACTTTGTGAAACCATGCATGGCACCATTAAGTGGATGATTATTGGATGAGTGGCTTCTATGCTTTATCAATGTAGCTAGGTGCAATGAGAAAAGACTCCCTGGTATGAGTTGCCATTATAGAGAACCCCTTAGCATGGAATTACTTTTTCTGTAGGAGCATTGGGATGCCACAGTCTAGCTTACCCTTGGTATGAGTCAGCAAAGTCACTGATTATATATCTACCCATGAATTGTAGTGTAAAGTTCAAGTAATAATGTGGCAAGAATGTCGATGTTTGCTGGTAGTTGAATTGTTTTATGTAATTTCACATTATATGTAATTAGATAGCTTAACTTGTTATAAATAACCACAATGCCAGATGGCGTGAAATGCCTGCGTGTAAAAAGTATGTTTGTATGCTGGTATGTGAAGGAAATTGTTTATTCATGTACTGTGGCAGAAATCTGTATTCATTGACAAAACATGTTGTAATTATCAAATGGATGAAAGGAATTGATAAAAAGTGACCACCACAAAGTAGTATTAAATTTTGATTTAAATCTTGAATTTTGAAAGATTATTAGAGTTTGTTGCCCTGTATCACCTGTTGCTGTGTGGTACATGAGTGCCATGATGATATGTTAAAGTGCAGTTTTGAGAAGTGCACTGTCTGATCCTTTATTGCCTCACAATGTGCATTTACCTCATCTTCATCTCAGATATAAAAATTTGAGAAAAGTACCAGTTTTTCAGGATGTTCAAGACCCCTTTTGTAGATTCAAATTCCATAAGGTGAAGAGCGTCAACTTTTGTTTAGGATAAAACCACTCTAGCCATCACGTTCTGATTGTTTTCCGTGATCCTGCACTGCTAAACATCACAGATATCACGATTTCATACATGCACAGTAAAGCTGTGCAAGATGGTGCAATGAAATTTTGCAATAAATGAAGGCTTTGCATTGACACCGTAATCAGAAACAGGTAGTTCCCTTGTATAAATATGGTTTGTAAATATTGTGTCATAGAGTCATTGTTCCTGTTTTGTCACATAAAAGGTGATTTAAATGTACTTTTTTAGCAATGTGATTAATTATCCCTGAAATAACGATGAAAATCAAGCTGAAAAATAATTTTGTTCTTTTTTTTTTCATAGGGAGAAGTCATACATTACAATCATGAACTGTGGAGAGAGATTTCTTGTAAATAAAGTTGATGGTAAGTAGTACTGCTAAACATGCTTCATTAACTATTTTGTTCTATTTGTCCTGACATTCGTAAACATTTACTTGAATTATGATATGTGAGACTTTTTACGGTGCATGCCCTGAATTTTCAAAATAATAAGGAACTGCAAGAGTTGAACTCTTTCAACTTCAGTCAATGACATCACTAATCCCAAATAGTTTATATAATCATGATCATGTCATGTTTATATTCAAATATTGCATGTAGGTGTAAGTACAGTTTAAAACTATGTGAAAGTACTGCTTCTTTACAGCCAACAGAGAAATGATTTCTTCTTATATTAATACACTGCAAAAGAATATATTGTATTATTTTTATCTCAGTTCAACCTCAAAAGTTTTAATTATAATGTTCTATTATTCTGCATTTCCAGGTCATATTCAAAGTCGTATTGTCTACTACCTCATGAATATTCATATAATGCCAAGAACTATTTATTTAACAAGGGTAAGTATTATTTTAGCTTTCCTGCCCGGTAAATGTAGGAAGATTTACTTTATTCATCGGAAAAATTTTCTGCATCATTTGCAGTCTGATAGTTAAATATCCCGAACAAATTGGTTTATTTTTGTAATTTCTACACCACACCTATCCTTACCTTTATCTCAATTTTGTACTGTTGCAATTATGCAGAGTTTTAAGCTGTTTATGCAATCAAATATTTTGTAAATATTTAGACCACATATGTTTCCATACTGAAAATCCCAGTGATCAAGTGCCATTCCAAGCTCTTTTGTGCTTTGATGCATAATTTGAGTAGAAAATGCAGAAATCCATTCTGCAAAAGATAAGGGAAGATAGCATATACAATCTGTAGATTGATGTAAGCTAGTTTTCTTTGTGTGTTCCAGCATGGTGAGAGTGAATTAAATTTGAAAGGGAGGATAGGTGGTGACTCAGACCTTTCTGAAAGGGGCAAACAGTATGCAAACGCCCTGGCGAAGTACATGGAAGTTGAGAATTTACCAGACCTCAAAGTGTGGACAAGCCAGCTGAAGCGGACGTCCCAGACTGCTGACGGAATCATTGGCAGTGCTCCCATCGAACAGTGGAAAGCTCTCAATGAGATTGATGCAGTAAGTCAATGATCACATGGTCTCATTGGTCAGTGCTTGAAGTCAGTGTGTAGTCTGGTATTTGTGTGGCCGTCGTGAGTGGGGGACTGACTCTGTGTCATCTCAGAGCCAGTAACCTGGTCAAACATTGACACTCAGTCACACAGCAGAGACTACCTTTCCACAAGATGCAATCCCTACTTTACACAATTTACTCTGTTCAGTCTGTGAAAAAAATTAAATTGATAGAAAAGCTTATCCTCACAAACTATGAAAAACTTAAGAATAAAAGTCATTGTATACTGCATTGTTGTTTATCCCTGGTCAGTCAGACAGTAGTTCTGTCGCACTGACTTTGTTTCTCCCTGTGTTCTTCCTCCAGGGTGTTTGTGATGAAATGACATATGAAGAAATCCAGGATAAATTTCCGGAAGAATTTGCCTTGAGGGACCAGAATAAGTATCACTACAGGTATCCAAAGGGAGAGGTATGTCTCTTCATAAATGTCAATCCTGTCAACTTCCAAACTCACGTGTACAAGACTTTAAGTTGAACTCGTCTGGAATGTGACACAGTTATGTTGAAAATATGCAAGAGGCTTGTTTTCAAATGTTTTGCAATTTTATCCAACACAGCAGTACAGAAATGGAAATTCAATATCACATTCAAAATATACAACACATGAGTACAATGTAAGGCCTTAGGCAGCAGACAGTTTATACTTTGTCTCATTGTTGAAATACTTACTACATTTTTGCAAAAATTACCTTATACACTGCAAAGTTCTTTCTTAAATTATTGCTGTTCAAAACAACTCCATTTATTTATTGAGTGAAATGTGTATATAAAAACTAATGAGAACCTTTTACCTGTTCATTTTCAGTCTTATCAAGACCTTGTTGCAAGACTAGAACCAGTCATAATGGTAAGCCAATCAATTAATTTTTGTCTGTTTCACATCAGATTGATTCTATATTAGTCCTGCATTAAACCAAGTTCAGGCCATGCAGTGCAGGTTGAGTGTATCATTGTCAAGGAGACGGCATTTTATCAATGCATGTAAGATTACACAGACTTCAATTTTTTAACGTATTTCAGAATAATTTTGCATCGAATCAGGAGGATTTTTGGGCCAGTGTGCAGCGTCCCGGAGACTGTTAAGCAATTGGTTGGCTGAATCTTACTGTTAGAATTGAATATTACAAATAAACTCCTTAAGTTGCTGTGAATTGTGACAATGGACCAATCAGATTCAACCTTCTGAGCACCCTACACATCAGCAGGGGGATTTTGCATTAATGGAATCTCTGATACTGTGTTAATTTTTATGTTGAAGCAAATTTCGGTTCTTTCTGCTGACTGCCAATTTAAAATGCTCCTAGTAAAAAAAAAGGACATTCCCACTACCCAAATGTCCAAGTGATCCATGTTGGACTCATCTTTCTAAATGTTAAAAATTTTTCAGGAGCTGGAAAGACAGAAAAATGTGTTGGTGATTTGTCATCAAGGTGTGATGAGATGTCTGTTGGCGTACTTTCTGGACAAGGGACCAGGTGAGTAGAATTTGATTTTACACTTCACAGACTACATTGTCCCTGCCCTGACCTCATGATGTCCTGTATTCAATAAGGATAAACAAGCGTGTCAGTGTTCAGCTTTTGTCAATGCAAAAATTATGTAGGCTTGTATCATTCATTTTTTGTCATCCATAAAGTCAGTAAATTTTTCTGTATGTTTGTAATATTATCATATCATGTCACAACATTATCAAGACATGATAAAATGATACTTGAAATTTCTTGCTATAATGCTCTTCCTTTCGGTAATCTGTTTTCTGAACCATGACCTTTCACCTTCTTCCAGATGAGCTTCCGTATCTCAAGTGTCCACTACATACTGTCTTGAAGCTTACCCCAGTTGCATATGGTGAGTGAGTATGGGTCACAGACAATTCTTTGTTTGTAGAGACAGACTTACAGTGAAACATGTTTGTGAAAAGTTTGTTGAAACAAGTATTTTTAAAAAGTGCATGCTGTTGTATTAGAACTTTTGAACATTCATAGAACTTTCTGATTAAGGAATGAAAAAATATAAAAGACATAAAAATCATACATCAGTGTCAGGAATGTCTTTTGATGCATCTCATTATTTCTGTGAATCACAGAGAAAGGAAATGTGTTTGCTGGATTTTATCATGCGGAAGTGCAAAGCTCCAAGTGAGTTTTCCATGGCATAGTGTCTTTTTAATGCAATGCAACCAGAAATTATGATGTTTTACAAGTGGCAAGAGCATGTGATCTTTGGTTAGAAAAGCTTAGTGTACAATAATCGAAATTCCCTGTTGTTTTCCACCAGGATGCCGAGTTGAAAGTGTCTCCTTGAATATTGATGCAGTCGACACTCACAGACCAAAACCAGCTGTAAGTAGCATTCCTTCCAGTCACAATTTAATGTGTATTACATAAACACTGACATTGTTAGAAAGAAAGGCCATCTTTTTGTACGTGTCGTAATATCTGCAGACTGCAACTGTGAAGTGCACAATGTAATAATCAATGAAGGTAAGGTACTTCATGGTACAGTTTTCAATTTTCCAAAACCATGTCTTAGGTACGTACTTTGTGGACATGTGAGATGGACAAACTTATTTGTTCTCTACCACTCAATGTGTGGTGTCATTAGACTGTCCTCATTACCAGAGCCTTGTTGCCCTCAGTGAGTTTCCTATCCCCAGTTACTCTACATAATACCACATCAGTAGTACAATACACTCTGTATGTTGTTTCTGGCACACGAAATGTACATTTTATGCTACCGAATGAAAAACAGGATGTGATCAGGACATAGTCCTGTTCAACAGCAAAGGTTCAGGTGTTCTCATGGTGAAATGAAATGCCATATCAAGTTAATTTTGGTGTACATGAATTGCTGTGTAAAAAAATTGAAGCCATGTCTTGTTAAACTGTTACAATACTTTGTACAGCATATTGAATAGCTTATGCAAATGTAGAGATATCACTTATGGCTTTCAAATTCACAATAATTATAGAGCATCATCTGTCTTATCCATAGAAATATAAAGATATGACATAGTATAGAAATGTAAATTTATGTGGTACCCTATCTGTAAATTAAGAAACTTAAACTGAGATGGACAATGTCTATATTCTGTCTTTCAATGGTGCTATGAAAAGGTTTTTGTATTTTGTGTCACTTTGATGTGTAACACTTAAGAGTGTTTTTGGAATTTACAAAAATGTAGTATTTATTATAGGTTTTAGTAAATTACTCAACTCAGTCTCAGTTTCAAGTATGTGGTTTCAAGTATGTGTAAAGTAGCAATGTATGTTACATGGAGGAGCTCTGTCCATTTCCTGATGCAAAGTTTTTGTAAATTGTAATTTGTGTCTCCATGTAGACGTCTGTGGAATAGAACCATTTTTTTCACAAAAAATAAGCTGTCACAGATAGGTTGTTCAAAAAAAATAACTACTGCAAACAAGTTCTTAAATTATTATAAATACCCCAGGTACTATATTTGAGGTTGGGGTAAACAAAAGAACATTTAGTTACTTCCATGCGTCATCACTGTGACTGTCTTGCTGAAGTTTAAGAGCCATTAGTGATGTTAAATGTGTCACATTAACTTTGATGGGCACCAGGTCAAGACAGTTTTGAAAAAAGCAAGAAGTATTCAGCCTGAGTGCAAGAGAGTCTCGGAAAGTATTTTGTAAAGGCCCCTTTGGACAGCAGAAGATTGCAATATGGAATCTGCCAAGGTTTTGTGATGCTTCTGAATGACTTTGACTAATATCTGTGTTAAACATCCGTTTAAGCTATCTGTTGGCACTATGTTAATCAGACTGTCCACACTAAAACAGCTGTTGGTCTGAGAAGTACTGTAGCAGCTGTGTGGTGTCTAGTAGACAAACATGCAGCTATCTTGCCAAGTTTTGAAATCTTATGAAAAGTTTGTGACACCTATTGCATCATAAAGTCTAGTAAAACAACATTTGGAAGCCGTTTTGATTCATTGACAAGGTCAACTACTATAATTATCTGTCTATTATTTTCATGAAAATATAAATCATAGCAGTGGTATATTTTGTTTGATATCTGTAGCTGTATATTTCCCCTTACATCTAAGCTACTGATATGTAGTTTTTTCCATACAAAGAAATGCTTCTCCTTCAAGTTATCCAAAAAAATTAATAAATAAACAACAAAGACCCTGTTGATAATGTGATTTGGATGAGTAGATTGCAATTTTCCTAGTAAAAATCAGTACATATAGAATATTCCGTTGAAAGCGTCACCTAGTATCCATGGCTCAGTTGCTACTCTGCTCAGCTACTACCCTGCCTCACACTGAAAGAGACTGACCCAAACATCAACGTTGAGAGGACGTTAGATGCTCTGTTCTCATCTTGCGGTGATTTACCAAGCGTTCAATACAAAGTAACCGCCTTCTCTGTCTGTTTTGCTCAACAGCATGTCCAACCAATCAAACGTGAGAAAAGAGAGAGGCGTAAATGAGAGCGAGCGAGCACAAGCCATGAATTCTCTGTGTTGAGTTGATAAATCATAAGAGAGTCAGCTAGAAGGCAATCATTATAAACTGGCAGACATCAGTAGGAAGACCAACCCTCTTGACAGATCCCTCCTCATTTCTTCTGATTATTCCCACAATGCTAGTGCCAGCTATGGAAGGATTGGGTTTTTAGCACAGGGGCTGCTTTGGATTTTTTCTTTTTGCATCATGTAAAGTCTTTTATAGATTGCCAAATGGACATGACCTTGAAGTGATATGCAGCTGGGTGGGATTTGATTTGATCTGACCTTTCCCGACCTGTGGTCTTTTCAATCTGGAATAATCATCCATTTGAAAACTTGCAAAAACATTTGTGTATGTGTAGTTTTTTTGTGCGTGATTTTCTTTATATAAAAGAGGCTTGCCCGCCTCCTTTGAAACATTTACAAAAACAGCGATCACAGACTGTAAGGATTCTGTTTATCTGAAAACCAAGATTTTTTTCAGGTGTAACTGTGGTAAGAAAATATTGCAACACAAAGTACCACTTCTTCCCTGTTTTTTTATTGAGAACAAAAAAATTGTAAATATTTAGTCTCCAGTGGGCAGAGTTGCCTATGAGAATCTAAGATTTAATTTTGTTTTTGAGTAAGACAAATCTTACCAATCATGAATTGTGAGCACAGTGTATGGATATTGGAAATTATCTCCGGACAGTACACTTATCCACATATACAGACTTGAAGATGTCAACAGACTATCAATATAAGGGGGATATTGGTGCGAGTTTCCAATACCAGACCACAATTCACTAGATTTCGCCCCAACATTCCATCTTCTCTCATTCAGTTTCATTGAATCTGTTGCAACATGAGTTGTTCGATCAAAGCTACTTTGACAAAGCAAATCTGATGCTGTATTCATTTTGGATTCGGGTATTGACGAACACTGACGATCAAGTTAGATAAGCTAAGTAGGCTTCACATCAACAAAACTTGAAAGCCTTGTGAAGATTATACGCACATTTTTCACATATGTTAATCACCTGCATTTGTCCCATGGCCAAGGGAGCAGGGAACTGTGAAAGAATTACTTGACTTTTTCAAAGTGAGCTTCTTTTGATAATTGCTGGCAATTAATTAACAAGACCTGCGACAGTGTAAGTTTATCCATACAATGTATTCTGTGATGGCATATGAATCTGTTTTGCCTTGCACAGATCTCTTTAGTTGAGTGCCATGTCATTTACAATTTCTATTGATGCCCATCTGTGTGGCCGATGTGCCATTGGACTGTAAATGCATAAAGGTGCTTTTCTTGAAGGTAATAAACGCACAAATGAGATTAATAAGATCATATTTCTATCAAGAAGTACAAAGAAAGTTATTCTCGTTTTATATTATTTATTCTTAATGGAATAATACAAAAGGTTGCCATTTTCTTCAGAGATATAAAATGTTTTGAAGTTTAAGAATTTGTCAATTGTCATTTCATTTGCAAAGTACTATTTCTGTCATAGAATATCTGAGCAGACAACGGTCTCAGTGAGATATTGTGACCACCTTGTATGACAACAATTTCAGTTCAAATGTAAACTTCATTTTGACAGGGACTTCATGACATTTTGCTGACTGTTCCATCAGTCTATTGAAGATAGCACTGTGCTATTGTGAACTATGCGATCGCCATACCATTCTATGAATTTACATATGGCATAGTTACACAGATAAACAAAACAGACTGATGGTCTTGCTTGGACACATATACAGTGGTGGTAATGTTGTTTCCTATGGAACCCACTACTGTTGTATTTGTGTGTGAAATTCTGTCAGCATTATGTACTTTCAGTGTTTTACGTCTACATTTTAAAGAGCAATACTTTATTATATAATTTTGTATCAGTTCCTAATGTCGTCATCAACATTTGACATGTTCTTTTATTTTGAAATTTGTTATTTCAAGTTAAGAACCCGCGGATAAAAATCAATATATGTTTTAATCTTTCCATCCCATTCACCTGCACCTGGTCCACAAACCAGAATGAGAATGTCTGATAAGTTCTCAAGTGTGTCACCCACTTTTCGTTATTCAAATGTTTATATCCAATGGTGAATAAGGGTAGCAGTACATATCCAGTCTCCATATGCCATGTGATTAAATAGTGAAGTGTCACACAAGTGGAGAAGGTCTCTCTCTTTATTCCTTTGATATCAGCCAGCGAAAATAAAATGTTATGAAAATTTCCATTTCCATGTCAAACACCTACATTCAAAACAGAAAAGATAAACTGATTTTTTAGAAACCAGTGTTTATCCACAAACCCATCTGGGCAGATAAAACAGGTGATGAGACTATGGAGTAGACTTGTCCCAGACAGCTTACATGGTCCTCACCAGCCAGTGTACTGTAATAATGTGTCGATCAAATGTACTTTATGTGTGTGCTATTTTTTGAATTGTAAGTATGTTTAATGTTTTCCAGTATCTCATGAATCCAGTATTCCATGAAAATCATGTTCAGAAACATGAATTAATGCAGAACAAAATGCCCTGTCTCCTGACAAAAAAATGCATTATTTGAATCATAGCTCTGTAATAAAGATTGAAGTACAGTACGCTGTACAGATTCAGGATCCGGGATAAATGCAGTACATATATTGGCACCATGTAGTTTTGAGTCCGGAAAAGCCTGTCACAAAAGTGTCAAATTTCAAGTCAATGAGAGAAACTGTCCAATGACAGTTTGATTTACCAAATAATTTTGATTGAATCTTTCCATTTTATGTACTGTGGGGAGTATTCATGTCGTCACTTTCAATTCCATTGTATGTATATTTCAGTGCCATGAAAAGCAACATACAGAGTGTTATCCATTAATGTCCAGATAATTTATAGAGTATAAATTTCAAATTCTGTTCAGTGTATATATGTATTGTGTGATCTAATAAAGTGCTCAAATTCTTTCCATTCAACCGAAATTGGTCTCCTTCTAAAGGATTGTATCTGTAAGTGTGTATTTCGATGACCTACCGGTGCTCCAAATGTAACAATGCATGTCTATTTCTAGTCTGTGCATCTGTCTGTCTCTTTTTGACATCATGAAAGTGTGGATGTACTCAGCTGATCAGCGTTCAGCCATCCCTGCCAACAGCCATTTCAAATTTCACCTTCAAAGACATAGTCATTTCCACTGATTTATCACCATGTTCAAGTCCAGTATGTGTATACCCACCATGTTCCAGTCCGGTATGTGTATGTTGTGCTGAACGCTGACATGAAACCATGCGCCAGACCAACAGTGTGGTTAGAGTTCTTTGATATGTGAAGTCTTTGTTGTGTTACTGCTGCAACTCTGAATTGCTGGAAAGCCATTTCTTTCCGTTGAGCAGTGAATTGATTTGGTTTCTGTATATTGAATGGCTTCCTGTTTACACGTGTAACTAAGTCATAGAAAACAAGTACAGAACTATCATTGAAAATAAATATCCTGTCACACTGTTCAGCATGAGTCTTCTGCTTAGCCCAAATGGGATATCTCAGAAACAAACACTGAAAATATATCTGTGTTGACAGTGATGATGTCACACTCTTTGTGCAAAATTGCAAGCTGAACAGGGAATAAAATAAGATAAGCATTATTACAAGAACTCTTTGCACACACACCACACTTTCATAGTCATCAATGTGTACACCTTTGTTGGTACACCGTATTCCTTAGCCCCTGCAACCCCATATGTGGATTCCAAGTTTCTGTCTTAAACAAAATGATGAGGACAAATAACAGTACTGTAGTGAAATAGACATATAATTGTAAGATGAAGTTTATTTTTCGTTTAGGAAAAGCATGAACGCCGTAGATGGACTTTGTCAATCAGTGCAAATCAAAAAGCTACTCTGAATGGTATGGTTGCATGTCTTATAACATGTAATACATGTATCATTGCCATTGTGTTAATGCAGCCTTCCATTTGAAAATCTATTCTGTTTGCAGAGGCTGACCCCCAGTCGGAGGAACTCTGATGCCCTTTCCACTGTTCCAAGCTATCCAGACCACTCAATTGACAACATCAAACTGACAGACGGAGACATCAGGTTATCAAGTGGACATCCGCCCGAAATCCAAACATGATACAAGGATCTGACACACAGTGAGAGATCTTCAAAATAAGTATAATTCCACGGCAGATGGGGGAAAAGCTAGCAATATTGAAGTACTGAAGTATTGCAATATTGAATGGACTATATTCCATACTTTGAAATTCTGGTATGACTTGGTTGCTCAACACACCAATCGGTCACTGGCCTAAGACTCGTCAGCATACACATAACAAATCAGCATCTATCTTTATATTTTAAGTGAAATTATCAAGTTCTGCAAGGTTTTGAAGATGATGTCACAATGATCATTGATAACAATGAATGTAGGGCCAAACCATTGTTGTAAAAGGGTTACTCTGTACAGTATGGAAACTGGTCTGTTCACTTTGCTTTACCTTTGAAAATGTGAAAAGAGGGCACTTCATACCAATGAAAGCCCTGTTGGAAAGTTCACAAAATATTGGCAGTGATTGAGTAATAAGTTAGTTATTCAAAACGACTTCAAGCAATAGTGCTGATCGCAAATGACGCCATTTTTCTCAAAAATAAATATTTGTCTGCATTTTCAGCTAGGAGAACGAAAATAATATGTGCTAATGTTACAATGTGTACGAAAGGTCACACCATGGAGCCAGCTCCATGGTCACTCAAATTCATAACTCAGACTTCAAGCTGCAACAACAGTCACGTATGTAACAATAAAATTTGTCCGAATTTTGACCGATGTTGCGTGCGTGCGGCTATATTTAGTAACAAACGTGAAATTGTGATCAGCGCTATTGACATGAGTGTTGCATTCCCATTCTATTGTAAATTCCCCCATGTTATCTACAAAGAGTTTTCAAGTGTGCTATTTTGTGCACCATGCAATATGAAAATTCATGTCAAAGCTAGTCAGTCATGAATTTTATCTATGTAACTCCGTGGTACTTATAGATATGTTTTCACTGAACCCCAAATACTTCACTTGAACACAGGAAATTTGTTTCAAAATGTTCTGAGCAAAATGATCTATATAAATACTTCAAGCCCAAATTGGAGTTTTAAAATACTCAACACTGAACAATGCTTTGAGAGCTTTAACCCACCAAAGGTAATTACTGAATATTTCCTTGTTCCTATCTGTGCATTTTCAGTTTTAGCTATCATTTTAGCTGTCTGAGTTTACCTTATGTGGGATGGGATTTCACACTCTTCGCTTGTGTATCTTTTTTTTTATCTTTAAAAAAATACATATTCCCAAGTTTACAAGACATGACGCTGCTTGCCGACATACAAATATCAGTATCATGTATGAAGTATTTTTAAAGTGGGAACTAAAAATAAGCTTACGTGCCAGTACCAAACATGGCTGGCAAAAGAAATACAAAATATTATAGGAATAAATAAATACATTTACATTGTTGTTGTGTAGCATTTTCAAATCAGGATCATGATATAATTAATGAGAAGAATGGTTTTGAAAAGTACAGGGAAAAATGTTTGAAACAGAATTTGTTCTTCAATTTGTAATATTTTCTCCAAAGAAACACTCTCATTTGACAGAGTCTTACAGGTAATACTTTCACGGTGTTACGCTTATTCAATTTACAGAAGAAAAAGCAAGGCACTAAACCCTTCCTTGACTTCAAGTATATGATGCAAGAGTTGTTAATTCCTTGATCCCAGAAATGCCCTGTATATCATTGCATCATACACTGTGTTGTCCAAATCCTTGCTGAGATCAGTAGGGGAAAGATTCAGTTTGATTTTGAAAACTCTGCTTTGACAATTTTGAATTGGTGTGATGAACCAAACAGTATAACTGTTGAAAGTGAAAGCAAAACAATATCTATTGATATATTAGAAGTGTAATGTACACAGAGAAACATTGACAGTAATGTTGCCCCTTTCGTTTTGTTGTACATATGGCTTTACTGCATCAATTGTTTCTGTAGGGACTGTTCACATACCGCGCATAATCTCCCTTGCTTTAAAATGGTTGTTTTTGTCAAGATTTGCTTTTCTGGCTTCATTTTTTTTACAAATAACTAATCACAAAGGATATTCAGAATCTGATACCTTCATTAGGCAGAGAGTTGGCTTTTTTCATACAGTGATTGAACACTACATACACTGAAATGCTGAAAGGGATAAGAAATCTTCCAAACTATACAGTCATAGGAGATGAGGAAGTTGTAATTTCTACACCATGTATACATGTATTAGATGCTAAGTTTCAGTTTCTTCTTTAAAACAATTTGCTCCCTTACAAATTGAAAATTGTAAATATAAAGTCCTCAGGAATTATTTTTATGCACATGTATATACACATCATCACCGTTACTGTATGAACCTCTGGTGCTTTCAGAAAGGCTTAGTTTTATTTTAACATGTGGGATTGTTAATAAGTATGATATTTGATAATTGTTCATGAGTGCAAGGGATTATTAATACCAAGTTTTCAGTATGAGTGGCTTTTTTAGAAGGGGTGGGTCGGGGTTGGTGGAGTTATTGCTGTTCACACATAATCACTGAACGTGAACTCTGAACTGTCGAGGGCGCCCTTCAGATCACCTACTGAGATGTTTACAGTTGATGAATGCATAGATAGGAGCGGAAGCGCCCCTTATTTGTCTGATGCCTTCAACTGTGTAAACTTTGAGTTGACAGTTCTTATTGAAGGGTCTTGATATCTGATGTCGCTAATTGCATGCAAGTTTCTCTGAGCCAAGATATTGTGTTATTACAAATACAGAATGGCATCACTTGCCATTGATGAAAATAATCCTTGCAGACATATATTAAAATGATATATATATATATACATGTTTGTAGCACAACATAGTTTTTCCATAACAAAGGTTGTGTACGTATTTCAACAGATATGATGTACCTCATTAGCAATATAACAATCAGTAATCATTAAGGTATAGAACTTGTGTCAGAATACAGCATTGCGGCTTCTCCAATACATAGCCAACAGTTTTTGCTGCGGTTAGGTGAGCACACATAAATGGTTTGGTAACCATAGTAACATTTCTGTTCTTCCTTTGCATGATCAGTTTCTGGTACCGAGAGGGAAGGATCCACTCTGTAACAATTACATAGTAGCTACATGTACCATTCTGGCAAAAACTTTTCTTGCCAAATTAGGAGAATGTCTCCCTCTCCCAAGTTTAGTCTCTGAAGTATTGTTAAGAAGCAGGTTTTGATCAGAAAGCCAAGAGTATAAATCTGTATCTGTGATGCATTCACATACTCCAGGTGGTGCTCTTTACCTTGTCAATCTCTATTTTGCAAGACAGAATACATTGAAAGTATCCTGTTATCACAGTAACTAGCCTGATAAGAGACAAAAGTAAGCATACTGGGCTGTTCATACACTGCCCCAGGAAATGAAAATTATGTATATTTTTCAGCTGTATGTGTCATAACCTTTCCAACCCTCTGTATCTGTTTAACCGTAATGAAAACAAAGGCATTGAGAGCAAATCTGATTGTGAAAGGATTCAAATAGACAGTTGGCACAAAATAGTATTTGTATTTTCTTTAGAAGTATATACATAATAACACACCTTTATTGGTGTGAACAGATTCAAATCAAATGTGGAGTACAAGGTGTCTCTGTGAAAATGCATGCGATGAAAATACCCATGTGTCTTGCAGTGATTGTACATGTATTTTTTGTATCTATTTATGATAGCTACACTACATATCTAATCTACAGAGCTAGGAAATGGTGTGTTGTAAATTTGTGGCTACACAGATGCTTTGATAGTGATCCAAGCAATGAAGGGAAATTGCCTGCCATCATGTAATATTGTATGATTCTGGACTTCTACTGTTGACACTGAAAATGACTTCTGTAGATTCATGTTATATACTGTATCATACAGGTATGTTTAATTATTCAGAAAATTCACAACAGGTACGTTGTTTCAAGTTGAAGATGTTTATATTTTGTGATACACATGATCCCCCGTTTTAGAACTTTGTCTGAAACCAACCAGAAAAGCTGTATATTCATGTATATTTACACCCATACCCTGGAGAGTCATTTGTGCTTACTTAACTGTCATGTTGACCCAATGGTGACTCCAAATGTGAAGGTTCAAGAAAACTTAGGAATAAAAAAACATGCAGGTTGAAGATTTAATAAAGTTTGTCTTGTCATCTGTGTGTAATTTTTGGAGAACCAATACTAGAAGTTACAATTCTAGACCAACTGGGTGAAATTAATTATTTGTAGAATATTCCTACCATTTGTTCTATGAAGCTTATAGTTGGTATAATATAAGGTTATTCACAAAATACCGGGATTTATGTCCGAGTACATCGTGCAGCGGAGGTATATCCGAGACGCGTAGCGTCGAGGACAATACCGTAGCGTACGATGTACGAGGACATAAATCCCGGTATTTTGTGAATAACCTTATTATTATACACCTTTTTAGTCCAACTTTACTTGAAAAAAGTCGAAATTTAGGCGTTTTTGGATGCTTCTGCACTGAGCGATCACGAGCAGACTTGGAACGCGTTCAGCGCATCCGCTAAGCGCACAGAATGAAATTTCAACCCGCGCTGCGCAGTGCGCGTGGTAGAAATTTTACATCAGCAGCATAATTTCACTCAAATTCACGGTTTTGGACTGACCATTTGCTTTGTGAAGTACTTAATGTTAAGAAGTATTAATTGTTGTAAAAATGTAAAATATTCTCTTTTTCCTCGCGCTGACGTAAAGGTGTTTTGAGGTCAAAGGTCAATAGCGTCCAATAACACTTAAAGTTATTGTACTCCGCGTCAAAGTTATTGGACTCCGCGTCCTCTGATACCGAAACTTACTGTACGACGAAACTCCATAGGTTACAGACGTAGGTGTATAATAATGTCTGTTATTTGTACAACCAAGACCTCACCAACCTCTGCAGTGAATGAATTAGACTGAAACATCTGTCACTTGGGGGCACTCTCTACGCTCCCTGCCATAGAGGAGGAGTGTAGAAAGCGCCCATGAATTGGTTGACCATAAACTTGAGTACAATCAAAATATTCGTTCCATGAAGCCACCTCCCCTTTCCCCAAAGTGATAATGGAAACATCTGATAAAACCAGCTCCACAAAGGGACAATACTGACAACCACTCTACAAACTTCCAAGGTGGTGAAAATTTTGCAAATTACGTGTGCACTGCACACCCTCTCTGTCACAAAGAAAGGTTACGCAGGAAGAAGAGTCCGTGGGAAAAATAATACTCTTTTAATAATCCAAATAAACAATTATTTTAATAAGCAACACTGACAAAACAATAAACTCACTGCTGTCACTATTTTTGAAAACAATAAAACCTTTGAGAAATGTATGTTTTCAAAAATTACCCTGATTTTGGAAAAGTTCTTCAGGAATTCAGGACGGAATGATGTCACAGTCCATCCGCATCAACAAACATGTACAAATATCCTGTACTAGTACATTGTCACAAGACTCCACAACATTGCTTTATGGCATTCCCACAAAAGAAATCGAACATTCAGTACACTTCACAGATACAATTTCTCCAATGGTTAGGGTGTATCACCAAAGGTTCACTTCCTTCTAAATTCATCTTTGCCCAAACTACCTCTACTGAGCTGAACACTTTCTCAAGTATTTATGCAATTTCAAAATTTTTGGTGTTTCACATCAGTGATTTTAATGTTAACGAGATGCAATCAACCAATCTTTGTGGCGAAACATCACACACCGTAGATATTATTACTGCTAGGACATTTTAAATTAACTTGAAATTGCTGAAAGTTGAAATTCCAACATTCTGGACTTCTGGCATTGCCAAGACCACCAGCCGATCACAAGAACAGGTCTTGAAAGCAGGCTTTATATACAATGTATATCAATCCCACACGCTTACTCTCTCACAGCAGAGATAAGGTATCAGATTAGGCACACATTCAAAAGGTACCCTATCATGTAAAATGAAATTGATATGCAGTGTATGTAAGGCCCTGCTGTTACAGGGGTCTTTTCATTGGTAGCTGGTAGTCTTGCGACCAAAGTTGAATGTCACTGATAATTGTTACAAATTTCAGATTAGTCACTGCAACAGCAAGCTGCAGTAATACCTGTAGTATGTCTTGAAGTTTTCAGGCTGTTCAGACACGCCTGCAGCACATTTTTTCTGAAACACTAATAAAATCAATGCTCTCCCTGATTATGCGTGTGAGATTTCAGATGAAAATAAGTAATACAGTAGTGATTTTGAATTTGATAGGATTACATATCAGTGAATAACACTCCTCCTCTAAAAGTTCTCTAATAACAGTAAACTAGTGTCAAAGGTTTGACTTCCCACTGGGACTTGTAGAGGTGGAGACACACCCAAGAAAAAAGCCCCCGAAACACCACGCACATTTTCACAGCTTATCCATTAACAAGTGCAATGACTAAAATTCTGTTTCAGTGACATTAAAATGTAGAAACAAATTTAAAATAAACACATCAAAAGCGGCAGTAACTTCTGACAGAGTCTACTTTGTAGCGGCTTTAACCTGATCAGTTGAAAAGAGCATGATGCAGTTTACATCCAGAGAGGGCGCCCTGTATAGCCACAGCTTCCAGACCTTGGTGAGTTGACATATGGCAGTAGCATACACGTTTCAACGCCGCTCGTTTCACCACAACGCTTGGTACAGTAGTACTCGCTGTCGTAGTCCCCAGCTATCCACTTTGCCAGCTTGCCGCATTTCTTGCAAGGCACTTCTGGTTTCACATTCTGCATGAGGATGTTGTTGACAAACAACAGACTGCCAACAGCCTGGAGGTGCTTCTTCCCTGTTAACAGAGGAGATTTGGTTGGATAAATTTCTTTGTCTTTGTTAAACTTGGGCAAAAAACCCCAACTTACTTGCTGTGAACACAAAAGTGCTCTGTCCCCATCATCCTGGATTATAACTACACTTTGACAAACAAACAAACAATAACTCAACTGTCTCATTAACATAAGCCTTTATATTACCTGCTATAGCGAATTAAAAAAATGTTTTCAATAACTTAGCTGACTCTCGACATATTTTTTGCAATTTTTTTAACCGCTTCTTATATCTAACCATATAAGACAACTTACTTCAAGATGTAATGGCTATTGGGTATAGTTTTCTGCATTTTCACTTGGACTGCCACTTAAAAAGAAGCGACTGGCACAGATTCGGCCCTCAAATACTAATACAGCTGGTATTTCCCATGAGACACTGAAGTCAACATGCATTAGCTTGCACATCAAATCCAAATAGTAAGTCAACATTTTTACATACTAAAAGAATTTTATATGACACAGGTGCTATAGGCAGACATTCAGAATCACTGGTACAATTTTAAGCTAACACAAAGCAAATGGAGTCTTCATGTGGACATTTTCTAAAACTGAACGGTGACTGTTGCATTTTAGAGAAAAATGTTGATCAAAGCAGTATTGTATAGAGGGCAGGCTGCAACCTTCAGCTACACACTAACCTAGGTATTTCACAGTGACTTCAGTTGTTGTACCCATATCATACTCATACAAGATGCTATATCCTTCACAGTATTTCATCATCCTCTCTGTCATTGGTTTTTCTTCTTCCACCAAGTCAAAGCCACTGCTGTAAGCCGATGTGATCCGAATCTCTTTGTGAGGGCTCATCATTCCAAGAATGGCTGCACGCCAATCTTGCTGTGTTGGGGTAAATCAAGGGCAAAATATAATAAATGAAACAAGTTTTCCACACTTCAGAAGATGAGTAGACCTCTGCGGAAATCCATGGAACTCTACAAATACAATAATATGACACAACTAATCCTGCGCAGACACTATCATTGCTGGTTTACCAATTGGAAATTCGTTCCCAAGGCAACATTTATGCTACTGACCAGAGCTATATAATTGTAGGCTAGAAAGTCTTTCATGTAACTTCAAGTCATGAGATTGTCCAATTGTAATTAAGCCACATGTTTAGAGTTACAAACAACTGGTAATTCATAACTTCTTTGATAAACTCGAGAATTACCAATTTTTATTTCACACTTTGGTGTGCAGCAGCTCTCCCTTACATTGTGGCAATGTTCATTTGTCATAGGAAAGCATGTTGGAAAATGGGAAACCCATATTGTCTTGAGCTCACACTCAAAATCATCTGTTTACATTCAGCGGAGTTATTTTTGACACTTTTGCAGTTATGTACCGTTGTTATTTTTACCTTAAGTGACTTAATGCAAGTATCTTATGTTTTCTTGATTTAATAAAAAGGTAAAAAACAGGCGACTTTGTCCCTTTATGTCTTTCACAGTGCTAATTAATGCAAGTTAAATCATACCCCATTGGCAGATGGTTTGTTGCCAGCGTCTGCCTCTGCACTGGTTTCTGACTGTGAAGACTCTTGCTCCAACTCTTTATTGATCAGGAAATGACTCATATGGCCGCAGCATTCCATCCACACTTGACGTAATACAGAGTCCAGAGCCTTGAATGTTGCATCGATATTGAAAGCCAGTAATAAGCGATATGCCTCTGAAATTCAAACAAGAGTTTACAAGTGTAAGTGATCATAACCTTCAGTAAATGTCAAAGTCACGCACAGACAGAAATTTGCTGTAACCACGCAGAAATGTCTACCTAATCCATCTTGTGGACCACTTTTCAACACAATTGTCTTGTCAAATCTCTACTTGTACAAAGTTTCCAAACACTGTGACAGTTCTAGATTGGTAACAGCAATTAAACTTTGAAATTGCTAATTTGAACTGAAAGACATTTTGGAATCAATCAAACCTCCAACATATCCCTTTTTTCCTCTCATTCTCTAACACACAAATAGATCATAAACATCGCCATGGGGGTGGTTGTGTTCTCTGAACATTATGTTGGACATTGAAAAATGACACTTCATGACACTGAGAGTCGGTTATCACTGAATTTCAACCGATCTTATTCCTACGTCTCACTGGACAACGAGATGAAGACGTAAATATCAAACAGAAGCTACTGATACTCAATTAAATTTTCCTGAACAACCTGTAAACATTTGAAGACCAACAAAGTTTTGTGAATGAGGTTTGAGAAGCATGATTCAAATCGTGGAAAAAAACTATTCAAACTTCCGTTTGGACTTTTCTATTTTGACTGTCAAAAATGTACTACAATGGTCCAAAGGGCAAGGGTCACCAGGGTGTAGCTAGCCTCTGACATAAAACTACCGTATGTGCATGCTTGCAAGCCATAGCTGTTTGCACGCTGACTTACCATTGCAGTAATAGCTTTTGACCTGCAGTAGCATCACATTGGCATCACCTTCTTCAAACCAACATCCATTGACATGCTCCAATTCCTGTTTGCTTGACATGACTTGTCTACATCTAGTGCACTTGACACCAACATTGCTGAATGGGTCTTTCCGCCTGATGGCTTCTAACAGAATCAGATAAAATCATTTTTAAAGTAATTTAATATCTTGAGTGCTTCAGTTTCCTTCTTTTACTCTACAATTGACATTATTGTGCAATCATTACAATTCCCCAAGGTGCTAAATATTTTTCTGAGTCATCCATGCTATTTCTTCTTCAAATGAGTGTATGAGTAACGGCATAACATGTTAATTCACAGACAAACTTGTTTCCATTTCAGTAAATGATTTTAATCATGAGGGAATAATTTGAAATTTTTTATTACCATTTATTTTGTATTTGTAAAAGTTGGACCTGTCGTATTAAATTTAAACTTTTTTCCTCTTTCCGTTCATCTTGACCTCAAAATACTATATCCTTGTACAAAAATGGTAAACCTTCAAAAAACTGTCGGTAAGTAAAAAGCTGGAATGCAATATGTCTATATTTATTGATTATCATACAATAAAAAGATGTACAAAAAAATGAAAACTCAGGAAAAAAAGTGCTTTTCTGGGCAAACTTGGAAGATTGACTTTGTGACTTTTAAAAAATCTTTTGAAACAAGGATCAGATGTGTATAGTGCAAAAGTGAACGGGTCTTAAAGTTACACAGAAAGTGGTTAATATGGGATATGAGACTTTATTATCTATATATGGATGAAAATCAGCCAACATTGGCAATAGACAACACACGTATATTAATGTACTCCACAACATGTAATAGTGCAGCAAGGGAGACAGCATAGAGGGACGAACAATAAGTGAATATTTTTAGTATAATTACTCTTTTTTCCCGTCCCTCCATCTGATCCATTTTGCAGCCTCTTTACCAAGTCTTCTTTTCTCCCTTGCATGGACAGTTTCTTCTCTCTCAGTTGGTCTTTCAACTCAGGGACAGTCAGGCCAGAAAGTTTTAATCGTTTCACAAGCTCATCTTTCTTGCCAGTGACAGAGTAGCCTGTCTCACGAAGCCTTTCTTTCAGCTGAGGTACTGTCATAGATGAGTAATCCTGTGACTTGGCCATCTTTGTCTGTGATTTCTAAAAAAAAATTACGCAATCACCATGTAACTACATGCTGTTACATTAAAGGGACAAAGTTGGCCATTTTTCATGAATTTCGTTTGATGCAACAGGGCTCGACGTAAGGTCAATCATCCGCTAGCCCGAAGGACTAGTAGCAGCTCATTTTTAGTAGTCCTAAATGAAATCTACTAGTCCTGCTCAAGCAAAGCCAAATGTTGCTCTCATGTTGTAAAGAGGTGTATATGACCATTCTCATATTTTTTGTCGCAAAGGTTTTTAAACCCAATAACTAACTTTCATGCAAGACTAGCACATTTGCTTACTGCAAAATGTTTAACTTTGAATCATATATAAACCACAAAAATAACCTGAATGAAATGTCCTGTGTAGGAGGAGAGGTCATGAAAATAGCCTATTGCCATCAAGAATAAAATCAGAGGTAGGGATGAATTTGTTGGAAAATCCTTCATAGCTCAGGTAGTGCGCCATTAATTTGCAAAGAACATGTTTGTTCATGGTGGGGACAGATTTGTTTCTCCAGAACTGAAATTCATACAGCCATTCACAAATGTTCCAGTGGAGTGCCTTCATATTTTTGACATATATCACATTTTAAAATTGACCAGCTTGTGGGGAGGACCTCTCATTTGTAATAATGGTTTGTGAAAAATTTTGTTTTTAATAGTAAAAATGTTGCATTTTACCATTTCATGTGCTTGTGTCTTTATGAGTTTTTGCCAGTTACTTGTAACACAATGTGATTAGCACAAAAATAGCCAATGACTCCCAGAAGTGATTGGATACAACAGTCTGATACACCCATTTCATATGTTGTTTTTTCACTACTGTTTTAAGGTTCACTTCACTGTTATTGCCCCAATAATTTACACTTTTCCACTAAAATGGCAAAACAATAAGTTGCTAGCACCAAGTTATTATCTGTGAGGAATTCCCTCACCTGTACAAGCAGTAGCAACTTGCCATAGCACTGTTTTGGCAAGCTAGATGGCTCTTTTTAAGATCAGCTTCAATCAAGCTAGGGGGTCTTGACTATATATGGAGGTCAGCATGTGGAGGCATTCTAAAGCAGGGTCAAGCTGGCTACGAACTATCGGAGGTGTTGTTTGGGAATGCCCCTGAAGAAATCTTGAGAAAAATCTTCTTTGAAAGGCAAGGATACAGTGTTTGAACGAAATTGTGGGGTTGCTCATGTTTTTAGGCGAAGTGATGAGCTTCAAGCAAACCAAAATACACGACGTGCAGACAATTCTGTTTGATGCTCAGCGTTGCATTGAGCCGTGTTTCCCGGGGCCATGTTACTGGCATGTACAGTACAATTTGATTCTCCGTAGCAGGTAACTGTTTCATTTTAAGTTGGTGATCAATAAAGTTGCTTCACTGTTTCACTGTCCAATTTGTTTGGGTAAAAGTTAGTTTATTTTTATATAAAATGATCGAGGCGTGGTTCATTCTTATCGAATGAGTGGCCCGGCGTCCCATTAGTTTTGTAGCGATAAACTTTCCTGGACAGCTGTACGGAACTTGAAAATTGCACTAGTCCGCAGGACTACCTCCGAAGACATTTTTACTAGTCCTCTTGAAAATTTACTAGCCTCGGGCTAGTGGCTAGCGCTTATGTCGAGCCCTGTGCAAGATACTTCTTATATTGTTTGGCATGTTGAAAGATACTGAATGAATGGGTGACCATGCATATATTCAACCCCAGTTTTAGACAAATTAAATGAAACCATTGTGAAAGTAAATTAATAGTCATGAAAATTCATTTATTTTCGCGGTGGTTAAACATTTCATGTATCGTGTCTAAAACTAGGGTCGAATATATGCATGGTCTCCCATTTATTCAGTATCTTTCAACATGTCAAACAATATAGTATCTCGTATTAAACAAAATTCATGAAATATGGCCGACTTTGTCCCTTTAAAAGTTGCTAAAATGATTACAAATAAAATGCATGTGTGAACTTCTTAGATATTTACCGAGCATTAAGGGTGAACTTATCTTGAACTTGGAGGTGAAGCAAATTCTGAAGATGAACAATGAGATCAAAGGTTACTCACAAAATTTTCATTCTACTTCAAAATGGCAGTTTTTCACTGACTAGTAAATACAGGGGTGACCGGGCAAATCATTTTTGGTATAAAATTGATAATCAACCAGGCCTTAAGACTCGACTTTTCCAAAAGTAAAACTTTCAGTAAGTAGCTGAATCATTCACAAGTCTATCAGGCGGTTAAGTTTTGTTAAACAAAAATTGAGCTTGTCTGAATTCTTTACCGATATCAACTACTTTATCTCAGACGATGTTTATAATTTGACCATTTTCTGACTATGTTTAAAGATTTTCAAAATCTTTCAGGTTTGACAGCATCTTCCTTTTGATGCATGTACCACATCAAAGTTCAAAGATGTTTCTTTATCTAAAACTACTCATTTTTTAGAATTTGCTTAAAGTTTCCTGCAAAGTGTATGCAGGTCAGCAAACAGGCGGGTTACGGTACACTTGAAATGTGCCATGCGCCAGCCAGTGATATACACCTTACAGTTGCCACAACCCGCGCCATCTTTGCCGGTATCTTCATTCATCATTTTGTTACTCTGGGACCTTTCGACCTGCTGTATGACGATGTATCGTAAATTTCTACCTTCGGTACACTTCGAAAGAACAATATTGTCCGTCCCACGGGCCCTCAACTCATACAAGTGAAACCATCACTGATGCAACCAGTAATTACTAAAAGGTATGCCAGTGCTGAAGCCATGCACAGAGCCAGAGTATACTTCAGCTGACGATGTTGCCCTCTTTTATATCAAACATATTCGCTTACAGTCGATTGATGGTCCAGTTCATACATTTCAGGAATTAACTCCCACCAATATCCAAAATCTCTCTGATAACTGATGCCGGTGAAGCTGACGCTGTAGCGTCATCCTCATCCTAATTTTCGCGTGACCCCTGAGGCTGAGGATGAGGATGACGCCAACTTTACCCTTGTGCTGCAAAGGCATAGGTAGGTCAACGGTCATAGAAATTCTCAAAAATAATATTGTAAAAATCTTCAACATGGCTTAATGACATTTGAAATGTAGCTACCTTACCATGTAGTCTACAAAATTAATGTACAGAATTTTGATTGATCAATTTTTAATGTTACAATTTTACGCGCAGTGATTTTGAAAAATTCTGACCCTCCCTCCAAAAGTCCCTTTGGGCCTGTGCCCCTTGACGTAGAATTCGTAAACACACATTAGCTTGTCATCGGTTCATGCACTTAGACGGCGCTGTTGAGGCCAGAATGTTGATTTATCCATGAAAATGAATGAATCAATAAATTAAATTGCAGTGAAAATGCATCTATTTCTAGCTTAACCTGCAGACGGTGGCGCTTGAAATTAGGGTTACCCGCGTGCCACCCCCGGGATGCCACCTTCGCGCTTCGTCATCATGATTCCAGATTTGTGACAAAATTTTATGGGCCCTGACGGCTCAAGATCGAGGATTTTTTCCCTGGGCATGATCCAGAAAACTGCCGACGGCAGGTAAATATCCTTTCCCCGTGTCTTCGATAAAGAGTAATGGCCAACACTTACCGAGAAATGATTCTTTTCTACAGCAGGGGTCTGTGACAGCACCGGCGTTCAACTGACGGGACTGCTAAGTTGAAGTCACGTGGTGAAAACTTGAAGCAAAGTTGCGCCTCTCTTATCGTGAGACGCGAGAAGCGGTAAGAGTACTTTGAAGTTATCCACATTTGTGATATCCTTACGATGTAAGCAGATTATCAGAGAAATACTGCTGCCATTACAATAAAAGGTTGTCGAAATTCGTTTTTTATCATTTTATGCATGAAAATTATTATATTTTATGAAAAGCGATCGTCTATAGAGGGCGCATACCTTTTTAGCAAAACCAGCTCGAGCTCGAGCAGTGACAGAATGCAATGCAACGCGGAAGGCAGGGCCGCAAAACTTCGTTTCCAAATGTACAAATCCACGATTTTCAAATTTTATTGTTGGATCTTGCGAGCTCCAAAAAGATCACCCCCTCAATTAGAATTACAATAAAACCCTATAGAAGTGCTTCATGTTTGTAAGAGCACTGGTCAGCCTCTTTATTCGGGGGAGGGGTGGATCGGCGGGTGTGGTGTGTGTTTGTTTTGTTTGTATACGAGTCAATAATCACGTATAATGCATCATACCACTCACAAATTGCATCATCCACTTGCAGTTTTCAATGGGCCTGTAAGTACTTTTGGTTAAATTTTCCCCGATGTAACTTTCTACCATTACCAAAGCAACAATAGAATAGGGGGTCAAACTGCAAAATTTAGTGCCAGAAGAACAAACTACAAAGCATTAACAGATATTTGAAATTCAAAATGGCCGCCATCCCTGTGTTACCTCTATGTGATTTTTGAAAAGCCAAGATGGTGAAAATTCTTCTTACTCAAAAGAGCTTTAAAATGAGCCCCACTAGAGGTAGATCAGAAAAGAATTGTAAAAATTTGAGCGTCCAAATATCTGTCCAAATGCACATTCTATCAAAACTCTATTCTCAGATTGCCAGGACCCCTATGAACGATGTGGATGCTGTACTAGGGTACGTTTGTGATTGATGAAAGTTGAGACATGTTAACAATGAATAATGTAAAATCTAAATGTTACATCTACGTTGACGTGATGCATCTAGATATCATGGATAAAATATGTTATCTGTATACCAGAAAGTTGCACAAGTGCAGTTCCGAGGACACCCCCTCACAAATTTCAAGTGTGTATATATCCATATCACAGACCTTGTACTTTGGGGAGAGCAATCACTGCTCGCCTACCACTCACACAAACAACAATTCACGAGAGCTACTTTCCACTCGCTCAGACCTAAAGCAACCTGAACACCAGCAAATAATAATTTATCATTTGGGAGTGTATACATGTAGTTTAAGGTAACCATGAAAAATTTCAGTCTTGTTTTGGATAAATGAGTTGAATATGTAAAACTCTTACGGGTTCATGCTTTTATTTTTTAAATCAAATTTTCATCAGCATGTTGTTGCTCGAACATTAATTCTGAAAACATAGTAAGGGAATGTCTCCTCTGAATTCAAATCATATAGTGTTCATCAAGTTTGATATTTTCTCTCACCTTGCTCTTTTCAAGGGAGCTGTTGAATCACTTGCCTATCACTCATATAGACGATTTCAGGGGAGCGAATTTTAGCTCTCCTGCCATTTTCAAAAGATATGCCCTGATATCATTAGCATGCACATGGGTGTCCTGAACTCATAGATGGCTTTCTACCAGGGTTTCATGGTAAATTTAATGATGTACTTGGTAGATGCAGAATCTGTGTAAGGGCCATGGTGCAGGTTAAATGTGAAATACAAATAGGAAGCCCAATATAGGGAACAGAAAACTATCCTGTAGACGAAAGTCACTTTTTAGATCCTCAAAAGTCATTACTCTCCAAAATACAGGCGTTATGTACTTCAATATCCGTCACATGCTAAATTGTAGGCGTGTCAAAAGCTGAGCACTGATTTTATGGCACATGAGCTCAAGGTACAGGAATACTGACACATGTGCATCCACACTGAAAACACACACACACACACACACACACACACACACACACACAAACTTCCTTCCCTACACGATGAGGACATCATGTATGTAATCTTTTGTGAAATCAAACACTCATAGCATAGGGCTGTGTTCACAATTCACAATTTATTTCTTCCTCATGTGAATAGCAGTAACCCAAGCTCAAATGACGTGCCAAGATCAGCAGTTTACTGGAAAAAGGTGTTGGGTCTGCGAGTGGTGAAACGTGGCCTGTGCAGACGAGCTGTGACACGATGTGGCAGAGGGAATCGGATCTTGGAATTCTGCAAGGTGAGAAGAAAAGAGAAAATTTGAGTGGCAAAGCAATACAAGTGTAATCCTGCAACATCATGCATTGTAGTAAAACTTTTGTGTACACATGGAAAGCCTTAGGGAATTCACAACTGAGGAAAATCACCCGTTTGAACTGAGTAACTTCAAAAAGTGACTTTCAAATGTAACATATGTTTTGTTGGCTGGTGTAACAACTAGGATTCACTTCCATAACCTGTGTAGTGATGGTTCTGAAAGGCGACTAGCTGTTTGGAATTGATATCTGCACATTTTACTGAGCATTTGAACAACAGAATGTGGAAATGCTCTAGGGATGTATGTGCATCTAAATGGCAGGATATGCATAGATGTAAGATTTGGTGCAGCAGACTTGGTGAATAGAAACCATTCTTTCGTTCAGTTTTTATTGCCTTTTGGGACATCTCCAAAATATTATTTACAATAACACATAAACATATGTTTCCTGCAATGTGAACAATGATTATAGTTGGCCTGTTGGGTCCAGAAATGCTCTATAAAGAGAAGGATTCACCACTTTTGCCACAAAAAACTACAGGAAGGTAAGATGGTCTTGCTTGTTTGGTAGGTGTGTTCTAACATGTGTCAATGAATCAATATACAAGGATACCATCCTACATTTAATTTGCCAATTCTATCAACTAGAAATCCACAAACATAATTTTCATTCCCTAGACATGGAAAAATGACCGTGACACCTAATTTCAGAGATTTTTGGAAGTCTTAATTTCAAAAATTTCAAAATGAACTTAGGTAAACTAAAAAAATACTTACGTGAAATTGCTTGACATGGGGTCTCCTGCACTTACTGGCTGGAATTTGTTCGACTTTCAGAATCTGAATGGAGTGAGAGCGGGCCCTGTGACGTGCTCCCATGTCACGGTCTGCAAGATGGAAAGCAGAGCATAGCCTTTCACAAACAGTTCATGTAATCAACTTGTCAGTACCTTATAACTGACCATTCTCCTATGCAATAAGCACAACAATGATGATGAACAAAACAGTCACATGCAAAGTCCGTTTTTTTCTTAATGGCAGGTGTGATGTAGTTAAAATTAGCTGCAAAACTATGATGTGATCTGTGTCTTGCTGGGGAACACATCCCCCCTCCCCCCAAAGTCCTACCAAATTACAATAGAATAGCTACAAAATGATAGAGTCAGAAGAATAATTAAGTTTCCGGTTGGAAACACAGCACACTATACTTACAACACTGTGTAACAGCTTTTGATACAGTCATGTCTCTGTATTCTCTGTACATGTTGTGGGTTCCGCTACGTGAATCATAACGCAGCCAGATAGCAAAATTCTTGATTTTCAGAGGACTTTTGTCGTATATCTGTAATATTCAAGATGATATTGTATATAAATGGTTTTTTATCCCTTATCCTGTCAAGTTCATAAAAGCCCCTGTAAACATGCATACTGTACACATGACTTTTTGGGACTAAAGCTGCTATTACACGCCAAACCAAGATGGTTTTATGTTTTTGGCTCAATACCGCTTTTGTACTGACTATGCAAAATGGGAAGTGATACTCTCTGGTAGGAAAAAGGTTTAAGTTAGATAAAAACCCCTGTGAAAAATGAACATTCAACAGGAAAATTAGGTCTGACCTGATACTTGTAATTTTTTTTTACACAAGAAAACTTTAGTTCTATTGTATAAAGTTTAATGGTGTGTTGGATATATGCATCCAGGGAAGTGAATGTGAAAAGTGAAAACACAGTATTTGAGTACATTTTCATTAAACTGGACGTGTGAAACACAACTCAATCTGAAAAAACACAGTATTTGAGTACATTTTCATTAAACTGGACGTGTGACACAAAACTCACTCTGCGGCATGAGACAATCTCCCCAACAGACTTCTTGATCTTCTTGATTCTGTTGCAAAAATACCAGAAGCGAGACTTGGCTACAACATTATCAGGGGCAAATATCCTCATTTTATACAGCTTAGGAACTGGGTCTTTTTGTGTTGGCAAATGTCTGCCAATCACTTCATATTCCCGCAACTGAAAAAAATAAAAGTACAAGAGAATGAGATGGTATGGAGCTCTCACAAGGCCAATATAAGGTGGCCACCTGATGAAGCCTGGCAGTACAAAGTATTCCATTTGATACCCTCTACTGACCTAAAAAACATTCATTTACAATGTTTTGAAGAGATCTATATATGTTTCATTCATTGCTTGCACCGACTTTCTAAAACAAAAATCCCATCAAATTCAGAATTGCCCTCAATTGGCACAAAACAGACAGATAGCCAATTATGAAAATAAATTATAGCAATCGATATGCCCCGCAATTCAATATTACGAAGATATAAGCTGAGCAAAAAGGCTGATGAGCACTATGAAGGTAGAAAGCTATTTTCTTGTTGCAACTAGGATTCACTTCCATGACCGATGGTAGTAGCAGTCTTGAAAGGCGACTAGCTGTATATGATTTGATATGCGCACAGTCTACTAAGCATGTGAACAATGAAATGTATGAATGCTTGAGGGTACATGTGCACTGGAATAAAGTATGTGATGATTTTCAGCAAAGGTAAAGCACATAATGCTGATGCACAATGCTTCACACAAATAAATAAATAAATAAATGATGTGACAAGAGAATGAAATTTCCTTGGAGTCAAACACAAACTGCAATGACAAAAAAAATCATGTAATCCATGTCAATATGACTGAGACATCAAACACTGTAGGAACATATGACAACAAAGACACTGATTTATCATTTTATGAAATACTGTACATTTTACAACTATGTCCCTGTGCATTTCAAACAGAGTGGCAAGTTTCTTCACACGTCATTTTTTTGTTTGTTTCATCTACTACACAAGTATGCAGTATGGTAGAAGAAACTTGATGTTTCCTCACTGTCAAAAGCTAGCCATCCCGAGGCCTAATACGTCCCCTACATTGTATATGAGAAATTTGGTACATGGCCCTTGCTTCGTCCACATGTACATACGGTTAGGTTTGTGTCGACCTGTACAATACTGGACCCAATGCCTCCAACAGCAGTGAACTTCTACAGGGGCCTACTCCAAACACTGACGTAAACTTCTTTTAAGTATTGAATAAAAACGGTAGTAGGGAAAGATTGGTTCAGATAGTCTCCAAGTATTACGTAGAAGCTACCCTTAAAAAAACCCACCGGCAGGCGGATGCGCACATGAGGGACGGGCAAAGCACTGTTGCGGCCATATTTGGATCACATTCCGATTCAAAGACTGTCAAAACGATACCTTATTAAACGCTAAAATCTCCATCCCACTTCAAATGTAAAATATCATTTTTGCGCTATGACAATATAGTTTAATATCATGCATTTCTCAGATTCCTGACTTTTCGTTAAAGAGTATATTTTTGACGCTATTCACCTCGCCTTTCGCCTTCATGTTGAAGCTGCTGCACACGCATGGAAAGAGACAGATTGAAGCGTTGCATTTTGGGTATCCTTTTGCCAAAACAAAATCTTCTCGTTCAATTCTGATCATTATTTACCCTAAAAGAGTGATTGATTGTATAAATTTCACACTTCATTACGAATAAACCGTATAAAAAATACGGTTTAGAATTAAAGAGGGAGATATAGCAAATTATCAAAAATTGTTAGTTCTAGTCTGAACGGAACGCTGAAAGAGTCTAGCGAGGTCAAAGGTCGTATTGCACGTTAGCATGGCGGAGCATATGATGTAAACCTGTGAAACGGATTGAATGAAAAAGTATGGTATAGTTTGTCGTCAGCAACGACAAAAGAGTGACGAAACTTTCTGGTAATTATAGTACTAGTACATATTTTTCAGTTTTTGACCATTGTCGCCATTTTTATCGTAGGAAATTGACATGAACTTGCTTGAAAAAGACCAATGACACCATACTTTTAATGTTTGTTGCGACAACGTGGACCTACATAACACGCACATTTGCATGCAGTTTCAATATACGGTCATGACATTGAATGACACCATTTCCGCAGTTTTTCAACGAACCACCGATATTGATAATTTGTTCGGCTGTCGTTTTATATGGCCTAGGAGTCACGAAGACGAAAGCCGTCGCGAAAGGATGGACGAACAGGCGTTGACGGGCTTGCGCCCAACATCTGATTCAAGTGCCCAAAGAAGGGTAAGTAATGGCGTTTTCATCATGTAGTGACACATCACTCATTAGGTCATGCTTCTATATTCGTTCGTTCGCCTTAGAATTATTGTATTTGTTTGGAGTAATAAGTGTTTATATTCCAAGTCAAGAACGAAACTAGCTGATGACATTTCCATGAACAACATATTTGTGAATTATCGGTATCACGTGCACATGACTTTGTTGTAGTTTCCTCAGATTGAAAACAATAACAATTAACATTGCATCTCGGAAAGAGCAGAATATAACGTATCTTGGTCATCAACTCATTTTAATACAGACAGAAATTTTGGATATATGAATAGCATAGCAATCGTACCTATGATGGTGGGTGAATTTTTTTTTGGTGACATTTATACATTTGAAATTCTGGAAGCCTTATGTATATTAGCTGCAAAATTGTAGCTCTACGGTGAGGCGGTAGTTGAGTTTTGGTTTTTGCGACCTCGCTCACCAGTAGAGCTACAATGCCGAAGGCCCTGTAGCGTACAAAATAAGCGCGTCACACATGGCGCGGCATTTTCATGTAAAATCCCACATAGTTACTGCGTTTGGTCGTACCGATTTATCACTGCTTAAGACTAAACACTATACTACACTAACCTTGTCGTTTATGGGGTTTGGTATTAGCACAGACACGTCGATCGCGTTCCATAAACATTGAGCGTGTTTCTGGGAGCCGCCATTACCGGAAGTTGGTAATGGCGGCTCCAAGAAATGTTTTTGGAACGCGATCGACGTATTTGAACAAATACCAAACCCCATAAACGACAAGGTTATTGTAGTATAGTGTTTAGTCTTCAGCAGTGATAAATCGGTACGACCAAATGCAGTAAATATGTGGGATTTTACATGAAAATGCCGCGCCATGTGTGACGCGCTTATATTGTATGCTACAGGGCCTCGGCATTGTAGCTCTACTTGTGAGCGAGGTCGCAAAAAACCAAAACTCACCGACCGCCTCACCGTAGAGCTACAATTTTGCAGCTATATGTATTATGTATGCTTTCTCCGAAATGTTTACACACTCCATAAGGAGCGAGTCAGTTTAAAATACACTCATACTAGTCAAAGTATTCCCATGCAGTTAAGCAGCTTGCACAAGCTCAAAATATTTATAACCGTTCATCAGTTGTTTTGTTGATTTTCTTTGTACAGTGTATGGTGTTTCTAATTATTAAACTTATGCGGCAGTCAATGTCAACCCTCACCTTCCCCACCTCGAAGCATAGTGGGGGATTGGAAATTAGTCTTATGAAATTTGTCAAATGCCCCTTCCCCTGGGGCAAGACAATCTAGAAAATCCCCACCTAAAACAAGTAAATCCTCCACTTTCCCCCACCCCAATGGGTGAGGCATTTATAAATTCGGCACTTGTCCATGAAAGTGACAAGACGGATCAATATAAAGCAATTGCCCCACCCCTCGGGCATAGTTTCATGGCAAACACAGTCTAGTCCCCTACATTCGTCCTGGATTGCCCGAGGTGGGGTCCCTTTGGGGTTACATTGATACTGCATTTTGCATACATCTTTTTCCCATATTGAAATAAATATTTGTAAATAGGCTAGTGATTATTTGACAGAAAAGATAAGGAACAGTTAAATAATGTTAGAAAGTTTAATGCCATTCATCATCAAGAATGGGCTTTTTTTTCTATCTGAAGAGATCTTTCCATACCATCCAATCTTGCAGACAGCTTCATGTAAGCCATATGTTAATGTCACATCAATCAAAATAGCAGGGCATTTCTCGCAAAAGCCAACCTCAAAGGAACAACAGATATAACCTCTCCCCTTTCATCTCTCTACTTTGATACTCTGCCATTTTTCTCATGATTTAAGAAAACAGAGTGAATATGTGATTGCTATCTTACATGACTATTATTGCATTTTACCATTCAAGGCAATGGCATATTTTGAACAGATGAAGCAAATGGAAGATGGCTGGCAAATCTGTGGTAGCGCCCTCACTCAGGGGCTGTATGAAGATGACCACGTCAAGTTCTTCTGTTTCCAAATACTTGAGCACTTCATCAAGACCAGGTAATAAGATTAAGGAAGGCCAAGAATTTTATCAGACCTGTGTATTCCCGCAGCGCTACCATTTTAAAAATATTTTTAAAATATAGGTTGGTGTTCATTCTCAGTACCACATGCCAATTCCATTTGAAGTTGCATGTAGAAGTTTGTTTTGAGTCAAGTTTATAAACTGGTTTATTATGGATTAATCAGGTGATTAAAAGAAATAAGTATAAGCGGCTGTCATGATTTTGAACTGGATGCAAAAACCTTTAACTGTATTGTTAATTACCCTTATGCCTTCTAGATACAGGACAGTACCTTCAGCACAGCAGACGCAACTGCGAGAGATGTTACTGAGATGGCTTCAAGTTCAGGTCAGTCTCATTCATTTTTTGTATACAAACATAAATGCATGCCTCACAAGAGCGATTTTAAAGCAAAATTCATAGAAGTTAACCAACTGTGTTTGTCATCTTGCCTATCACTGCCTTTGACAAAGGAAACCTCAACTTCGTATCCTCTGCTTGCAACTTGTATTTGTATCATCTGTGTCAGTCTACCTTAGTCCAGTCGCATGGTCTGAGATGAGCAAATCAGTTGAAATGTCCACCAGGGAACACTGGCCTGGGAGAGGAATCTCTGTTATGTACAGTAACAGCATAACCTGAATGTACATTTCCTGATGTGAATTGTGCTGCTCGTTGTAGTTATACATTAGACTTGTTTTCCTTGTGTTAATTACACTCTATTTCCAAAACTCGTATCTTCAGAATCAATGTTAGATCATATCAAAAGTTACCAGAGGTTAAGGTAGCGGTAAAGGCTATTTTTGCACCAATTCTTTTCTCAGAGTTAATGTCAAGTTTCAAGTGTTAGAATCAAGATATTTAGTTCAAATTTTCAGGATAACTCCCTTGGTTAATACTTTCTCCAAAGAACATAAAAATTGTATATTTGTAGCCATGATTTTGAAATATGACACCAATCAATATTAAAATTAATTTTCATATTTTTTTTACATATTTGAATTTAATAATAATTAATATTACCAAATTAGTTATAAATATGTTGACACTATTAATTGTAAGATTTGTACGGCTGGATTTGTAAATAAAATTTGTTTTTATAATTTTACATGGGTTTACATATCGAAAAATTATTAAAAATTCTTTCAAATTTCAAAATGTGATTTTTCAAAAAGTACTTCAAATACAGGAAAATTGTGCCGTACAAATCTTATTCTGTAACCTTGTTAATGAACTGTAAAAGTTCCATGTCCATATCTCATTTCAAAGGTTGGATTAAATTGGTATAAAATTATGTAGGAAAACTGTTATTCTGTCAAAAATGTTGAAAACAAGCCATATTTGCACCCCTCTTTTGAAGTCACAGATCAGTCTTTTTGGTTAATCTCACTTTTGACACCTCTTTGACACTCAAAGAATCTAAAAATGCATTTACAATAGCAGTCACTCTGTCAAAAATTCTGAATGCAAGCACTGCCTTGTCAAATGTTCCTGAAAAACAGTAAAAAATGACTTTCCCTTTTCAAACATTTTTTTAAAAGCTAGGGGACCTCTACCATAGTTAATACACTAAAGACTCCCCAACTTCCTCTTATTTGGTCAGTTTTTCAGAAGTTTCAACGGGCTATAACTCTGCAATGCCTATGACCCCAAATGTCTAGTTTTTTTATTCCACAGAGAATGTTGACCACTTTTATATTTTAATAGTTTTATTGAAGTTTATAACTGACGCTCTAGCCTGTACCGCCACCTTAAAGCATCTTAACTGTATGTTTCATAGCATTGACGCTGAGAATATGATCATGAAACTGTATATTTGCATTAATGCTGAGAGAGTATTTTCCGTGTATGTAGCGAAACATCAATGCCAAACTTGAATGATTACTTGTTCATTGCAGAGTATGTCTGGGAAATCAGAGAAGACGTTCATTCGCAACAAAGCAGCGCAGCTGTTCTCTTTAGTCTTTGTAATCGACTACCCACACAACTGGCTGTCCTTCTTCTCTGATCTACATCAACTTTTGAATTACGGCAGCAAAGCTGTGGACATATACCTTAGAATCTTAATGGCCATCGATACAGAAGTTGTGGACAGAGAAATACTGCACACAGCTGAGGTAAGACCATACCTTGATATAGACATTTGCAAGCGAAGATATTCCTCCTTGTGCCTGCCTTTGGTGGTACAAATAAATGCAAATTGCTGTCAATAATACAAGTGTGTCTCTGTCTGTGTATGTCTGTGTGTGTGTGCAGAGCTGCAGAGCACTACATTTTGATTTGTTCGTTCTCCTGCAGGAAAGTCAAAGGAACACGATGATTAAGGATGCTATGAGGGATCACAGTGTGAGGGAGTTAGTGGATACGTGGTACCAAATTCTGGTGAGTAAAGTTACCTTTATCAAGACAGAATTATTAACAACTAATACCATGAAATTTATTTCAGAGGTCCACAATTTCTATCTTGCACTGTGAAAGCAGACTTTTTGATAGGCCTTTTCTTGGGGAGGCTACAAGCCGATGCCCAGTAAAATTTAACAAGCCAAATACCACAGTCTGTCTTTGAGTGTGTACTAGTATACTGAGCTTTCTTAGTATAGAGACAGTCTACCATAGTTAAGTCCAGCATGGAGAGTAATTTCGTGATAGATTGTTCTGTCACCGTGTATTAAATAGTATCAATACATCCAGGTATAGAATAATTAGGCCAAAAAAAAAGAAATGTTTCTGGTCAGCGCGCGCGTCACTTGAACAACAGCGCGTCACCCTTTTTTTTCTGTTTGTGGCCGGCGGCCATGGCTGACACCAAACCAAAATGGCTGAAGAAAAAAAGAGAAAATTCTTTGGGGGCATGATCAGTGACTGCATGAACAGTATATATGTGACTATATTGATAAAACTATAAAACTGACCCTCCTCCCTCCCTTGAGGGAAAAAAAATAAAAAAATAAAAAAAATAAAATGCGCGTCGCCGCACCATTTTTAGCTCCGCTGTCAGCGACGCGGAGCTTATCAAATAGGTTGATTTTCCGTCGTCGTCCGTCGTCGTCGTCGTCCGTCGTCCGTCGTCCGTCGTCGTCCGTCAACAATTGCCTTCTCCTCTGAAACCGCAAGTCCAATTGCTGTGAAATTTTTTATGCAGTTCACTTGAGGTGACCTCACTTCAGTTTGTTCAAATTGTGGTGAAATTTGCATATTTGTATTTTTGGGGCATTTTTTGGTGTTTTTGGTAAAAAAATCTTCTTCTCTGAAATCGCTTGTCCGATTGCTTTGAAATTTGATATGCAGTTTGCTTAGGGTGACTTCAGTCAGATTTGTTCAAATTGTGGTGAAATTTGCTTATTCGTATTTTTTAAGGCAATTTTGGTCATTTTTGGTAAAAAAATCTTAAAAAATCTTCTTCTTCAAAACTACCGGTCAGATAGCTTTGATATTTGGTACATAGGTCCCTAGGGATGATCTATTTCAGATTTCTTCAAATTGTGCAGAAATATGCAAATTTGCATTTTTAAGGCAATTTTTGCCATTTTTGGTCAAAAAATGTATTTCTCAAAAAGTACTGGTCTGATAGTTTTGAAATTTGGTATACAGGTTTCTATCGATGAACTAAGTAATATGTATTGAATTTCTGATGAAATCTGTAATTTTGTATGTTTGGGGCAATTTTTGCCATTTTTGGTCCAAAAAGTGTATTTCCAAAATACTCATCTGATAGCTTTGAAATTTGGTATACAGGTTCCTACAGATTAACTAAATGATATTTATTGAAATTGTGCAGAAATATGCAAATTTGCATTTTTATGGCAATTTTTGCCATTTTTGGTCAAAAAATGTATTTCTCAAAAAGTACTGGTCTGATGGTTTTAAAATTTGGTATACAGGTTTCTATCAATGAACTAAGTAATATATTGAATTTCTGATGAAATCTGTAATTTTGTATTTTTGGGGCAATTTTTGCCATTTTTGGTCAAAAAATGTGTATTTCCAAAACTACTCATCTGATAGCTTTGAAATTTGGTGTACAGGTTTCTACAGATGAACTAAATGATAGTTATTGAAATTATGATGAAATCTGCAATTTTGTAATTTTGGGGCAATTTTTTGGTCAAAACATGTGTTTCTCAAAAAGTACTGGTCTGATAGCTTTGAAATTTGGTATACAGGTTTCTACAGATGAGCTTAGTAATATATATTGAATTTCTGATGAACTAAATGATATTTATTGAAATAATGATGAAATCTGCAATTTTGAATTTTTGGGGCAATTTTTCCCATTTTTGGTCAAAAAATGCGTTTCTCAAAAAGTACTTGTCTAACAGCTTTGAAATTTGGTATACAGGTTTCTATAGATGAACTAAATTTGATCTTTTGAAATTATGATGAAATCTGCAATTTTTATTTTTGGGGGCAATGGTTGCCATTTTTGGTCAAAAAATTTATTCTCAAAAATTACTCATCAGATAGCTTTGGTTGACATGTTCTTAGGGATGATCCTATGTGATACATTCAAAGTATGATGAAATCTTCAATTGTGTATTTTTGCAGCTTATTTTAGCCATTTTTTTTCTGGCCACTTCATTGAGCTATCAAAGATTTCCACCTTCTTCATCAACATGTGTCAAAAATAGTTATTCTCTACATAAACACAGCGGAGCTATATCGGCCGCTAGGTCGCTTGTTTAAAGAAAGACCTGACCAGAAACTTTTTTTTTTCTTTTTTTGGCCTAATATACCATTGTAACAAGGCATCATGAAATCCAAGAAACCAGATGTGATATATGAACAACAATCGTGACTGATAGGGGAGAGGCTTAATGATATACAACCCTTTCATTGATCCCCATTGTAATCTGCAGATGACCCTAATGCAACAATGTTCGTTGTGCCAACTTTGGAAGCAAAATGATTAAAAACTTTAATGTAGAATGGGTAAGTTTGAGGAACACTCAATTGTGTACATTATTCCTTTGAATTCACAGACTACCTATGAGAATACATGTCCAGAGGTGACCTGTCTCTGCCTTGATGTTGTTGGAGCCTATGTGTCCTGGATAGACATCACGCTGATTGCCAATGACAAGTTCATGGCCCTGCTACTTCAGCACTTAGGTGTGGATGTCCTTCAGGAGAGTGCCTGTGACTGCCTTCTGGAAATTATAAGCAAGGGGATGAACCCAGTGGACAAGACAGAACTTGTGGAGTCCTTGATAAAGGTCTTGGAAACAGCTGGGGTCTTGCCACCAAAGGAGGTGAGTAGAAAATGGAATTCAGAAATAGTCAAAAGGGGGGAGGGGGGAGGGTGTTTTCATTGGCTCAGTGAATATAATGTGTATTCGTTGGTGATTGCTAAAGTGGGATTACCCTGTTTGTGTTCTCTGTCTTGAGCAGAACTTTGATAAGATTCTTATAGGTATAGCTTACAGTACTTTGGCAGATGTAATGTGTGTCATCTTTTTACCATCTTTTATCAAAATATAAAATTGGTGTGAATTGCTTGGCTTTTGCAGTGCTCTGTATTAGATATGCAAATCTGAATTCAAGTGAATCTGAATTGAAGTATACAGAAAGTTTGAGAATGTATGTAAAATGTGCTTGCAAAATAATCAGATATTGATCATGATCTTCTTTGTTATTGTGAGATGTATCTTGGCTTATCAGCAAGCATAATATGAAATTTGACGTGACATGATTTGGTCTGTGTTTTGTTTCAGGATGAAGACATTGACTTTTTAGCAAAGCTAGCCAAGCTCATCAATGGGGTTGGTACAAACCTGCTAGCTAGCTGGACCAAGTAAGTCACATAGATATTCCTGAAAGGTCACCTTGGTTACGATAATGTGGGTTGATGAGTGAGTTTAACCCTTTCACCCCAGTTCCCTGTATACAGGTCCAACTTTACCATAGAAAACAATGGATTTGGGACAAACCATGGTGGTGAAAGGGTTAAGGCTTGATAATAACAGCAATGTTGACTTAAATTATAGATTGTCCCATTAGCCCTTGAAAGATCACAGTTTTCTTATAGGTTCAGTAGAAAAGTGTAATACTGAATTTTCAAAGGACAAAAATGATGTGTTTCTGATCTTTTGTTTAAATATTGAGCAAAGATCTTTGCTAAAATTATTGGAAAAGTGAAACAATGCATTTTCATACACACTAGAATTTTATCAGCATGTTCTTTATTTCTGTCAATCAATTGGGCTGATGGTGGATAGAACATCCTTGACCATGCTAGATAAGAACATGTACAAAATTGAACAAAATTTACAAACATGTCCAAAAACAACACCTTGTAGCTTATATCATTTAGGTAAGTAATGGAAAGGGACAGTAACTGCCAACGTCTTGCAATATTCAGAGTTTTTGTTCCATAAAAGGGGAGTACATTTCCTCATATTTCTCAAGAGTCTTGAAATACAAAGTAATAGGCCTGCCATCTCATTTCAGTGTGTACAAGATGCAGTGCTATTGTTGGCAAATGAATTCTAGTCCGCACTGTAAATTAATGTCAACAGTAGCATTGGGCATAATGCACATATACACTGCGCAAATATTTTGAACCCAGCATTACAACATGACTTTAAGATCTGAACAAGATACTGTAGTGTATTTAACAGACAGGACAAAAATATTGGAATGATATCAACATTTACAACAAATGAGCTTTGCAAGGTGGCTCAAAGTTAATTTTGCTTATAACATTATCAAGCTTAGATAATGACATTATCTGAAATGTTATTTTGATGACAGATTGGTCAAGTCTGGAGATCAAGAAAACACGCAGAAAACTTTCCAAGCAGCCAACAATAAAGTGCCTTTGATGCTACGTTTCCTTGGTGATGAGGATGATGATATCTCAGCGGCTGTGATAGAATTTACCCATGATTATGTTACATCTCTAAAACAGGTACAGTTTCATCTGTGTTATCAATAGTTTGCTGGTATAGGTTGATTAAAAATGTGATGGTGTTGAGCCAGATATGAAAATATGAAGTGTTCAGGTGAAGTGGTTTCTGTCTGCTTGCTTGAGCGCCCTCTACCAACCATTTCATAGGAGATTGACTGGTGGCAGTGTTCATGGCAGTGGTGTCACAATGTATTGCACTAGCTCCACTGCTTTCATTTCCTCTTGTAATTATTCTGCAGAAGGACTAAATCCTGCTTATTTCTTTAAACTATATTTTCTCTCTTCTTTTATGTATGATATGGAATGTGTTTATTGTAAAGAAGTCCTTTTTTTATTGAAGTTTCTAAATATTCACATAGTAAAAGATAGGATGCACAAGATATCTGACCGCTCCCTATAGTAACTGAGTGACATAAATGACATGTACATGGTTTCAAAAGTCGACAGCAATGTTGCACTTTGTTATCGTGGGAATGCATCACGTTGGTACCTTTTGTGTAATAGATTATTCTCTTCCTGATGTGAAAATAACATTGACCCATATCATATGTGTGCATGAAAAGATTTCCTGTGGCTTGAAGTGCCTTGTTTGTGCAATTGACGGCTTGTCTCATGTCTTCAGATCCCCAATGGCAGCCAGATATACAAAAGCCAACTGCAGAGTATTATGTACACCATCATCAAGAAATTTGAGTATGATGAAAGCTACAACTTTGAGAGAGAAGGAGAAGATGAAGTAATGTTCATGGAGTACAGAAAACAACTCAAAGTAGTCTTTGATAACATTGCACAGTTAGATAATCAGCTGGTCCTAGCAACCGTACATCAAGTTGTCATGGCAACATTAAGGTGAGTATATCCATCCCATTTCATTCTTAGAAGTGGTACACCACGAGGATATATCATGATTTTGCAGTGTTTTTACCCAAATAGAGACTGTGTCAGATTAATTGTATAGAAATCATAACTGACACAGAACTTATTATGAAAAATCTCTGATTAGTTAGTCTGATAATCTTTCATAATTTACATAGCGTTTCTTCAATATCCAGAAGTGTGAAATCTGAGGTGTAAGTACTAGCCTTATTCACAAGAGGAAGGCACAGGCCAAAATGTGATATGCGTCAGTAATTTTGTAAATTACAGTGACATAGCTGCTATATTCTAATGTTACATTGATGTATGAGTGCTAACCCCTGGAGTCATGACTTTTGAACCGTGGGCACAGGTACCTCAATACCACTCTCAACTAAAACTCAGCATGTCTACACGTTCGAACACATGGTCACAATATCTACCCTTTATTACCGAAAGTGCACATACATCCCTGAAGCATTTCCACATTCTGTTGTTCAAATGCTCAGTAAAATGTGCAGACATCAATTCCAAGCAGCTAGTCGCCTTTCAGAACCATCACTACACAGGTTGTGGAAGTGAATCCTAGTTGTTACACCAACCAATAGAGTACAGTCATTATGTGTAATTGATTTTTTACTGTATGACATCTCTCATCCTTGCACTTGGTCAGAGTGTAGGTCAAAGGTCATTGAAATCGGACCCTATACATCATAGCTACACTGTAGCAGTGCCAAGGAAACATATTCACTCTTTTATCATATCAGTCTTTGAACTGCAGATTTTATCCACGTTGTAGTGTAGCCAGCTTCATTAAATTCTTTGTACTCATTTCAAAACCAGAGCAGCTCAGTTTCAGTTTCAGAAATCCAACACACCAAACATGATACAGGTGATAAACATGTTACTTTCACAATTTGATTGTCTCAAAATGTAAATTTAACGACTTACTACCACATTAAGATCAATTACTGGGTAATGAATAACAGAAATCTAAACAATATGATACTGGAGTATTGAAATCTTTGTTGTTAATTTTCCCTCAACAGACAATGGGAGTCGGTGAAATTTACCGAGGTGGAATTGGCGGTCAGGTTCCTGTACAATATTGGTGAAGCAATTCCAGCCAATCAGAGCAACCATTTCATGGGAGACTCTCCCAAAGTTACAGCCATGAAAGAGATGATGAGTATGGTAGGTAGCAGTGACTCCCCAGGTCACTGGGAATAATTGCTTATTTTCCTTTGATGTGAGTAAAAATTCAGCCATAAGATGATCAGAAGGGTTTTTTTAACCCTTTCACCCCCATTTCTCTCTCTAGAGGTCCTACTTTGCCATAGAAAACAATGGAATTGGTACAAACCATAGTGGTGAAAGGGTTTAACCCTTATACCCCAGTTCCCTGTATACAGGTCCAACTTTACCATAGAAAACAATGAATTTGGGACAAACCATGGTGGTGAAAGGGTTAAAGCAGTATTTGCAATTACAAGATATATTCTAGTCTGATTATCTTTCACAATTGATACAGCATCGAGTGGATCTCCATAAGTTTATCAGCAATGACAGTTTGTGACTTGTTTGTAATGTGTTTTCATATATCTATGACATCAGTCATCTAACGTGAATATTCATTTGAATCTTTCAGCTGGTCACCAGTAGAGTTGTTGGCCATTCACACTTTGCTGTTGGTTTACAGGTTGGTTTCATTCATTTTGTTAATGCATAAAAATCGAAATACATCAGAACAAGAAAACTATGATCTCTTCATTCATAGCTTTCAATCTCACTTGGAAAGTGTTATTCAAGATCACACTGGTGGAAATTAGGGGTTGTTCTGATGTTAAAAAAATTACCAAAAAGCTTGTATTGCCAAGATTCCATTGTACCTTTATTTTATCCTTCATCAATAAAAATCACTTGACATGTCAGTTAACAAACAATCTAAAAATAACTCTGACCAGCATTCGTCTTGCATGGTAACACTTTATGGTAGTTACCAACCGTAAATTTTATTTTCCCATAAAAGCATCCAGTCATGATTTACTGAATGCAATTTAGCATGCATCTCTGCCCTAAACAGGTAGTGACAAAACAATTGTGTCGGTGGTTTCTGTTTGCCAGGTGTCGACGATGTTCAATGGTCTGTCTACTGAATACCGCCACATGGTTCTTGATTTTATTACAACCTCATAATATATCCTGATACAACAACACCATAGAATTTTAGCACCAAACTAAGGATGTAAACTTTGATCCCCACACCAATAAATTGTTACAGTGAGGAGCCTGAGACATAAACTAACTGAGAAGTACACAAGATCTGCCCTCAAAAAGGCAGAGTGCAAATCAGATAAACAGATGGATATTTTGTATTCATTCTCTCAAGTTATTGACTGAAACTCTTTTGACCCAGACCTCAACTGCTGTCTGTTGACATCATTTATTTTTTCAACCATTTTCAGTATTATACGGGGAAGCCACTGCAGTGAACTGCAATAAAACTGCTCACACTAATTAGTTTCAGCTGTAGCCAGCTGGCAAAGTTGACAATATTGTATGTCCCATGCAGACAGTGTGTCTAGGGAAATTGTAATTTATTGAGGCAACACACTTTTATGAGCTCACTGCTATAGCATCAAGTAAAATTGTATGTCTCATGCAGACAGTGTGTTGGGGGGAAAATTGAAATAAACAAGACTTGTACATGGACCAGTGCATGGTAATGTTACATTTACCCTGTTCAGATTGACCACTTTGCGTCGGTGTAGGGCCGGTGCTGGGCCGGGGCCGACGTACAATAACCAATGTGGACACGCTGCGTCGGCCTTGGGCCGACACAGTTTGGTCCCGGTGAGAAGGGGGGTTCAGGGCCGATGCAGGGCCGATGCAAAATTTGGTCTGACGCAAATCACCTGTGTGGACACGTTACGTCGGCCCTGGTCCCAGTTGACGCCCTACATGTTCATTTTGAGTAACGCATTGGCGCATAGGATATGGCGGTTCATGGGACTAACTGGAGCTGGAGCACGGAGGAGACGTAAATGACGACTGGTAGTCATATTTGCCCTTCTTGTGCGTAAAAACCGCCGGAAAATCATGAACAGTAGAAACAGCGCGCCAGTATTCAAATCTGCCATCTTGAACCTTGACAGGTCAGAGGTCACAAAGGACGGCAAATTTACGTCTGCCCAAATTCAGGTACCGGTAAGTGCGGACACAGACCAAATCTGTTCCCAAAAGGAGGATTATTTTGCATCGGCCCAAATTTCAGTTGGGTTGCCAATGTGAACAAGGCTATAGTATCTCAATCTTGAACACAGGGTGCCAATCGTAAAAGTTGGCAGTTTCTGTTAATTTATTTTGACTGCCCACATGCAGAGTTAAAGTCGATCTTGTGTCATCTGACTCTGTTAATGTTATCGCTAGCTAAAGCTGAAACTAATTAGTGTAAGCAGTTTTATTGTAGTTCACTGCAGCAGCTTCGCTGTCTAATACTGAAAATGGTTGTAATGTTGATGAAATGATGCTCTGTTTGAGCTAAGCTTGATCCATTTTCTTTCATGTCCACAATTCAGAGTATTATAATAATCTAACATTTCACGTTCTTTGTATTTGTCAAGGTATTTGAGACCATTTGCCGCTATGACAAGTTCTTCAACTTGGAGCCTCAACATATCCCAGAAGTCATAGCGGCATTCCTCGATGAGCGGGGTCTCAGAAACCGACATGTCAACGTCCGAAGTCGGACTTCATACCTGTTCTGCAGATTTGTAAAAGCTGTCCGAAGTCACTTGCACCTGTTTGTGGAAGAGATTTTGAAGAGGCTGCAAGAAGTGATGGTCATCACTCCCCCAGTACGCTCTCTCACTTCTCATCTCTCATTGATAATTTCAAAGTAGTTGTGTCCAAGCTGTTTACCAATTTTCTCAGCTTCATGAGACTTTTTTGTTGACTCTCTTCCTTCTCCCCTAACTTTCAGTTCATAAAAAGCCTCAATAACACTGGGAATTGTGTATGAAATATACTTTGCAACAACGCTGTTTTACACAAAGAAAATAAATATTACATCATCAGTCAGCTGTTGTAAAGTTTTTTCGAAAGACATCGATGCAATGTAAATTCTGTAAAACATATTAAAGTGTTCATTACTTGTATAATATTCCGCGAAAAATTAGTAAAACTGGTTTCAGTGCTTCACTTTCTACTGCTTGCTTTTCCTCAGGTATGTTATTTGATATTTCGATTTGCAACCATGAAAATTCCACTTGCAAAGTTAACTTTTAAGCTTTTTAAAATTCAGGATGTCACGTTTGTCTCTTTGCCAGGACAATGGTCACCCAGCTCTGCTTTCCAGTGATGATAAGCTGTTTATATTTGAAGCGGCTGGTGTCTTGGTCGTGGCCAGCCAGTACCCTCCAGAGGTAAGCTGTGTCCATGGTGTACCGTCCATCCTGCATGTGTTTGCATTGGTGTGTCTTGTGTAAATGATAAAGTGGTCTGTGTTATTTGAGTCATCAGAATGTGTACAAGTAACATTTGTCTGGGTAACAGGTTTAGGAAGTGACCGTTGGACATGTTTGTAATTACATGTAGGGTGTAGGATGGTATTCTGTTTAACATTTTCTTTCCTTGGTGTATTTTTGTGACAGTTGTTATTTGATGTGAATCTGTTTTCTTCTTGATTTATTCAGCGTAGGTGTAAAGTATGTGATCTTTATCTGATGAATGAATGTTTTATGAAGCATCCCAAAGTGCCTGTGCTCTCATCAGGGTTGGTATTTCTGTGTGTGTGTGGGTGTAACACATGCGGAGGTGTAAAAAATTTATGTTAAGTTCTCATAACTTTGATCATCAGCTTTAACGAAGCTTATAACTCACCCATAAATTTTAGAAAATGTGTTTCATTCTATACACAAGACAGTATTTCATCCCAGACAGAAAGTTACAAAAATGTCATCTGGTAATACCGGTATTTCTTTATCTGCGTCGTTACTGGCATCTTCCAACGCATCCTCTCACCATATTGCTGTGAAAATTTCAACACATACAAACTTTTCTTTTGTGTTTGAATAATAATGCATGTAAATTTGTGAACCAAGAACTGGCTGTCAGTGAAAAAATCCTCTTTGCGCGTTGACAACATAATTACACAACTCAGAATGCAAGTGAATTACAATATCACCCAGCCATTGATTGACAAATATTGAAGTCATTTTCAGTTTTCTCATATCATGCATTGGTTTTAAAATTGTGTGGAAAAATTAATTGATAGGGTCTCTGATTTGGTGAAAATCACATTAAATAAGGGACAGAGAGAGTCTTTGTTTCCATATTTCGCTCGGAGGTACACATGGTTGGGCTAAACTGTCAGGATGATTTACAGTGGGTCGTCATGGTTGGCCAGACAGACAACTAAACTCATGGCAGGATAGTGAAGACTTAGTGTGCAGACAAGGTTGGCGAGGCAACAACCATCAGCGGGGTGATATATGCAAACATGGATCCAGGTTGCCCAGCAACACATTTCAGTTTTGAGAATGAAACATGCTTTTGTGCATAATCAGGATGATATTGAGGTGGAAAGACACTGCTGGCTCTACAAGAAGTTGTGATGGAGACAGGCATACTGGGTTGGCTAGGCAACCAGACCCATGCTAGGGTAACATATAGCACTGCCCAAGTTAAAGGCAGAAAGATAGTGTTAGAATTAAAATATCGTGTTCAGGAACTAATGGTCTTCACTTTTAATCTTGTCGATGGTCCGCTCATTTTCATTACAGAAAAAACTCATTTTGATGAAGAGTCTGTTGGCTCCAGTGATTGCCAAGTTCAACACCGTGCTTTCGAAACTGTGCAAAGAGCAAGATGAAGAGCAGCAGCTAGTGTATGCTGAACTTGTCAGTCAGTGTATTTCATGTGCAAGGTGGGTAGTCAGACCCGGACATTGATAACTCAAAGACACATCAAGCAGCAAGACTGACAAATACTGAGCTTGTGCAAAGCTGTAGTGTAATTCATCAACATTATCTGAGGGTTTTGCTTTATTTGTTCACCATTTAAGACACCTTTAGAAAAGCTCTGATTTCTACGATAATAAGTAAAGAAACTACGGCCCAGGGTTCTTCAGGTTGTGTTTAACCCTTTGCACCCTGACCCCCTGGTGACCTATGACATCATGCGGACATTTTTGTCAGAGCCGGGTTCAAAGGGTTAATAAGCAATATCAAAAAGTGTCAGCCAGTGGAGCAGAATCATTATCCCTCAATGTACCCAACATCACTATAAACAGCCCCTGTGTGTCACATTTCTGTCCCTCTCTCCTCTCTCTCTCTCTCTCTCTCTCTCTCTCTCGGAATCCCACTCATTCCTTTGCCATGTATGGCTGTCTTACTACAATAGTTTTTGTGTCATTCTAACAATTCACTTCATTTTTGGGTGAGCACTGTGCTTTGACATGGGTGATATGGACACCATCTGTTAAAGTCCCTTCAAGCTCTTTGGTGTTTTCTTTCTCTATCGGTATAATTAGAGAACACATCACCCACCATTATTTTATCAGCAGATGTTATACATTTACTCATATTTATTTGTCTAACCCATGCAAAGTCTATCACAGTACTTGCAAAAACACCAGTGGTATAAAATATGCATTTGAAGTAAGGGTCTTTCACCGCCCTGGCATAGGAACGAGTACGCATCATATTGAATCATAGGCAAAGTAGGCTGAGAGTTTGCCCCAACTAGTGAAAATATCTCATTGTATTCTGTTGAATATGTGTTATTTCTTCAGAAACAGAGGCTAAATATCATGTGAAAATCCTGAAATTCATGTACAGCTTCCTTAAGCATTCAACCCATCTCTTTATATTCATGCCAAGATATAGGTGGCAATATCTACATACTGTGTATAGCTAATCATGAATCATGTAGTATATTAATTTCTCCCATTACCAAATGTCATAGAGGTCTTGTACAGTCGCATGTTGACCCAGAGATACAGCCAGGCTCACTAGAGTATGCTCAGTAAGTATCCACCAAGGCTAAAAGGACATTAATGGTATTTAGATGACTAAAATGTACAAGGCAAGATATAGCTCTCAAACCAAGGTTACAACTAATGTGGGTCAGCTCAGAGCTTTGTGAAATATGGAATCTCCAGTGCTATCCACAGTTACCAGTCTTCAACATTAAACCAAGTGACCTTTCAATTAAAAAAGTGTTCAAAAATAGTTAAATCAACTTCATGTTTCTTTTTTCCTTTGGGGTAGCAAACGTTAATCCTTTTGTTTATAAGGTGTTTTCATCAAATTTAATAAATTTGATATGTAAACTCTCCTGAGTTCTGCTTTGTCTGATATGTTTTCATTTGTCCAGCAGAAGTGATTAATCGATTTTTCAGTTTTTAAATGTCACACTTTAAAGTTTTAAATGCTGCGAGTTCTATGCAAGTTTAGTTTGTAATAACTTCAGTGGTGTTTAGGACAGATAATATGTTCAACATCATTCAACCTTCCCACAGGAGGACATTTGATAATCATCAATAGGAACCATTACTCATTGCTTAATCCGTCATAACCAAATTTGGTACTGCCATATTGTATGCAATAAACAGGATGCAGTAAATAGGTTGGAATACTTGGAAACAGTTGGAACAGTTTGGTGAATTTCCATACGGCACTTGCCAACTTAACTAATCATCTGCAGTTGTGAAGAGAGTATTTAGATGCTCTCATTGACATGTGTTGCATATTGTACCAAGTTACTGTAATGGTTGTACATCAGATAAGGTTAACCTTTTGGAATTACTAGTATACTTTTAAAGCTCCAGTCAATGTTATTTAATTTTTGGATAAAGTAATAGTAAAGTGTAGGCTGCAAACGATGTAAAGAGTTATCACTGGCTCAGGAATGTTGAACATTATACAAATGGTACACTGTTTAAGATTCATAATTATGAGAACATTTTGCATACGATGAAATCCATATTATAAAACCTGTCAGAGTAAAATGACAAGGTGACTGTGCTCCTCTGCCATCTCTGGATAAAATTATGCAGACAAAACATCTTCAAGGCATCGTTGGCTGTTTGACAACAAAGCAGCATAGGGACAGAAGATGTTTCTTATGATTTATTTGATTTGTTGTGTGTGATTGTTTTGGTCACATCTCTGTGATCATATCCAGTCTTCCAAAATCACCTGGCAACCGTTCTCACCAATGTCGTACTTGATTGACAGGCCATTTTGCTAATGAGTTATGATGTACCATATTGTAGCAAATCATCATGACTTGCAATAAATCCATGACCACAGCTATTTTCCTACTTCTTCAACCAACTGTGTGCAATACATACTAGTATATCACGAAAAATTACCCCTGATCACGCCAAGGTCATATGTTACCATTGTCAAGTCGAGTTGGTTAAAACCAGTGAGACATAACACATGTTGCATTTGAATATTTGAAAGCCCACGAAAACATGGGTACATTTAACACAATTTTTACTGTCTTAAGCCTCTGTGACATATATACCAAGTAGGCGAAAATGCTTGTCAATTTTAACCTAATTCTGTTTTTTCACTGACTTGGCAAATGACAAGTGACAGGCCTGATAAGAAAAGGGTTAAAATGAAATTGAATGAATGAATAGATCAATGTATATAACCACAAGAAAAAAGTCTAACAAATTCACAATTATACAAAGAACAAGTATGATTGTATAAAATGTAATCTTTACAGAGTAGTAGAAGTGGGAAATAGACCAAAATAATTATTAAAATCACTGTAGTCCAGCCTTTCAACTCAAGAAATGGCATTTCCGAAATAAACATTTTCATTGCAGCTGTTCCATATACTTGCAGTACTCAACAATTTTTGTGTTAAAGACTGCTGTTGAGACAGCCAAGTTCATGAACTCTCAAAATGCTTCTTCTGTGGCATCACACAACTGTAACCTTTTAATTGTCTTTTTGGCCTTGACAGTCGGACCAGCAAAGCATTTCACACCAACCAAACCATGAAGCAGTGTGGCTGTGAGCAATGCTACCTGGAAGCTCTCCAAGTGTTTCTCCACGCCCTGGACACTCCATATCAGAGACAAATTGTTCATTCGGCGGTACGCCAGTACTTACACCGAATGATTGTTTGTTTAGAGAATACTGTACTGCCATACATACCCATAGCAGTGGAACATTTACTCAAGGGCTGCAGTGCAAAAGACATCCAGGAGTTTATTCCCCTTATCAATCAAATTATCAGCAAATTCAAGGTACGTGGTACTGTCAGTAGTCGTCCAAATTTTGGCCAGGTCAGGATGGGCCAGCCCATCACTCTTTTAACTTGTAGGCAAACTTAAAGTAGTGGTGTCCCCTAGTCCTGTAATTTCTAGCAATTTCAATTTAGATTGGCCCTCTAGGCACAGTATAATGAGCAAGGTCAAGGTCAAGTAATACAAGTATGGTTACCCACACCAGTTAAACTTTGAGATTCATTTTGATATGTGTCCACTATTTGTGCCCGCATAGTATTTTGCGTCATCTTCAGTTCCACCCTCTTTAGAGTAAACACTTCTTTATAAGAATGAAAAAAAATTCAGTGCATGTCCATATATAGGAAAAATCTTTGCAGAAGCTACAGCTTCTGCTTAATTTATACTTTGAACAAGTGAAAATTTCTTCACAAGCAACTTTGAGAGATGCTGCTGCCTCCAAATGTCATCTCGTCAGTGCCAGAAGGCAAAAAGTGACATTGATGTCAAAATCATTTGTCTCTCTATAATAACTTAGAATGATTTCTCATACAGGGTAAGATCCAAACAAAGTGAAATCTCTTTGTAAGACTATTATTGAATATTTACCAGTTTCACATTTAGATTATGACTGCCATTATTGCAAACTCACATGTTCTTCTGCATTTCCTTGAATAGAAATTTGCAAATGCAGTTGTTTTTGCAGTGATTGGTCATGATGTGATTAAAATGTTGATATTGAAAAAGTGAAAGCTGTTCATATTGAGGTAATATATTTACAGTGCTGTCAACATGTTAATGATGTGCCTTATGGTCTCGCTTCACAGAAATTAATAGTACCTTTTGTCCAAGAGGTTTTCATGCCCGTGGTGACGACCATCTTCACAGTGTTGATGCAACCAGTGGATTCCAACGATACGCAAGCTGCAAAGGAGAAACAGACTCTGCAAAGGAGTTACTTTCAGTTCCTGCAGGCACTGGTCATCAATGATGTGGTCGAAGTCATCTCAAATCAAAGTAAGTGAATTTCTCAAAGATACTCAGCATGCATTGTGAATTGTTTTAAGGTAATGCGTGGTTTGAAAATGAAAGACTTTCGCTCAAACTTTCTCAAGCAAACTTTTAACCATTCCTTTTCAAAATAAGAAATAATAATAATAGGGGTCACTGTGCAAATTTTGGTTCTAGAGGAACAAATTACCCAGTATTTTCCTATATTTGAAATTCAAAATGGCCGCCATCCCTGTGTTGTCTGGATGGGGAGGACAAAATTTTTGATTTTTGCAAAACTAAGCCAGTGAAAACGCTAGTTACTCCATAAGGTTCAAAATGAGCACCCACAAGTGGTAGGCCAGAAGAATATTGTAAAAGTTTGAGAGTCCGAATATCTGCCCCCAAGGTCCATTTTACCTTATAAAGCAAAATATTTGATCTTTAAGTTCATGTGCTGTCATGATTTTGCAACAAGTGTAGCAAACCCTTTATTCTCTGGTGTAATTTACCATTGATGACGGAATTTCCCTCTTTACCAGCATGCCTTGGGAAATTAGACCTAATCTTCCCAAAGAAAACAATCAGGTCCCTCAGGGGGGTCCCTCCCATACTTCAATGGTAATTGGCTCGCCTAGGATAGATTGTACTGATCTGCAAAATTGTATGGTGCAGGCCTAGTGTTTCAGTCTTACCGTCTTTGTTAGTTTAATGTGATTGGAGTATGCATGAACAGGAAGATAGAACACATTTAATAGTGAACAAATGGCCATCAACATATATCGACACTGTCAGTGCAGTAATTTCTCTATCTGATCATTATGCTGCTTTACTGCTCACATCAATTGTTCACACATCTGTCATTGTCCAAGGTAACTCTCAATGGAACGTCTCCCATGAAACACCAAAGTTGGCAACAAAGGATGTCACAAAAAGCTATGATATGAATGAATAGCACTTTTGCATTTATTTGTGTGGATCTTTTAATCATCAAATCACCTTTTCCCATAGAAACAATATCAGTCATCGGCTGTTAAAGGCGTAAGACAAATGCCAACGCATAGTTGCCATAAATTTTCGTCTATCAGTGCTCCCAGACCCAGTCTGGTTTACACCTGTGACCATTTTATGGTCAAAATATTTTATAGTGAACTAATCTTCACACAGCTGTGTACTGTAGTCCAGAGAATGTGAACCCTTCAGACAACTTTACATTGAGAGTCACGGCAGCTGTGTAAATAAATAAGCTTTGAAGCAGTGAATGCAGAGAATAGTGAATTTCATTTTCCTCTTCTGTTTTGACTCCAAAGGTCCGCAAGACAGTCACCAAGTGCTCATGACTGTCATAGAGGGCGCTGTCAACTTTCCGGACCCTGTGGTGAGTGTTTTTAAAGAATATTTTTTGTCTTTGTAACATATTTCAAAATGTGTAAGTTCAGTTGAGAGAAATCTGAACCGGTCCAATTTTGCATGGAATGTAGAATGTTACTTTTTGACTAACTTTTATGTTACACTTAGTAACCTTGTGTCATGTCAACATTCCTGTTTGTCAAAACAGAGTCCATATAGTACATTGCAGTTCCGTTGTAAGATTGTAGGATTTCAGTTCCTCTGCTTGTACAAATATGGCTTGTTTTTGCCGAGGAGTTTCTGAAACTGTATGAAGTCAGCTTTAAAGTATGAAGGCTATCATATGTGTACAACTAAACATCTTTAAAGAGAAACATCTCCAATTCTGTTTTTGCTTCTAGAGTCAATTAATAACTTTCGTCCCAATGACATCAGTATTTTTTGCAGCTGCTTATCTGGAAAATAAGTGTACAAATTGATGAATATCAGAAAATCTAGAGGTCAGGAAGATCTATTTGTTGTCAGTCTCGTCTGTCTAGACAGCAGGTGGTAGGAACTCTCATGCAGCGCTAAGTTAAACTGTAGTGTAATTCCCCAAGCTATTTTTGGCATGTAGTACTGCATATGATTGTCTAGCTCAATGTAGTGTATCTTTCTTCATGACTGTCTTAAAATGTGAACTTCACAGTTCAGAACTGTGTTTGAGACAATACATGAATACTTATTGTTTTTCCCCCATGTGTAAGAGTGGCAGTTGTAGATAACCATGCTGGTACTCACATACACTAGCAATGTTACTTCAATGTCTCTTGATTTATTCTGTTTATCTATACTTGTACCGGATGGCACAGTGTTTCCTGAATTCCTATTAATTTGATCCGTACAGTTACACTTAAGAGCTCTGACAGATGGTCAGTCACCTGGAAATAGAAATGTTTAAAGATTTACTTCAACCTATTCAGGTCCTAGAGTGTTTAATAAAAATGGGCATAATTCTTCATATCAGAAGCATTGACAAAGCTAGGGCCAATTTCCTGGCATGTCAAGGCATCAATGAAAACCTTCCCTCAGTTCTCAAATAAGATGTTTTTCCTCCTTTTTCACTCCTTGGCTGGCAAATCAGGCTATTTCCCCCCATAGAGATATACTCACATTTTGCCGTAAAGTTTCAGTTTAGTATTAACCCTTTGACTTTGAGTGCTGTAATTTTACCCACCAAAACTTTAGTGCAACATTTTACAAATTTTTATGTAATTTTTGATAATTTTGGACTAAACAGGCATCTTATTACATAGACTTTATTTTCTTATCAAAATTTGGCAAAAATCTGAAAAAAAATTGTCTCGAGTATATTTTATAAAGTCGGTAAAACTAGTGGCGTTCAAAGGGATAACCAGACATGAAACATGTTCTTGTTTGCAAATAACTGTTGACACAGTGAATACTGATGTAAGGTACCCCTATGGTATGCTTTGTGTGCTTTCATTGAGCTAAAAGAGACATTCCATATTTCTCGTCACTGTGTGTCCCATGACACTGATGTCAAGCAAAAGAGACTTTTCATAGAATGTGCTGTACCCTCGTTAATTCAGTTTAGTTTTTTCATGCAGTGACCCTTTGTTGATTCCACAATAGAACCAATCACAATCCTAAATTCTAACACTGAAATGTCTTGTTCGATACACAACCAAAATAATTGCTATCAGTCAAATAACCTTCAAATATCCAGAATCATTCACTCATACCTAGTTTGATGGCTATTCAGCAATTTCTAAGGCAAACAAAGCCTTTTTGTACACCTTACAAAGTAAACATGCCAGAACATTAAATTTGCTTTTTAATGGACGTCACAGATATAAAAAGGTATGGGGCTAATCATAAAATTTATACTGATACATAAAAATAGATGGAAATTTCTAAAATGTGCATCATAATTTGAAAAATATGACATTGCTTTCAGTGCTCTGTTGTGTATACTCAGGACTCCATATTTCATCGGGTTTCTCAGATATCTTGTTTTTTTGTCAATTTGACATTGTCTTCACTCTGTCCAGATATACCAAGTTCATCCTAAAAAGGTTCAAAAATTGATTACCAGGTTTCAGATGAGAACACATCTTTTATTATCACAAATTTTTGCATTTATATCATTTCAGTCTCAAAAGACCTGCTTTGCAATCCTTCGCAAGCTGGTGGAGGTGTGGGGTGGCGAGGACGGACCGCAGGGTTTCCGAGAGTTTATCTATAAAAATATTATACCTGCCTGTTTCCATGCACCATTGAAGTCCACGTTTGATTTGAACGATGGGCAGACATTTCTGGTGAGTTCTTGTGTAACTTTTGCTTTGCTGGCATGCACATGTACGGTTTTTCCCCAGCATGCTATTTATAGACATAAATCTATGTTGATGATGGAGATCTCCTAGGAGACAAAATCTTTCAAAGCCTACATCACGGATATTACATCACGTAGTATAGAAAATGAAACTAACATCATATGGCTCCAGTCCAAATATTGAAGTATTTAACCCGTACCCATTTTACCCTTTTTGACAACCAGATATATTTGAACAATGGACGACTAGCTACATGCGGCAATGAAGAATTTCTGTTTAAAAATTGTAATAAAACGTATAAAATACTAATAATTTTCTGTAACAAGTCTACAATCATGTGTATCAGTATTTAAAAGAAGTCTGAAGTGTGGTATATCATGTAAATTCAGTAAACAAACAAAAGTAGTAAAATGTAGCAGTGAACATAAGATCTTAGCAGACACAGCAGTGAAAATCCAACAAATTTTTTGTTTTTAAACAGTGATGCATTTGGCATTTGCTACAATCGTACTTGTCCTACCTTTACAGGCCAGTACATTATCTTTGCTGTGTAGCCTCTGATTGCCATGATTTCATCCAGATTTATTAGCAGTGACCAAATATAGTTTCTGTTTGTGTGTCATGGTGAAAGTGAAAGTTTGCCTGCACTTATGGGGCAGCCGGCTGGCAATCTCCTAAAGCCGTCACACTACAAATGGAATGCCATGCAATCTCTTTGACTGACTCTGCATCGATAATCTTACAGGCTCTACAGGAAGACAGTGCATTGCTGAAAACCATACTAGCCAAACAAGGTGCCAAGGCACACTCTTTCCTTCAACATGAATATTTACCATCCCTTCAGATTTTACCAGAACTTGCACAGGTGAGCCATGCAGTCATTTCTTGTTGTCATTCGACCCACTCATTGTTTCATTTGTTCATGTTATACATGCAAATTGCACATTTACGCAAAAGTTGCCATTTTAAAGTACATGTATATAACAGCAAGCATTCAAGTTGATGCATTCAGTGTAGTAGTAGCACACATGTGTCATCTTTCATTGCAAATAAATCTATCAATTGATTCTACACTATTTCATTAAAGATACACTGCCTAAAGATTAATACTGCAGAATTTCATAAAAAATATTCTGCTTTACAATTACCTGGACAATGTCTTGTCAAAAAATATATTGCTGGACGAACGGTTCACCTATAGTGTTAGTTAAAGTTCAGCCAGTAAGAAATTGAGGTAAACTGGGTTTGCAGTCAATGATTTGATAAATAGATATTGTTTTGTTTCATTTTCACATCACAGGAATTCTGTCAATTACTCGAACAGACTGAAATTAAAGTATTCAGGAATTATTTTAAGGTGAGTTGACCTTTCACATCAAATCAAAGTCCCATGTCAGGTGTCTCAATACATTGATCACCACTATTTCCTTCAATTTTACTTCAAAATTTTGCCTTCATTCTTCTTTCCGTTGGTTGATTTTATCTGTCATCTCCTTGCAGGCGTTTCTACAGAGGTTAAAAACGTGACAAAGATCCTCTTGTCCGGCCATTTCACACCGAGAAAACAGTGCAAATATCACTCAACAGCAAGCCCTCAGCAGGTTGCAATGAAAGGAACCAGTGTTTTAACGACTCTGAGCAAGCCTTTCACTCTGTCAGGAGCGGGTTTATCTCAAGAATACCCCGCTCAAAACTCGACAGTTGTGCTTTGATGTACGCTGGAAATGATTCAATATTATTAACAAAGAATGTGTCATAAAAAATATCCTAGCAAACCAGAGACTCTAGTGAAAAATAAAACTGTCTAGCTGCATATGTTTATTTGTGTGTATGCAAATTTCTATCAAATTGTAATGTACAAATGATATCTATATATATTTGTTTTTATTTTTTTTTTATTGAAAATTGATAATGTCAGTTCATTATGTAGCAAGTGTAACATTTATTGTATAGAATATTTTGGAGGTGTATGGTTGATGAATCTAGTTTGTAAGCAAGGCAGAATCGAATTCCAAGGAAGCAAACTGAAAAAATGTTGAAAATAATCCTCAACAGTTGTCCATCAACTCAAAAGGGAATATGATCATAGTTAGAAATTGAAAACAAAAAATTCTGAAATGTACAATAAAATGCAAAATAAGTGTAAAGTAATTTTAAGTACTGTATTTGATTTGCTGTCTCGTTGGCTACATTGTAGCCAGTTAGCTACCTGCAAGAAAACTGGCTACTCAGTATCTAGTGAGCAAAACTTGATATTTAGGGAAACAAATTTCAGAAATAAAAAGATGCTCGTGCTGTACATTTGCATTCTAGCTTACACTGAAGATGTCAGTATAATTACCAGACTGGTATCACAGTACATCAAATCTTTTGTCTTTTTCACTGTTTTTATTTTTATCAGTGAATGACTTCATTCTACTTAGAGTCCAAGAATAATGTTGGTATGGGGTACAGAGATTTGAATATTTTTATGAAATATTTTTCTTACCACGGCGATAACTTCGGATAAAAGCAACGTCCCTGTGGCTGTGAAATGAAAATGTTAAAATTTGGATCATCCAGGATTAATTTTGGGTATTATTTTATTTATTTGAGTTGTTTTGTTTAAGCAATATTTCAAATGTCAACAACTTACTTTCATCATAATTTGACCTGTCTACAGATGATATTTTTTAATTTCCAGTGAACCATTTCTTGACATCATCTGAAAAAGTCAAATAGATGTCTTAAGAGCTTAGAAGAGATAGTCTGCACACAAGAGATCTGAAAGTAATTTATAGATGTATTTACTTCAGAAAGTTTTTTTCTTCAGTTGCCAAGTCATTATGTGTCTGAATTGATCTCCCCTTAAAGCTCAAGGCAGAGATATGAGGTGACAATTAGAAAATTCCTTCTTGATCTGTTTTTGCAAGAAGAAAGTATTTGTTCTGAGATGTATTTTAAATACCAGCTATGCTCACTGCAGTTTTCAGAAGAGTAAAATTTCATACCTCATTTTCAGACAGAAAACTGATTAATTATTGTTCTGTTGAAACGTATTTAAATTAACACCAAACGATGAAATCTTTGTTTGTGAACCTGTGCAAATCTGCCATACATTTAAGAATATAAAGTGTTATGGCAATATTCTAATCATTTTTCACTATGATAAACTGTCACAAGTGCACAGGTAATTACCACCAATTTATGTCATAAAAACTTCTTTTATTCTGAGAAAAATATGCATGATCATGTAAGGTTTAAAGGTTTTCTGTTCTGTCCCTCTGTAGCTGTGTAACTTTGCAATAGAAAACAGTATGAGATTTCTTAAGAACAATTGCAAAAGAGTAAAATTACTCTTTAAGAAACAGTGTATGGCAAAAATTAAACCATGTTTGAAATACTGGTGTGAAGTTCACTTCTGCTATATCATTCATACAGTATTTTTGTGGGACATTTGTGACCTTGAGGAAATTTCACCAAATTTCAGCAAAAGATTACAAATGTTTTTCAGAACAGTGGAGCAGAATAAATGGTATTGTTTCCTTCAAGCAGCTGTTACTATATCTAATATATCATGTTTTTCAACTGCAGAAAGCAAATTCATGCTGAGAATCGGCCATCGTTAGAATATCCTATTTCATTTACCGGTATATTCCTTGCATTCTTCCCTGATTTAGACATGGTCTGTACGCTCCTGGAAAGTCCTTGAATTTCAAAGCCTGCTGGTAAGTCCTCCAAATATCCTTGAAGATGAAATTTTGTCTTGTAAAGTCCTGTGAAATTTATAATCAACCCAAAACTTTCAAAAAGAGCAAGATAATCAGTTTTGATATTGTAAAAATGACATGTAAAATTATATTCAATTATAAATCTTAAAGATTTGGAAAATGGTATTTTGGATTCAACAAGGTGGTTGAATAGCCCACTTTCATGACCCTGTGTGACCCTTACATCCTGGTCAATCAGAGGTCATGAAAGTGATCTCTTTTACATGACTTTTAGTGTATGTAACTGTGTACATGTTTATTAACGATTTTTGACCTCGACATGTCAAATCTTCAATGAACTCCATAGCATTTTTAGTTTTCAATCTTTTCTGCTTATAAACATCTCTTAAACGGAAGACAGCAGCTGATTAGAATTTATCACACGGCAAATCCTACCTGGCAATAACAATCATTAGTCTACAATATTTTGATCTGCAATTTTGTTTCACCTGATGCAATAGAAATGTGACAACACAACAAGTTAGACATGAACTTCAGGTTTAATGAGTGTTCTCACAAACGAGACGTCGATTTTGAAATATTTTTTTTTTTGTTCAAAGACTACAATGTCAAGTAGGTTTTACTGCCTTACATCAAGACACTGCACGGTATATGCTTTGATGAAGGTGTCGTACAGTTTTGCTGGATACAAATGTACAAGTTGTACATTATTGATAGGTTTTTGGATTTTCAGCTGTTGTGATAGTGTTTTCCTTAGCACAGGGGTTGAAGAGATAAGAAATTTTTCAAACCATTAGATCTATAATGCATTGCCTCCTCAAAACTGCATACGAGCATTTGTATTTTATCTGTAGAGTTGTGAGAACTTTCATCGACAAGAAATCTGCTGTAGGGGCTAAAACAGCTTTGCTGTGGGCCATCTTCAGGAAGAGAATTTGTGTAAGCAGATGAATGACAGACAACCATTTTAGCCTCATTGCTTTCACTTGGGTATCTTGGAGCAAACATGGAATGTCGTACCATGTGTTTTCCTTTAATGTCGTCATATCTAAACCAAATGCGTGTACTTGTGAAGCAATGCCTTACAAATCATTGGATTTGTTATCCCTTGGCAATTTAAACAAGCATTGTAGTGTGCAATATATATTGCGACATTTCTGCTTTAAAAAAGTTCATGCCATGGAGGATTTCTCAAAGTATAAGACGAACTCAGAGATGTACTACAAATAAAGATGTTCATATGCAGCAAGTCTAGCCTTCATTTGCAAGTGAAAACATGAAAACAATTGTGTTTCATGATAGATAATGATCTTTGTTTTGATGTACTAGACTTTGTATGGGAGCTTTTTAAATTTATCATTTTAAAGTTGTCAACAAGTGTCACAGCCTGGTACAGGTATTTGTTTTGAGCGTCGTACATGTTAAAAAAGCTGCCTTTTATCTGTTAATGGAATTACAAATGAATAATTAAACTCACTGAAGTACAATAAATGTTCGTATTGTATTTAGATCAAGAAACAGAGTTCCCTCAAACTATTCTTCTGTAAAAGTTGTACACAGATGTTTCATCATGGTAACTGTAGAGAACTTCGCACGGAAAGCAATTAACAACATGCAATTTTCTCGTTAGACCCTGGAGCGAGATGGTTTCTCTGACATGTTGCAAAGTCTGCGTGAATATATCTATGACAGAACAGAATCTGACATTTCCTTGAGACTGAGGATTTCGCAAGCTGCACCACTTTGTTGTATACTTGTGCTCCTTTATGTACATTCTTGTTGACTATCATGCTTATCATTGCATAGGAATCAATTGTTAAAATGCTACATATGTATCACCACATTATGTAAACAGTTTAACTGAAACACTCCTTCAGAGGATGCAAAGTGAACACTGATATAAATTAGCAGATGTGGGACTTCCATAGATAATATTCTGCTATCATTTGGGTTTGTACTAGCCGTGGCATATAACCATTTCAAATCGACATCCTCAAATCTACATGTAACCTCGCATTATTTCGATAGTAATCACTATTGTAGCAATGTAGGGCAGGATAAGGTCTCACTGTTGTTGGACACTTTGTACTCTATATTTCCTTCACCACTCGGCAAGCTCTCGTTTACGAACATGTATTAAGGTCGACCATTTAGGTGGTAGCGAAATCTGCATGGGTCAACCATGAACCTACGGCTGAGTTAAATCAATTATTGCGCAAAATGTGAGTCCTGGAGCTCATCGCTGCGTCAGACCGCTACTGGTATTACGCAAGTGCCACATGCTCCGTGTACCTGACCTCAACGATTGTCCAAACGTGTCCTATCTTTAATAGAGGTAAAACAGAGTCTCGCTTTGACCGTCTATGCTGTGTGTCCTCGGCGTTATACGCCTGTAGTAGGAGCCGTATGGCGCCAGGAACACTAAAAGGTGGAACTCGACTTCGACCACAGGCGGCCCACACACTATTAATAAACTTATTATTGAGTTTTTCTCAGTTTTCTCTATCATTTCCTCTCCTTTTCTTCATGCTCTGACTGATCGTAGTAAATAAATAAATATAGCCTAACCTGGCCTCTTGACTCTTTATTTATTTTACACCCCATTATAAGGACGTTTGTTATCTCTCATGTACACATCTTGTAATTAATTAGTCTACATAACTAATCATGCTAATCCGTGGACTTATCAGGCATTGTCTTGGTTGATCAACATCGCGAAAGACAGAAAGGTTACTAACATGTTCATTAAACTATCTTTCCAATGTTGACCAACCCTTGATAAGTCCACGGATTAGCATAATTAGTTGTGTTGACAAATTAATTACAAGATGTGTATATGAGAGATAAGCGTTCTTGTCATGGGTTGTTGAATGAATAAAGAGTCAAGAGGCTTTGTTAGGTTATATAACTATTTATTTTGATTACTCCGATCAGTCAGAGCATGAAGACACAGTCCCTAGAGCCCTATATCCATAGAGGGACTGTACGAAGAAAAGGAGAGGAATTGATAGAGAAAACTCAGGAAAACTCAATGATAAGCTTATTAATAGTGTCTGGGTCGCCTGTGCTTCGACGAGGGACTTCCCCGGCGCGGCGGTGTGTACAAAGTGCGTTCATGATGTCAGTTACTCTAGTGGGCTGTTCCGGCATATGACAGTCACGTGATACACCTATGCAGAGCATAGGCATGATGTATACCCTTTGGATAGAGTAGCTGTGACTATTATGGCAAGAGTTATCCGGCAAAAACAGGTACATGCTGGATTTTGTATTTGGATGTCGAAATTAAACCAGTATACGTTCACGTTTTGCCGCGTTTTGTCATTCAACCTCTTAAAGCTTTGCGCGCGCAATGGCAGCTAATTGGACTCTCAGTCTTCTGTAGGCAGTGCATTTCATCTGTGGCGTAACTACAAGTATCACGTCAATGTTTTGTCTGCTTGCCGTTCAAAGGTGAGTGTCGCAGTGGAAGCCGTTAAACTTTTGACCAGTGTGCCGTATTTTTGTCTGTCAGTTTCCTGTATTCGAGTCTGAAAAAAAAGTCAACGCAGACATTGCACGTATATAGAGAATGCACAGACTGTTGGATATATAAGCCGAAGACGACTCGGACTGCAATAAACTGTCAATCCGTTGCTTTCCATTCTTCTTTGTCTAAAAACCATTATCGCGAGCCAGAGCAATAATTTCCGCTCCGCTGACCGAGGGGTAGCGCTGAGCTATTGCCGTAAGAGGCACGTGGTTTACGACGATGCTAAAAACAGACTTTCCACAAAACTTATCCTTTCATAGATTTGTTAGAAAGTACACACCGTGCATGTTTGCTAAAACAAAACCATTTTAATGGTGGTGGTATCAACGAAAGTGAAAACTACATGTGTAAGGTTACTTATATCACAACGTGAACAGGAGCATTGCGATGATCGTAATTTGAAACTATCAGTTCTAAAAGTAGATACAAAGCGGACTTTTTCATATTTTATCATATAGTCAAAATGTTCTCGGAGGCATCCTATAACACCGAACAGTCGCGATACTTTGACAAAACGTATTTATAACTCTCAGTCCGTATCTGAAAAAAGTAACAGAGATGTATTAATTTCTAAATTTAAAAGTAATAGACTACTGTACCTGCCAATGTATCATTCATCCTGCAGTTATCCTGTCTCAGGGAGCATTGTCGAATGAGTTGTTAAATTTAAATCGTGCTGGATGTCACATTAATTACTACGTTGAAGCAATCAACGTGCGCAACGATTTTTGGCGCTCGTTCAGACGAGACGACAGTATAGGTACCTGCGCAACAAGAATCATTTTGAAACGTTGTCGAGTGTGTGCGCACGCGCGTCACAGGACAGGTGTTGCGACATCGTGCGCGCAATCCAATATATAGTATAATTTTTCATCGTATGACTTATACCGTATTGTGAAATCAGATTAACTCTTGATGCTGTTAAAGTGATATCGTTTAGTTGAAAAACATGACGAAACGTTTCGCAATCGTAACTTCGTCTAAATTCGCCAATGACAAATGTAACGCTTGTATTATTCCTGCAGTCCAAAAGGCCTCGTTTTTATTTGATTTGATAACGTTGAACCGCTGTGTGTACGAATTGGCCGGTAGACAACAACGAACTATCCAGCGTAGATGACACTTGGAGAAGCCAACTTGATAACTCCACTTTGCAGATGAATATCACTTCTTCACGTCACGCTTAAATATCGTATGCTTTCAGTAAATAAGGTAGGTCGGCCGACGTCGAAGGCATTTTTTATTTGCTGTTATTTTTGGTCGGAGGCGAACGATAAAAACAGCAAAATTGTGCAACATCATGCGTGATCTTAAAAATATCAAACGAAGTCAAACGTCGGAGGGTTTTAAAAGAGTAGATTGGGCTACCGGAACTACAATTGTTTTTATTTGGTTTGATCACCGTCCCGGGTGGAGGGACGGTGGTTTGATTATAAGCGATCAAAGACTCCCAGCAATGGACTTGATTCAGCTTTCTGATGTACACACTAATGTTTCGGGTTTTACTGCGACATATTTTTCGATTAGTAATAACAAAGGAAGAAGTCGGACAAAATTTATAAAATAATGCGAGTAATTCACTAAAAAGTTGCACTTCAGTCAAGACCGTAAACTTGAAAATTCCATTTTTCATGAAGAGAAAAGCTCCGAAATCACAAACGGCCATGGTCAAGCCTTTTACTCATAGGAAAACAAATAAAATCAACAAGAATAATATAAATAACAACGATAACAGCAATCACAACGTCAATAATAATAATAATAACAAGGCAGTATTGCTGAAGGCAATGAGTACTTGGGCCGAGATAGAGTAATTTTGAGGACAATATATACTACTATTCAAATATGGTCTTGAATTTCCTCCTGTCAATTAGGCATTTGATTAACTGGTTATTAAACGAAGCAATGGCATGACAACGGCAAAATATGTCTAGCAACTTTTGTGGAGTTTGAGGCAGGGGTTCTTTATTTATAGTGAAATTGCTTAAACTCCTTAAATATTCAAATTACAGCAAATTTCTTTTGTTCTCGATGGTAGATGTCTAATATTTAGATGGGCATATTTAGATTTCTACCCTATAGTTATCCCTATATACCAAAAATCGGACATCCAGCTCTATTGGCTTGCTCAGAATTAGATATGCGAATAATTAATGAGGTACAATATGTGGTGTCATAAGGTGTCCCATCATACCAAATATGAAGGGTGTAGCACTTGTGGTTACTGAGTTGTGGACAAATATATATATTTGAGGTCAAAGGTCATTGAGGTCACGTTACATTTTGTCAAAATAATTGTATTGCTAAAATAATCGCAATCATACCAATCCATAATCCAATAACACTAGGTCAAAATTTGTAAGACAATAGTTGTAAACATAGACACAAAACAGCACAGAACAGACAGTAAATAGACGGTACAAACAAAGTCAAATTCATGAAAGAAAGATATATGGACCTCTGGCCAAAACACCAAGAAGTGATGTCAGGTGTTTCGAAAATAGTAAGCGCATCCTGCCCCACATGTGGCACCCGCCATATATCAATCTGTAAGTCAGATAGGTAGTGGTCACTAACTAAGGCCCAATGTCACCGATGCCATCAGTGATCATTTGTCGAAGAGAGATATTGTATTTATCTACCAGCTTGCGATACCTGCCAAAAAAGCGTTTGAATGTAGAGACAAGTCTTGCTCTGGTGTAACCTTGATTTAACAGTTTGAAAGAGAGATGGCCATGTCTCTCTACAAAATCACCATATGAACTGCATGCTCTTGCATATCGTATAAGCTGGGAAATGTATACCCCATAAGCAGGTGAGAGTGGAATATTACTGATGAGGTGTGGAAAATTAATTATACTAAAGTTGAAATCATCTCTCTTGTCATATAGCCTAGTAGAAAGGTGACCATTGGAGTCAAATTCAAGTAAAATGTCCAGATATGAAGCAGAAGAGGCCGTTTCTGTAGTTTCTTTAATCCCCAATTCTGGAGGATAAATCATAGCGAGATATTTACTGAATTCAGAGTTATTCAATGAAATGACATCGTCTATGTATCTAAATGTTAGGTTGAAAGTACGAGCTACAGAGACCTTTTTCTGCTTGATAAGGTTCTGGATAAATTTTGCCTCGTATGAGAACAGAAATAAGTCGGCAAGTAAGGAGCACAGTTAGTGCCATGGGAATTCCTATACAGTGTTGGAAAATGTGTCCTCCAAATTCAACAAATATGTTGTCAATGAGGAAATCAAGCATACTGATAATGTCTTTCTCGGTATAAAACACTTTAGCATTAGTTGTATTTTTAACAAAATATGTAGAATTATACCCTAATACCACATATTTGTAACGGCGTGAACCGTTTTTGTAGAAAAATGCTTGGTTGATGATGTTTTTCAAGCGTTCTTTCAATTTATCATGTGGTATTGTGGTATACAATGTGGAAAAATCGAAAGTTTTAATAGATGTTATTTTTGAAACAGATCTTGATTTCAAATTTTCCAAGAGTTCCTTCGAATTTTTTAATATCCACATTTGATTTATACCACTCCGAGAAAAGACAACATCACAGTGTGCTTGAAGTCCCCGTTTAACAGTACAAAGAACAGAAGTCAGTATCTTCGATAACTCTGTTGTTGAACATTTTGAAGATCCTGCGATAAACCTAGCTTTGTAAGGTGTTTTGTGGAGCTTTGGTATCCAGTATAAGCTAGGCAACTTATTATGGTCATCCTTTGTTGTAATATTAAAATTATCCATGTAATGACTTATGGTTTGCCAAATTTCAGATCTGTTGAACATTGATTGTCTGTAAGTGGAGTTGGTTGAGGTCTTAGTTACACCAAGTTCGTCTATAAGACATTCAAAATAATACTTCTTACAGACAAATACAATGTTATTGGCAGCTTTATCAGCAGGGACGACAACATATTTGTCATGGATATCATTAAAACACTTAACAGCATCAGGATCTTTCAATACAGAATAGGTTCTTCTGCAAACATGTGATCTTAGTCGACCAATACGGCCACGCACTATTTTCCTCACAGATTTGACCCATTCTGACAGTGTGTCCAACTCTACATCCTCCCTTTTAGCCCATTTCCTGGCATATTCTTCAACAGAGTCCATAATGATCTTAAAATTATGGTTCCAGTTGATCCTGCGAGGTTCTCTGAACTTGGGTCCACAAGATAATATCTTACGAAGGTGGTGATGTTCAACCAAGTTCAGATCACCAGTGATGACATGGCCAACTGGAGTATATTTGAAAGGAAATGTAGAGCAGTCACAGTATGCTGGTGTCTGAAGGAATTCATAAATTTTTAAGTGCCGCAATGCCTTATTGTAATTGAATATTTTATTGGAGATTGTCTTGGTGTACAGATATGACAGAATAGGTACAGACTTGTGTACAGTATACAGGTATAGTTGATGTAACCTTTTTGTTGTGAAGTATGTTGCTGATATTAATGGCATCAATTCCTTTGTTATAAATGGAAGATGTATGAAATGACGATGATCATCAGTCATAGGTTCAGCACGAACAGGCTTGTATAGTCTGTATAGTGCAATGTCAGCAATAATACTAACCAGTCTGTACGGTTGTTTGTTCGGATCTGTCAAAGACAATCCCAATGCATAGACATGCAACCTTCTCAAGTCCTTGATGGAAAGAGCAAATAATGAAGTAACGAATGTGATGGAGACCTAAAGGCTTCTGCAATAAAAGAAGCAGTTCATGAAATTTGTCATGGCAATTGGATGTAGCTGATGTATCCAATTTAGGCCGATGGTAACGCCTATGTCCATGACTACGTCTTCTACGGACAGAAGACTCAAATAGAGGCCCATCACATTCACTTACTCTGACAACCAGGACTTGAGAGATTGCCTATATCTTTGATGTTGTCATTAAAACCATAAGGCATTGCGGTACCTAACTGTTCCTATATACCAAAAATCAGACATCTAGCTCTATTGGCTCGCTCAAAATTAGATATGCGCATAATTAATAAGGTACAATATGTGGTGTCGTTAGGTGTCTTATCATACCAAATATGAAGGATGTAGCACTTGTGGTTACTGAGTTGTGGACAAATATGTATATTTGAGGTCAAAGGTCATTTAGGTCACGTGACGTTTTGTCAAACAAATTATATTGTTAACTTATCCCTATATACCAAAAATCAGACCTCTAGCTCTATTGGCTCGCTCAAAATTAGATATGCGCATAATTAATGAGGTACAATATGTGGCGTCATAAGGTGTCCCATCATACCAAATATGAAAGGTTTAGCACTTGTGGTTACTGAGTTATGGACAATAATGTATATTTGAGGTCAAAGGTCACCAAGGTCACATGATATTTTGTCAAAATGTCTGAGATATCTGCGTGAACCGATGGACTCACTGATGGACTCATGGACGGATATGACCCAATCTATAAGCCCCCTGGACTTTATCCGTGGGGACAAAAAACTGTGTCACTGCATCCTTTAGGCAATATGAATACGATGAGAAACTAAATTTTTATTTTTCTTGGCCTTATACATGAAAGTCTATGGAGAACTGCCTTATACATGGGAGTCTAAGGAGGTGTAAACTAAAAGTCCTCTAACACGGCCAAATTCGATCGCATTGTGAAACAAATCGGCGTGCATCTGTATGGGGTTGGGTACTATTCTTGTGCAAAGTTTGAAAGAAATTGACCAGGGCATGTCTGAGATATCTGCCTGAACGGACGGACGGACGGACTGACATGACCAAACCTATAATCCCCCAGGACTTCGTCCGTGGGCACTAAAAACAACGCAACAGTTATTACAGCTACACCGGCGGTAGGTTCATATCCAGAGCCCCGTACGGTCTGCCGCCGTCGCTTGAAAACAATCTCATAAACCTGGCCATATGGGCAACTGTGTATGAGCAGCTGGATGCTTGACTTCCCGGAGAAGGCGAGCTGTCACGTTCAAGCTCAGGATTATTTGTCGATCAAATTTCAGTAAATTTACCTTACTCAGGGCTCGAAATTAGCGGTAGTCCCGCGTCCACAGACTACCAACTTTTCCCTGGGGCTACCAAAGTCCATGAAATGGTAGCCCACACGGACTACCAAAGCCTGGGACAGGAAATTACTTAGTGGGCGACATGATGTTGATCGCTGACGCCACTACACATGCTATACCGACGATCATACAGTCAACCCAGCTGGACACAGAAAGGACATGTCGAATTTGTTGCGACAAACTTTCAATAAAATATCATTTATATCTGAACTGATGTACTTGGATAACAGGCTCAAGAAATGATGGCCAATGAAAATTCATTTTCATATTTATTTAGTCCCAATTTATCAATCACAATTGGACACAAAATTATTCAAACTGCAAAGAAAAAGCTGTCGGGCCATCCACACATTTAGCTTTCCGGGGGAAATATAGTCAAAATTGCCACGAAAGTATTAGGAACATGACTGTACCAAGTTGTCATCCTGAAATTCATAGCCAATCTATTTTTAGCCATGTTATGTTTACACGTGTGAGTGAAAAGTCGTTGTCATTGCGAACATCAAAGCTCTGCGTATGTGTGAATAGGTCGTCAAACTTTGAGGCGTCACCGTCGTCCACTACACATGCTATACCGTTCTCCTAAGGCCATGATCAGCAGGTATTGATGTCAAATGACTAGAAAATTCACTCACTGGATAGAATCATGAAAAATAAATCGTTCATTGTCTAGATGCTTTTGTGACATCGCGACTTGACTTTTGTAATAGTCTATCTCCTGTATGGGATTCAAAAATACCAACTTGAAAAATTGCAGTCTGTTCAAAATGCTGCTGCACGCTTAATTAGTCGTACACGGAAATGTGAACACATCACGCCTGTTTTAATGGATTTGCATTGGTTACCGGTAAAAGAAAGATTCAAGTTTAAAATTCTTCTCCTCGCTTTCAAAATCCTAACCGGTAACTGTCCAGAGTATTTGAAATCACTGATAGATATTCAGTTCAACGACGTGTTCTCCGTTCCTCTGATAAATTATTGTTAATTCGGCGCGATACGAGAACACTACTGTAAACTATGGTTTCCGTGCTTTTTCAGTTGCTGCTCCAATACTATGGAATGAACAAGCGTTTACTAATGCTATTTTAAACTGTTCGGTCCAATCCTTTAAGCGCCAGTTGAAAACTGATCTTTTTAAGGAATGTTACTGTGTTTAATGATATGTTTTTTATTTTCTTTTATTTTCATTCTTTTCATTGTTTGTGTACAGAGCACTGAGACGAAGTGTAGTGCGCTTTTTAAGAAATAAATAATAATAATAATAGATATAAATAAAAAATTCCTTACAAAAAAACCTCTTCATTCATGCATGGGCTACCAGACCTTGTCGCTGGGCTACCAACTTCAGAAAATGGTAGCCCACTGGGACTACCAGGGTAAAAAGTTAATTTCGAGCCCTGCTTACCTAGATGAAATTTTGTCTATATGCTGAAATTTCGCCGAAGTTTGACAAAATTGCATCGATTTTTCAGGTTCATATCCGACATTTTTGAGTTTTGAGTGCAGACAGAAATAAGTTTTGAGGCAACATGGCTGCGACCCCATGTTGACCCCTAGCCCTGCGTACGATGCTATGTGCTATACAGCTAACACACAGCATCGTACGCAAGGCTAGCGAGAGAGTTGCCGACATCGACGGTTATTTACGAGAAGTGAATAAAAGACTGTCATTTTTGGAAGCGATCGAGTAGCTGAGGTAGGATGGGATACGACTTGGGCCCAAGAACGCTGAATTTCGGCAGTAATTTGGCTTTTTACGTCAAGTCCCAAAATGGATTTGAAGTCACCGACCCTACGTACGCGTACGGGTCTTTGCAGGGCTGTGGTGAGCTGGGCGATTAGCTGTAGCGGAACACACAGCATCGTACGCAGAGCTAGTTGACCCAAGTGAAAATGTGTTCACGATCAAATCTTCCTATATTTTTTTCAGAATTTTCGACAAAATCATTGCTTCTTACATCTTTTGTAAAATATAAAATACTAAAATAAAAATGCGATGTGCCATGTCTCCAGATTTCTAAAATATCGTTCGTTGACCGTTCGACGGAATACCATTTCGCAAACTTGTGACGCAGTTGAAATTCAATACTGACCGCCAAATAATCTTAATGAGATGAGATCATTCTAGACATCCTCCAAATTATCCATCCATTCGCGTTAGAGTTCAGCTCGCTTAGAGGATCATAACATTCTTCGGCCTTCGTTTAGATCGACCCTAATCTCTCCCATTTAGGAAATAAATACACGAGCTACCTTGACAAAACTTCGTGCACCATCCAGGACCAAACACACTACAAATCTGTCTTGACGTCATCATCTCCTTACATGGTAATCGGCATACCGTATTTTTTAGCAAAGGAGACACAGAATACGTCGGAGTATTCAGTTTCAAAACGTATTACATTGTGTGATGTTGTCAAAAAAAGGTAATGTTACTGCAGTGGTATAAATTACAAAACACAAAAGTTCAAATCAGTTTATTTTGGACTGGCTTTACCCAACATTTCATATTGTTTCTTATGCCAGATTTGACCACGTGCTTACTGGCGACCCCTTTACATGCAAATTTTGTGTCAAATGGTGTGTTCTCCTGGAAAAACAAACGTACGATTTCTATATGAAGGAGGCGAAATTTGCCCTCAAAACTCGAAACCACCCCTTTAATGGGGTGTACCTAGCTATTTTGAACGAGCTTCTCGAATCTGCAGCTCTATTTCGAAATGATGGTCTGGTTTTCTCAGCTCAAGGATAAGTGTTCTCCATCGCTGTGGGCATTACTATTCTCAACTGGGGGTACAGTTTCCAGTCGTAATGTTTTTCATTGTGTCCGGGATATAAACCTTTCCTTTTCACAATTTTACTTCGGTTAACACTAGTCCACATCTTGTCAGCGATTAAACATGTTTCAAGTTTAAATGTTAAATTCTGGTCTCGAGCCCTCTTGTTCGACCAAACTGAAATTACCCCTCCCACTTTGGCTCGTCCAGTGGGTGTAGCAAGGGTCGTGCCATCGCCTAGGAAACGGAGGGTGCATTAATTGTTGCATTTCGATGCACATTTTGATTATATTCAGAAGATTTTGTGGCAAAAACTCAGATAGAGAAGCATTAATATTCACATCTCACTATCAAGACTGGCTGAGAGCAGCACTTCCATTCAGTAACATCATTACGCCATTTATTATGCCAAGAAAGATGAAGCCAAGACATTTTGCCCTCCCTGGTCTCAGCCAGGAATGGTTATACCTTACAGAGTTTTTTCCCACGGAATGAAAACAAATGTACTTGGGCTGAGGCCCAAGTACAATAATTAAATAACTATTATATATAGAAATATATACGCGAATAACGATAGGTTCAATTTCCCTGAAAAATTCACAAGAGAGGTATTTTGGGTCGTAAAGACCAAATATGATATCGATTTCACGACCCCATATTTCCATGGTAACCATTTTAGGGGTCGAAAATTTCAGTTTTTCTAATATCTCATGAAAACTACTTTGATTGATATGAAAATTATTTAGTGGGGGAGTTCGGGTAAGAGAACACAAAAACCAGACTTATTTTAATGTTTCAAGTTGCCATGGTTACATTTTGGGATTGAAAATGTGACTTTTTCCCTACTTCCTATTAAATAACTATTGATTGATGTAAAAATTGATCACAAGGGTTTTCTGGATAGCACACCCAAAAAAATCACACGATTTAAAGGTAGATGTTTCCATGGCAACCATTTTAGGAGTAAAAATTACCAGTTTTTCAAAGATTCCACCTAAAATCCAGTAATCATAAGAATGTGTTATATCAAAGGGATATTTTGGGTTAGAAAGACCAAATATCCAGTGTAAAAATTCAGTAATCAACAGAAATATTATACCAAAGGGCTATTTTGGGTTAGAAAGATATAATATGATATCCAATTTTACTGCCCTGTGTTTCCATAGTAACCTATTTAGATTTTAACATTTCAATTTTTTCCAAATTCCATTAAATGTTCTCCCAGTTACTATGCAAATGCTCTCCTAAGTGTTATAACAGCATGAACTCCATGTTCATTTTTGTTTTATGTTGCCATGGTAACAATTTTTTTTATTTAAAACATAATTCACTTTTTCTATTTATTTTATTGATTTCTAAGTACAACTTTTAACATTTGTTCTACAATAATAATAATTGTAATTTCTTTGCCTTCAACTAGGAAGAATAATAAAGATAATATATAATGGGGCCATTCTGATCAAAATTATGCTTTTCGTTAATTTTAGTGTGTTAGAATTAATTTTATATAGACCAGGAATAATTTTTCAAGCATTTTTAATTTTGTTTCATGCAGTCATCCTGAATAAGTGTTACATAGTATAGTACTAACTTATTTTGCATTTTATTGAATTAAGTTTATGCCTTCAAATTAATTTTACGTGCTAAAATTAATCTACTAGTATCTCAAATTAATTTTATGGACCAAATTCCCTTAGCACCCAATGTACCATTATTTATCACAAGCAGTAGCGCACATTTTTTTTATTTAAAACATGATTCACTGGTACTTATATATTTTATGGATTCATAATTAACGACGTATTAATATTCATTTTAAAATAATTTATTTTGATTTCTTTGCCTCATTCCAGGAAGAATATATATATGTATATATATATATATATATATATATATTATATATATATATAATATATATATATATATATATATTCATTCATACATACATACATATATATACATACATATGTACATACATATATTTATGTGTGTGTGTGTGTGTTGCGTGTATGTGTGTATGCTCAGAGCGAATGAAATGCAATCGAAACAAAACACTTCTCTCGAAAGGTTACATGGTGTTGTCATCATCAAAGAATGAACCAGAAAAGTAACAAGACAAGCGATATTTAACTCTATGATCGCTGAACCATGGTAACAGTGACGTAATGTCGGGAAACCCCTCCAAGAATATCATTCGAGGGTTCTCAAATGGTAACTTGAAGTTCGACAAAAAATTGTGTTTCTGGTCAAAGCTTCTTTCCCAAAATGGGAAAGGGAGAGATAATGTGCATATAGGGTTTTTAGATCAGTTCCGGTTAGTCAATCTGCGTTCAACTAAAATATACAGTCAACAGTGTTGTATGTCTGCAACTTTTAAACTAAATTCATTGTTCACATCTACAGAAACGAAAAGTGGAGTGACGCGGAAACTATTCCTTTTTTCTTGGCCTTATATCTTTACAGTTTATCCACGCTATAGTATGATAGAATAACCATGGTTTATCATATAACACCGATCGCAAATGACGTCATTTTCTCTCATTAATATGCATAAATAAATATCTGTACGCATTTTCCGCATGAACGACGAAAATAATTCTGTTAGTGTTGCAATGAATATTAAAAGTCACCCTAGTTCATATGAATTTATGGCTCGGACTACAAGCTGCAACAACATCCGTGCATATGCAACAACAAATTGTCCGAATAACAGGCAGCGTTGTCCGATGTCGCGCGCGTGCAGCTATTTTTAGTAACAAACCTGAAATCGCGATCAACACTATTGTTTGATCATCATAGGTCAGTTCAGTGGATGATTTTAAGTTCGCCACCAATAGGAACAATAGATGCATTGTATGCAAATTGTGTTCTCTGGGGTCAGTTTTGATGAAAGGCACAGCAACCACAGTTGGCGTATCAAGCGAGGCTGCAACGTTCTTGTCTGAAATACGGGCGCATAAAAACGTTTCCAGGACAGGAGTTACACAGTTCACAATTTTTCTTAAAACGGACAAATAGTACATGTAGTTAGTTAATAAGTAATCGTTATTACGATATGTATTAATACTACCAGTATATCAAACAATTGTTGTATGCCTACGAGTACACACATGACCTCTGAAGTAGTTGCAGTGGGGAATACCCAGGTCTATAAATAGAATCACGCACACTGTCTTGCACATTCGTGTAGGCTTACTACAGAAAGAAACAGACAAATGTCAACTGATCTCTGGTTTAATTCTTACGTTAAATCATTTTTCATTCATGGGAATGGAGAAGCCGTCTTTCGTCTCTGCTCTAAGGTAAGGCTTCTGAGAATGATCTCACATAATTTTAACAAACGTGTGCACGCCTATGACTCAGTTCGTCACACACTGCTAGCTGCAGTGCAGTACCTGTGACATACAGAAACCATGTCACAGCACAGGGGCTTTCCAGTTTATGAAACGAGCGACTTTGCAGCGATACTGCAGCTCGAGGTTTGCTCGGGCTTTAGGGGCCGCAGCGCATCCTGCAACTAGACATCGCTTGAAAACTAGTCACAATAAATAGAGAGTGTCCTATTGATATTATGTTCACACAAAGACAGTAGAGGGTGAAGACCTCCATTGTCTGCGGTTCACAATGAAATGACAGATTTGGCTATCTGCACAGCAAGAGGACAACAGAATTACTAAATACAACCCGGTAGTGAAGAAAAAACAAAAAAAGAGGTACATGCGTATCAAATCACAGATAAGAATTTTTGAGGAAAGACACAGAAAACATGCAAAATGCCGTTTAATTTCTAAAAACTTTTTAGTTAAAAAAATGTTATTTCCTGTCATGCTTTGATATATTCGGAGGCCAATGCAGAACAAAACAAAGCAGATGCAGGAAAGACTTCCCTCAAAAATCTAATTTTTGATGAAAGGCAATGCCGTTAGAAGAATGTGTTGCACCCCAAGTTGGCTGTTAAACGATGGCAAACGTTCTCGGCAATGCTGCCCTTACCATTTACTCTATATTCTAAAAAGAGGCTTGAAAATTGGCGAACACTTGTTTCTTATGCAAGCCTTTCTAAATAAAGGGAACTTGAAACAGAAATATATATCCCTTCCTTTTTGTGTGTGTGTGTTTTTTTTACCGAATCACTATCTCAAAAATTCACGTGTCTCTATATGTCATTGAAAGAACAGCAACATGTGAAACATGCGCTTTTCTGATAATGGCAAAGAGCACAGGAAGTTTTTCTTGAAACGTCTGGTACTTTATCCGCTTTGAAAACATCTGGAAAATGAGCACACCACATTGAACTGACTATCACAAGACACATTTTTTTTTGGAATTCCGCATCACCAACCTTGCGACAAAAATGTATTAGACGTTTATATGTGTACTGGGCTTACCGGCATTATCATAATGCCTGTCCACAGTTCTTTTTGTGTTTGTGTGTTCATTGAGTGGAGGGTATCTTCTCTCTACCTGCACACATCATTTCAGTATGAACATCGGATGCCCATCGGATGATCGGCAAACGGTGAGATAAAACCTATCAGATCACACGAGGCAAATCAGACATTGTGATATCGTGTGATCGGGCGATGCAAATGGCAAATGATCTGCTCTTTTCCGACGTCTGTGACCTGATCAAATATCAAAAGTAAATGTTGCTTATCAAAATTAGTGACATATAGATTGTCAGAACCCCCTGCATAGTTAAGTTTGTAGGTCACAGTAACGTACATACCGACTTCGTTTGTTTAATAAGGTTTGCCCCATTCTGCCTGTTAACTGACGATAACACTATCCAATTAATTCATTTTTAAACAAACAGTTTAATATTTACATACACCGGTCTGTACTTTAGATAATGGAAGGTTTCGTCACGCGCATAGCTTTAACATGACGTCATGGGAATATTGATTGCATTGAGCGCAGACAAAAGTTATTCGAGAATTAGGTTAATGTAAGAAAGTGCTACATTTTGCAGACATTTCAGTCTACAAAGAGATTCTGATCCTCCTGCAACTAACATACTAAAAACATTTGCTGTTACATTACCATGATATTCTTTTGAAATGCCTCCATGTAGTACAAGTATGGATGGATGCATTGCTCATGCAGAGCAGATACGGACTCGCACGTACTAGGCTGATCTGTATGTACAACTCAACAAACCGTAGTGGAAGTATAACGGTAACTTATCGATTGAATTGTCCCTGTTGCACTAGCGAGCATTCATGGTGCCGCACCATCGACGACGGTACCTGGTCGAAGTTGATTCGTGTAGTAGTGCACAGATTGTGTGGTTGTTTCTTTACATATTTCACGTCCCACAATTACTACAAAGCTTAAACTACGATCGAACGCGGATGCCCAGATTAGGCGAGGACATACCTTCAAGCTGAAGTCAGTTCCTATTCTTACACTCTTCTAGAGTACAAGATTGTATTGTCGCCAGTTCTACCTTTATGGCTTTTCTCTGTGCCATTGTTTAGAAACCATCGCCCAAACTATCCTTTGAATGGTTCCCTTGGCAGGACATCTCGAGAGTAATGGCAGTTCGTCCATAATAAGTAAATCGACGCCATCTTATCGTTTTGGAAATAACTTATTGGCATTGAAACGGGCGATGTCATTGCAGATTGAACGAGACCTAATATGACATTGATTGTCACATTAATTAGTTTGTCTGCAAGGGAGGCCCCGTGTATTCAGTTTTTGGAGTGAGCGTGCTTTTTTCCAACTGCCCGTCACAGCCATCACCAAGATATAGCTTCATTAGTTGCCCGTTCACAAGGTTTAACATACCGGTATGACGTTGCATTCCATTTGGCTATGGCTGTTGACCTTGCTTGTCAGCAGGTAAGACAAACTGTACTGAATTAGCAGCCTTTGTTTTCCCGGGTCATCCGTGATCAGAATTAACAAGTACAAGGCCTCGGCATTGCGGTGTGATTTCCAAGTACGCAAATGGTTGTGTTCGGTGGCATAGCAATCTCTGATATGCAATAAACCATGCATCATCCACACTCAACATTATCTGCTAAAACGAGTGCAGATGTTATTCGCAACTTTTGACATTTATCTATTTATTCTATGATTATTTCTTGATTGAACAACTATTGAACGTCCTTCTCTGATCGTAAATAGTCGATCAATATCATATTAAATAATGGAAGTTCCAAAGTACATTTTAGAAAGCAGAACAGAAACTGAAAATAATAAGTGGCAGAAATAACATACATAGGTCAACATCAATGGCTCAACACTGTAAAGCAGTTTCGATTAAAAAAAATCTGATTTTGTTGACGCTTGCAGAAATCATAGTTGGTTTTTTAATCATGCAGCACGGAGCAGACAATTGCATCGATTTGTAATTTTATTCACAATATGATTCAATATCATGCTTTTTCCCAATTCATGTTTTCGTGCTCTGTAGTTATGGGATATGCAAGCGTGCGAAATGATTTGTTTCATGACATGATCCAATGCCACCGTGCGATTGTGACCATATCAACGTTCGTTTCTCAGTGATGATATGGTGGTGGTATACGGCATTCAAAAGCACTTCAATTTCCTAGAACAGGTATTTTACAGCGATGTCGTAATTTTTGTTTCCGTTGCATTGATATCAGATGCACTGGGGGTGAATTTCGATCGCGGGGGTGTGCGTATGTCAGTTGTTAATCTCGAAATGATTCTTTGCCGGAATATAGGCCTACATGTTTTGCATCTTCCCACTTTATGGCCACCTACATTATGCCATTTAGTAGCTTAAGATTCGTTATTGTCATATCCGCAGTCATCAATACAAGAAATTTCGCCCAGAGGAGTAATTCTGAATGTTGTTTGAATTTTCAAAAGATACCTTTTTCTTTAGAAGCCATCCACATGGTATCCATATTTCCGTGATAGCAAAGCAGCATGATTATAACACTATTGTCCTCCGTTCTGAAAAACGTGCCCATAGGTTGTATAAAAGGTCAAAAGGACTCGTTTGTTCGAAATATTGTTTACAAAATGCCTTCATGTTCGGAGTATGTGCACAAAATATTTGCACAGCTTGTATACAGAAAATATGCCGTTTCAAAACATTGCAGCACAAAATTCTTTTCCGCGTTTCTTATGTAGCAGATATGATTTCCGGTAAACGACAAGGGAACAGTGTACACCAAACGAAATTAGTTAGTTACCAGCCCAACGTATATGCAATGCAGACCAGCATGTACACATAAAATAGGCTTTATGACAGATAAGGCGAACAAAACGCCGAGGACAAGCAAGTGAGTTTGATATCTTTAACAAGTCGAATAATCACAGTTTCGCATTCCACCTAACAATGCATGTATTGAGCAAAAAAGGTCAACAAAATTTGAACGTTTCACATCAAGCTGTTTCGTTGTGATAACGTAATTTGATACGACATCCGGAAATTTTCCCACGCGAATAACAGGCTAGTTGACACCCACGACTACGGTTTCATAAACTAATATGCTTGTTCGGCGAATGAACTAGAGATCGTATGTAATATGTATGTTTTCGAAGCCGTCATTATTTGCGACCGGGGTCGGAGGAAACTGAGGGTCAATAAAAAACTGAAAGCTACAAGAGGGTTGCTTAAAATGTGGGAGAAAGAAGGGGGTTACTCAATTTTTGGTGCTGAATGAATTGAAACACCTCTCAGATTGTATCATTGCACACATCAATTTCTCAAAATTTTCGGTGCGAGGGGGGACACTCCATTTTTGCTCTCCCTTTGGAGTATTCTGACAGTTTTACGATAAAAAATAAGTTGAAAACGCCTGTCAGATTGCACCAGACTGCGCCATTGCACACATCAATTTCTCAAAAATTTCAAAGGATCTAGGACCAAACGGAGCTACTATGAATTCATCCTTTATTATGACAGAAACATTAACCATTTTGACATTTAACCATAGCGCATTCAGGCTTTAGAAGCTAGCAGCTGGAGAAATTGTACGGCCGGCGAGGTTGCAAACAAGTAATGAATAGATTAAAAAATGCTGACTCTGACTGATTACAGAAATGTCAGATTTTGCAAATGACACAAGAAGGTCACATATTTTTCCATTCCTGCACATTCTTTGGTCTTCACTCTCTGGCAAACCGTATTTTTTACAAAATGTATAATTTGTCATTGTTTGGTTGTTGAATATTGTGACTCAAACACTGATCATGCAAAAAATGCAATAAAAATATGTGTTCATACAATATTACCGAGTGCAAAATAAATTGAAACACCTCTCAGATTGCACCATTACACATATCAATTTCCCAAAATTATCGATGCGAGAGGGAGCGCCCCCTCTCGTGCTTTCCCCCCTTGCGGAGTTCTAACAGTTTTACTTGGTGAAAAAAAAAACTAAAAACACCTCTCAGATAGCACCAGACTGCACCATTGCACACATCAATTTCTCAAAGATTTCCACGCGAGATAGGGGACACCCCCGGTCCCCTCCTCTGACACCTTCCCCTAAGCCCTTCGCTTGTTCTCCCCTGTAGTTTCAATTTCTGCCAAGTCAGATATCCTAGTGAAAACCATGTCATGATACCCATCCAAATTAAACAATACTATATGGTTTTGATACTGGTTATAGCGCGAACTCTTATATCTGTATTTTGTTTCACTTTGCATTTCATTTTGTCGGTTTCGCCTCTTTCAACCGTTATGAGATGACCGAGGATGATGTAGTAGGGTACACCAGGATTTGAAAGGTCTTTGCTATTGCTGTATTGTTGTAAATTTTACAAAGATATGTATTGATGTTTAACTTTTGTAGGTTGGGGCAGTCAAAATTTCTGTGTAAGAGAGGAGGAATTTCTCAAATTGATCACGGTTGGCGGGGGGGGGGTTACTCGAAATATCGGATAAAAATCCGATGAAATTCCTCGACCCCCTAGCCGTAAATAATGACGGCTCCCTTACTACATCGCTACGTAAGCAGTGGAGCCAGTATCTATGGTTTCTATGAACACAAGTCTAGTCTGTCCATCTGTCCGTCTGTCCGTCCGTCTGTCTGACTGTCTGTCTGTCTGTCTGTCTGTCTGTCTGTCTGTATGTATGTATGTATGTATGTATGTATGTATGTATGTATGTATGTATGTATGTATGTATGTATGTACGTATGTATGTATGTATGATGTATGTGTGTGTATGTATGTATGTATGTTGTATGTATGTATGTATGTATGTATGTATGTATGTATGTATGTATGTATGTATGTATGTATGTATGTATGATGTATGTATGTATGTATGTACCAACTGCTTATCTGCTATCTACATTCCTTTGCATAAACAGGTTTTGTTGTGTAAGATAACGACCGTAAAGTAAGGCCTTTAGGCTGCGTTCACAAATAACAATTAGGGGGGGGGGGCTGGAGGAATCTCGATTGAAATCTTATTTTTTTTCAGATCCCCCCTAAGTACCCTAAAAAATTTTCAAATGCCCCCCCCTCTATATGGTCAAAATTTTTCAAGGTCCCCCCTAACTATCACAGGCCCGCATATTTGTAAAGGATGTGAGCGCAGAAAAATAAACATGTATTGCGCCGTACGCTAACAGGTGTTCAACACTACTGTATTAGCACTTTGTATAGTCATATCCCAAAGGCAAGTTCTTTAAATGCATCAGTGAATTTTTTAGATTTATTGGTCTAAAAGCCAACTTGCTCTGTTGAAGAGCACACAAAATGCAATCATGAGAGAGTAGGAAAATTGTGAATTCTGGCTAATTACCGTATTGCACAGTGACCTACCAAAAAATTGTTCAAAACTACAAGACCTATATGAATTAGATGCTACTCAAAATTGACAATACGGAAGGTTAAATATTCCATCAAATAAATGTTTTAATCTCTGAAATTTGGGTGTGATAATTGCAAATTCGGTTGAAAAATAAATAATTCCATTTGGTCACATATTTTTTCTTTTAGTCTTTACTATGCAAAGTTTTACTTCTGTATCATTTTATAATAAGAGTGTGAAATTTAGAAAATCAAGCAAGGTGACCCCATCTTTTTTCTTTAATGTTTGATTATTCTCATATGCCAGAATTCAAACATTTCTATGTTTTCTTCCATGTGTTGCTCTCTGGCTGATCTTGTGTACAAGTGAGTTTCACTGTCATGAGTGTCATTTGACCAAAACTCTTCTTCAACTACCATGTACATCAGAATCAGAGAGACTGTCTCTGTCACTGTTCAGGTATGCAGTGACAGTGACACTGCAGTGGCAGGGTAGTATCTGATAGTGACACTACCCGTAGGCAGTAGCTGTATTAAGGTACCGTTTCAGTTTTTACGGCCGGGGGGCCGGCAAAATCCAGGGGGGGGGGGTCATCAAAATTTTGGAATCCGCAAAGGGGGGGTCATCGCTTTTTCACTGGTAAGAAAGGGGGGGGGGTCACCACATTTTCATAAAACATAATACTAACAATAAAGTTCACTTTATGCCATTGCCATGATCGACCCTCTTTACCGGCGGGCCGCCTTCGGCGGCCCACTACAATAAATATACATTATGTATTACCCATGACCCTCTTAAACAGGCAGACGCCTTTGGCGGCCCACTCCAATTAGGTTTACTTCATGCAATGGCCATGATCGACCCTCTTTACCGGCGGGCCGCCTGCGGCAGCCCACTCCAATAATTGACTTTATGTAATACCCCACGGCAATCTTAATGGCCGTGCGCCTTCAGCAGCCCTGTCCAGTAAAGTCTACTTTATGCAATAGCCATGATCGACCCTCTTTACGGTGGTACCGGTGGCCCACTAGAATAAAGTTGACTTTACGTAATGGCCCATGACCCTCTTAACCGAGGGCTGCCTTTGGCGAACCACTCCAATAAGGTTTACTTTATACAATGTCCATGGACATGAGTTGTCTATTGAAATGAAGTTAAAAATTGCCTTACAGTCGTCCTAATTAACAGACGTTTCAATGGATGTGGCTGAGAAGTTTGTGCACTGGCATCTCTGCTACACGAATAAAGTGCGCGGCGTACCGGAGTTCAAATCCAAACCATGCGGGTAAATTTGACGTATGGGTTTTAGTTATTTTTAAGCGGGGGGGGGGGGCCATCATTTTTTTCGTCTGACAAAGGGGGGGGTCATTTTTTTTTCAAGAAAAATGCAGGGGGGGGGGTCTATATTTTTTTGAACACCGGCGACAAGATTTTGCCGGCCCCCCCAGCCGTAAAAACTGAACGCTCCCTAACTTTGATAATTTTGGCAATATTTTTGTTCAGTTTTACAACTGCGTTCTTGTTCTACTCCCTACAGCATGTTGAATTGTCCAGTATTCAGCTTGCTATCACAGCCTATGTATGTGTACCATGCATTTGTATCACTGACAACTGACTGTCAGTCTGGACTCCAATTAAATTATCACCAAATACATATTTATATTTATATATACAGGCTTTGTCGACAACTAAATATTGTGTGTTTGAGCATGCTGTAGGGAGATAGCAAGAAACTGTAGTTGTTATATTGCATAGAAATATTGCAGAAATCATTAACAGTTGCAGCTTCTGCCCTGTTACGAGGCTCAAGTTTGTTTTTTACGACAAATCACACGTTTAGATTTTTCAAGATAAAAGTCATGAAATGTGACAAAATGGTTCTAGATTTTGTTAAATTATTACTAACATTACAACATTTAGATGACATAAAAAATGGTATTCATTTTTCATTGAATTACCTACAAAAACTTGGAATTGTAAAATGTAAAACTCAAAAGGGACCCAAAAATTTTCAAGTCCCCCCCTACAGGTAGAGCAAAATTTTCAAGTCCCCCCCTCCACTACCCCCAAAATTTTCGAATCCCCCCCTGAATTCCTCCAGCCCCCCCCCCTAACCGTTTTTTGTGAACGCAGCCTTAACTATACATTTTAATCTCGCAAACTTGCCCACTTGAAATTTCAAAAACTCTAGACTCTTTGACTTAAATGCACACGCATATTTATTATTGGCAGTTTCAACCATATGGCAACATCACAGTGTTCTTGATTCGTCGTGTTGACCAAATTCAATCGTTGTATATAAGGCAAATCGGGCATGCAACTGTGACTTGCGCGTTTGCGCCACGTCATATCATGTATATTCATCTGACCCACAGAGAATTACAACCCAAAAAGAAATTTTAGCGTCTATGGACGTTCAAATCTACATTACGCGCTTTATGAACGTGTATTATTTTCACTCTCGGAGAATGAACTTTGGAGTCAGCTCATTCGAACAACAACCAAACAAATAATGTTGAGATAAAAATCAAGAAAACCGTGACAGCATAAAGATCAACGAATACAGTCTGTAAGAATGTATTATCTCGAACAATTCATCCATTCTGATCAAGGGTTAAGGTACTTTCCTCTTCAATGGATCAATTACAATAGACCACGAAGGAAGCACATTCATTGTCTGTTATCATTTGCCACTGACAGAAGATATGACTAACCGAACAGAGCCAATTATCATTCTACTATAGGAAAGCCACCTTGCTGTCATGCCAACATACTGTCAGTTAAGGTAGTATGCGTCTCGAAAGTGAAAGACTTAAACTTTTTCTCTAACTTTCCTCAAGGAATCTTTCGATCATTCTCTTTCAAAATCAAGAAAAAAAATGGGGGTCACCGTGCAATTTTGGTAGTAGAGAAACAAATACCCAAGATTAACCGATATTTGAAATTCAAAATGGCCGCCACTCCTGTATTAATTCTATGGAGAAAAATAAAATTTTCGAATTTCAATAACCAAGCCGCTGAAAAGTCTTCTTACACCAAGAGCTTTAAAATGAAACCCCACAATTGGTATATCAGAAAATAATTGTAAAGTTTGAGAGTTCTTACATCTGTCCCGGAGGCACATTCTACCTTAAAGCTTCATAAGCTGTATCTTTTGGCTATTTTTTCAGAACTCTTGTTTTGTTGTTTCCCTTACACTTTCTGCGTTGAATCCCTACACTCTAATTTAATGCAAAGTATTAGGATATCAACACAACCTATATGAGTATAATTTACATTGTTATTGTTGAAAACTGTATTCAAGTCCAGACTAGAATTCAATTATGTAAACATGAACAATGATAACTACACACATACAAGCTGTGTTGACAAAAAGAATACTCGAAATTTCAGCATGACAAACGGATTAGGGTCAGACACGGTAGTTGATATACAGAAGCAGACTACTTAAAAACATGCACAAGTTAAGGTTACAAGCTTATGTCCCTTTAAGTTATAAAAGCAACTGTACAGGGTTATGTTGCTGACATTTATTCAGATTTATTCACTATATTTCAAGTTACACTGGACTTTGCTATTGAAGACGACCAGGTGTTTGTAAGTTGACAGACTGCAAAGTAGAGTTATAATTTTTCTCACTATTACGGGCATACAACTATTTGCCAGCATAATGCAATGCCTCTGGTATGCATACATAATGTAAAACTGCATCGCTTATAAGTCGTGGTCGCCCATAGGCTGATGTCATAAAATCAATTGTAGACAAAAGTTGCCGATATTTTTACAGGTCTGAGCTGGCTCATAGCACAGTTCGATATCGATAGTATACGTAAATGCATTTGCTGGTATTGTATTGACCTATTAGGGAACTACCTATCTCGACGGAAAATGAATACTGCAGTTCCGATAAAAATAAGTACGTGAAAATCCTAATTTCAAAAGGGCTCCCCATTCACTTTACGAAGTAAAGCTGTACCGATACATTAGTAACGGTATATATGCATTGAGAGTGAGCTTTAACCCCCTGAGTGATATCGTAACGAGTGACGCTGGCAGCCAATGTTTCCGCTACCCGCTCTCCGAAAAGCAATATGTGACTAGAATCGACTAAGATGAGATCTGCCGAATTGACAATGCCAGGTATTACCCCTATTTGTAACAATCAACCCTATTTGTAACAAAAGCAGTTTCAGAAAAAATGAGTTTCGACAAGGAAAAAAAAGAAAATTGCCCCCAAACATACAATATGCATATTTCATTAAGATTTCAACAAATACGGCCAAGTTTTTTTTAGCCAGGCTCCGCGCTGGATATCCATCTGATGCAAGTTTTGAGATGTGCTCGGTCTTCGTGTCGCATTGCTTTCGTGTTCACTGACTCCACCTCTCGTAGGGAGGCGATGACCAATCTGAAATAAGAATCAGAAAGAAAACGAGTCAATCCTACACCTTATAAAGGCATTGATTCGGGTTTTTTCTCTTTCTTTCTGTAAAATATACCCGACACTGTCGACTTATACAGGTCTTACTATTCATGCACATGCACTTACAACTTTCAAATTTGCCTAAACTTTACCTAATCACAAAAAATGCACTGAACATCCTAATATGTACAATTGTTCATCGTATGCCTCACCGTGCACCCCAGAATCTTCATATGAAGTTGACGTTATCTACAATCTATTTTTAATCTCACCTGACTACAGAAATAAATTGAATTTGACACAGACTTAAGCTGATGACAATGAGATTGGAAGGCCACCCTTCGGAAGGTTATTAGTACAATTAAGATACATGCTATGCTTTATCATACATGCTATGCCTGTTTTGCCATTCTCCTTTTGTTTAGAAAGTACTGATATTCATTTTCACATGTCAACATATGACTCATATTTTCAGTTCTCTGTGACCGGAACTACTTACAGCTAGGCGTGCGGATTGCGATGGTTTGTTCATATAACTGAGCGAACAGAACTCATAGCACTCCGAAACGTCATTAATACTTCAGTATCACTCATAATGTTGTTGATCGCTTTCAATTTTTAGCCATCGCACTCAAGTTTAATCACGTTTTATCGAAAAACAAACGAACGAACGAACGCATTGAAATTTGTATGATAGTAGTAATCTTTATTTAAAGCACTACAGGCCACCGGCCCAATGTACAGTATAGAAAACAAAATACAAGATTCTAGTACGCTGAAGGTCAGGGGATCAACATGAAGTTTAACGTGAACTACAAATTGTGTATGAAAATATTAAGTACAGTCAGTCTCATTTAGAAACAAACGTCTCTTTTGTATAAATGTATGAATTGCAACCGACACGTTTAAACTTTCACAATCATTGGTGTTTTCATGTCGTCTACGCTACTGAAGTCGTGGTCCTCATCACAAAATTTCTGTTGATGAGTTTTGATATACAGATAGTGAATTACATTAAATACAACCATTAATCAACCACAAAAATCAGACAACACGACTGAAATACATGACAAAAAACATACTAATACAATACATTTTAAGTACGACGCTGCAGCCACTTCATGTGTCTAGTTTTCCTTTCTGAGATAGTAAATTCGACGTACTGACTGCAACGGATACTATATCCATAATGCAATTCGTTAATGCTTTAGAGGTGGCACTCTAAGACGCCACTCGAGCACTGTCTAGCATGGTGAAACCAGATATAGTTGAACAGAAAGTTCTCTTCATTGAATTTGTTATGATCGACATAATGATAATATTCACTATAGATTAATTCAAAAATCATCAAGTATACAAATATGTAATAAGCTGAAATGAATATACTAAATTTCTTTTGTTGCTATTGTAATGGTCGTATCTCGCCGGTCTGGGGAGTGTACTCACTGCTGAGAGGTACTTTGAGATCTTTGACAGAGTAGAGACTCACAGAATTGTTGGATATCAATGATGGTGGTTTATAAATGAAGTGTAAAGTTTACACATCAGATGCCCAGCTATCTCCGACTGAAAATAGTAGGTGATGATCACTTTTAAAAAGAAATCATAACATCCCAATTAGATTAAATTAGTTAATCCTCCAATCACTAATCAAGTGGTATTTCTTGATTGGCTGCAATAATTAAAATATTCTTCCCTTCAAGAAATACATTACTAAACTTTCTCCGATTGGGCATCGATCATATAAAATTTTACATAATCTGCATAAGTGACATCATCGTTGTACAACATTGCCCTTATGTAATCGTCCCAGGGTCCTGTCTGGACTTTAGGTAGTGATGATACGAATTCACTCTACTGCCTTGACAATAGATGTCACTAGTACAAGTTTCTACCTGTATCCTTGATAGGTATCAATGACGCAAATACATTGAATGTCCCTGACAACGGAGTTTTAACCAAGATGAAGGAAAATTCGTAATGATCATTAACCCTACACCAAACTTGGAAAGTTTCAGCCGTCTCGTTTCACTGACTTTTGTACATATCCGAAATTACAAAAACAATATCAATAAGCAAAAGAAAATTTAGTCTGTAACACTATCATTGTATACCACTTTACATAGTATCTAGCTGACAAATTAGTAACTAGCTGATATGAAATGCGAAGCGACTTTCACCACAGAGAAACATAGACTGTCTATACTATTTATCTGTGCTTTCACTAATATATTATCATAGTATCTTCAATTTACATAGCAAGTTTCGTCAACTTTGGTCAGTCAATCGGAATATATATTCCTCATGAGGAAAGCTCGTTAAATATACAAATCAGTAACTAGCCGAAGTTAAATTGCTAAATGACTTTAATAATGTTATATCGCAGTATCTTCAATGTACATAGCATGCAAGCCATTTCAGATATATCTCTAAATAGGAAGTTCGTTGAATGTGAAAATTAGTAATTAGATGTTCTAAACAATCTAAACTGACTTTTCGTTGTAAAATATCATAGTTTCTTCAATGTACACATCAAGTTTCGTCAATTTTTAAATACAGTCAATCCAGATAAATAAACAAATTAGAAAAGTTCATTAAATATGCAAATTAGGAATTAGCCGAAGTAAAATTGCTGAATGACTTTCAGTAATGTTATATCTTATTATCTTCAATGCACATAGCAAGTTTCATCAACTTTGTAAGATCAAAATAGCCATGTCAGATATATATCCATAATTAGGAAAGTTCATAAATATGCAAATTAGTAATTAGTAATTAAAGATTAAAAACTAGTAATTAAAGAGAACTGCAAAATGACTTTTGCTAACGTTATATACGCGGGCTCGAATTTGACCCAATTTTTGACGGACCTCATAACAAATAACTCAGGTTATTTTTCACAACACGATAAAAACATATTTCAGAGCCTCCGACCCGAGCTTTGTTTTACTTCCACTGTCGTATTAAATTTAAATATTGGTGTTCTTCAATTTGTGAAAATATGTCTTGGCATCTTAATATTCAAATTGCTCTCTCTGAATGTCTCGCACAGCTCCCACTAACAATAATGGAATAGCTCAACCGCAGAATCATATAAACAACAGATACGGTTACAATCTCTCTTTAGCAAGTTCAACCTTCTGTGAATACATCAAGGAGACAGCAAGGTCGATTCTACCGATGTCGTCGCTAATATTCGGAACGTCCCTAGGAAAACCATTATCAAAGTATGCATGTATGGTAAAGAGGTTATTTATTACACGAAGTTTGCGCAACTCCTAGAAATGCTGACACATCACTCGAATACGATGCGATATTGACCAAACTTCGTGTTATAGTCCTTTATCGATTCATCATGAAGGGCACCATACCATGAGATAAGCTATTTTCATACAGGACCACACTGTGAATATTTGACGCGGCATTTCCTGTTGTTCCCGGTCGATCTCTTCTACGTGATGATTAAACTGTGCCAAACTATATTTAATTGATGTGAATTACTATTGATGAAACGGCCCACGTACGTAATAAAACCTCGGATAACATTGTATTACTCGGTAACGATTCCAATGGAGCCTATAGTCCTTTGTGTTCATTAGCTTAGTATTCCGAATCTTCATGAATATGTACGTTAACTTTCGACCTGCCCATACGATGACGTCAACTCTAAGTCACCTGCTTTTAACGTCATCCCATACTGCATCGCAAATGACCTTTTTGGCAATTTGCCGATTACCCTGACCCTGAGCCAAGAGAATACAAATTATCTTACTTTAAACTGTTTGAGAACTAGCAATTGACCCTTTGAAAGTCGTGAAGAAGCTGATAGATTTAAAAAACAAACTGTTCTCAAATAATGACTTAAACCCTTTATCTGTCTCTCCATGGGGTCAAAGTTATACATCATAGTAGAACAATGATTTTGACTGGCAATGGAAGGCTACAACCTTGAAAATATGGTCGCTCTTCATGTAACTGCAGGTCTGAAATCGCTGCACCATTGAGACCATTACCTAATCATCACATGATGTTGGCTAGACTCATTGTTGTATCCGGCCAAGTGATAACGAAATATCGCATTTAGGCAGACATGTGGAAACTGGATAAGAAAAGCTGATAAGGACAACTTACCATTTAAGTTCTCTAAGGCAATCACCTATGCTGCGCAGAAAGTGTGTAGATCTTACGCCACAGGAAACTGTAAGTACCTTATCTATTGCACTGTGGTTTCAAAGCACAAAGCTGAACCTTCAATGTCAAATAATGTCTCCCCAGTCCGGTGTTTTGTTCAATTTATTTCAATAAGTAGGGTTTCTCGGAAGTTGAACGTTCTTTTTCAATCTTGTAAATGTCTTATAAGTGTAGTCACTTTTAACTTGTTCATTTACAAGTGTACTTCTGAAGTCTGCAAACCGTCTTGCTATGATATCTTTGAATGCAGATCATAGCATTGCACGGAGGTTGACCTAAAATGACCCTGAGCTAAGTAAAGCAACAGAACAGATACAAATTAGATGTCACCGTAAACTACAACCGCTGATCATTCAAAAGTGGAGTGCAAAGCAAAGTCATGTGTCTTTTAGTGAACATAAGAACATGAAATATCTTTGGTCTGAAAACTAAAATCATGAAAGTAATATGAAAAACATGAAGCCACTGAGCCTTTAAGATGTAAAAGTCTTAAAAGGTCATCTTTTAATGACGTAGTGGTTTAACGATGCTATTGGCGTGGTTCAAAAGTTTCAGCATCGTTGTTTACAATAACAAGTTAACATTTCTGGCTGTAGATCAAGTCCAGTGTGTTTATGCCGAATGGCCACCACTGGCATGAGATTTTGTTGTAAGGCCTATATCTTCTCTAATTTTACTCGACGCTTTGTACAAATTTTACCTCGAATTTGGCTCAGGCCACAATTCAAGCAAATCTGTGTCGAAAAATACCAACGCTCGATAAGATAAAATTGTCTAAATCGCGATAGCTATTTCAGCTGCATGCAATGTCAAAAGTTACTCTGGCCGAAAGTCACGCAGCCGACTACGTGATCAATAAAAGTATAAATAGGTCAAATGTTATAGCATCAAGTTGATTTGGTGAGACGCAATCGAGTGACGTTTGCCGGAAATTGCCTAAAAACATCCGAAAACATTTTCTGCATTTGCATTCTTCTAGGAACGTTTTTGATTGTGAAAAATAAAGGATGTCGGTGAGGTCGCTAGACCTCTGTAAGTTTCAGCTTCTTATTATTTTTAGCACAATAATATAAAACCTAAGGTTCCGTAGGAATGTCAGCTTGGTTGATAAGACTCGCTGCGATCGCATTATTTGCACAGCGTTGAAGCGCAGCCCGTGGACATTATGAATACTAATCCAAAGATTTCCTCTAAAATCTTACGCAATAAATGTTTTGCCTGACAATAGTTATTTTACCAGTTCCATGATGCAATGCGCGCTAGGGTATACAAAGCGTACTCTTGTCATAGAACTTTAGTTGTAGAGTATACGCAGGGTATGTTACTCATAGAACACTATGGCAGGTTGTAGAGTATACGCAGGGTATGTTACTCATAGAACACTATGGCAGGTTGTAGAGTATACGCAGGTATGTTACTCATAGAAACTATGGCCGGTTGTGTTAGAGTATACGCAGGTTGTTACTCATAAACCGCTACGGCATGTTATACCCTGACCTGTATTATTATCCACCTGCGTTTGTAACCTATGGAGTTTCGTCGTACAGTAAGTTTCGGTGTCAGAGGACGCGGAGTAATTGGACACTATTTGACTTTTGACCTCAAAACACCTTTACGTCAAAGGGGAAGAGAGATGATTTTAAATTTTAACAAATTATACTTCTAAACATTCAATACTTCACAAAGTTAATAGTGGTCAAACCAAAACCTGCGAATTTGAGTGAAATTATGCTGCTGACCTACAATTTCTGCGGCGTGCAGTGCGCTGCGCTGGTTGAAACTTCGTTCTGAGCTGTGCGCTTAGGAACCCGCTGAACGTGTTCCTAATCTGCTCGCGATCGCTCAGTGCAGTGCGCGACGGGCATCCCCAAAGCGCTTTACTTTTGACCTTTTCCTTGTAAAATTGGGCTAAAAAGGTGTATAATAATAAGGATAATCACAAAATACGGGATTTATGTCCTCGTACATCGTACGCTTTCGGTATTGACCTCGACGCTACGCATCTCGGACAATACATCAGTGTGACAGTTTTCGGACGACCTCAGTTTTCGGACATTTGGATGTGCTGTCAGTTTACACTCACTTCGCTCCGTATCGATAGCGTTTTACAGGTCATGTGACCTCGTATTAAGTCAGGTGACACTGTTGTCCCGTTTTCGATAGTTTTTTTTGGTAGAAAGCTATTGAGGACGCTACGAGCGGCGGTCACAAATTGTCGTCTGACACCGCGTCAGTGATACTGTCAACATACTGCCGTCAGGTCAAGTAACTGAAATTTTGACTAAAGTCCTGATTTAGCATTGAATTTAGAATGTGGGGAGAATAATGACTTTGAAATATTCTTTCAATTGTTCGCCTACGATTGCATGTAGTTTTAACGAAAACTGCGCAGTTGAAAAAAAGTACATTTATGAAACGTAAGAAGTGTACAGGTTTTCGGACAGAACAATATTTAGTATAATCGTGTGAACGTAGTAAGTGACTTACCGCGTAAAAACTTGACAGGTAATACTTCCATATGATGAAATATACTTGCTATATTTATTAAAAATGCCTGTGCGATTCTAATACAAACAAAATATGCAATGGAAATAATTATAAGGGATGGACCATTAGATCTTGGGAGGGTGTGGTCAAAACAGAAAAAAAATCAGAGCAGAAAGTTAGGGGAAAAATCTTCGAAACTAGTTTGCAAAAAAAAAAAAAAAAAAAAATAAGAAGACAAATGCGTAAAAAAATCTGCAAAGTCTTTAAATCTTGAATTTTTTTTAGATTTTACCGACAGGAAGCAACTTTCTGTATTTTTAGTACATCCTCCAGGCACATTTTTAATTTTGATTTATACATTTAGAGTGACTGTATCCCTTATACTGGAAGTTGTGATTATCTTATCTTTTCAGGACTTTTGTATTCTGATCACTTGAAAAATTATAAAATTATAGAGCCTGTTTTCTACTTTTTTCCTGCGTACAAACCAAGCAGGTATGCTAGGTAAAACATTGAAACTATGGTATGGTTGTCAAGACAGAAAGTTATATTTGCCTTTTAAGATCAAGGTAAACAGATGCAGGCCACATCAGGTTCATTTTTTTCACAGCATTTTATTGCAATGATGAATGCAAGAATGGGTGAACAAGTAGAAACACGTCAATAATGATAAAACAACATATCAAGTCATTATGTATTATTTTGCTTTTAAAAAGGCATTTTCAATTCTTTTTTCTCAAAAAACAGCCTCAAAAAACAACAGCAACACATTTTTTAACATTCAACAATACACTACGTAGAATGCCATCTATCCAACAAATCCCAACACAAAAACACACAAAAGGGTTGAACTTTGCAAGTTTCTCGATAACAAATACTGAATAAATCTGCATGAATAATCGTTTGTGTGTAGCAAATGCTAAATGACAATTATCTGAAGAATTTTCCACCACAAAAAAGAGCATGATTTAAACAAATCTTAAGGGACTTATGTAGCAAATTTCAAAGAAATTGGACAAGCCCTTTCAGAGAATACAGATTTTTTGACCATGAATGGCATAAATTGCCCTAAAAAGACAAATATTGAAATTTCACCACATCTATACACATCCAATCAATTTGGACATACTGCTACAGAGAAATAGATGTTTGATCAAAAAAGGGCAACAATTGCTCTAAAAACACAAATATGCAAATTTAACTATACTTTGCAAGCAGCTTCTCAGCTTGTCAAAATCAATTGTAAATCATGAGATATGCATGATGTTTGGTAGGGTGAATGTAGGCATTTCACCACGCAGTAGAAAGGGAAGCCAGGAAACCAAAATAGTCAATTTTCAAAACTATAGGAAGCTACTGAGGAGCAAGAAGACCATGTTTCAGAGGAAGATGTGTAATCTGAAAAAAATGCTCCCCAAGTGCCACCAAATAACACCATTTTAATCTCTATTTTTCAAAAGCTCCAACGGCAGGAGGGGGACAACCCCCTCCTGCCGTCCCCCCGTGACCACTTGCGCGGTCGCTTGTGGTGCTTCGCACCACATCTTTGTCTTCTTTATCCTCAGACAGTGACAAACTAAAAACAAATTATAAATCTGAAAATTTACTCTGAAAAAAAAATTTGCACACTGAGCTAATCTCAATTGCAAAAAAAATTAAGAAATTTACAATAGTAAAATTTTTTTTTCACAATTTCAATGTGACCACCCCTCCCAAGATCTAATGGTCCATCCCTAAGTAATACTCACTGAACAAACTTAGCGAAGTTAGCCCACCCGTAACGAAAAGGTGCCGAAGGCAACACGCAACAGAGACAGCCCGTGTCGGATATCTAGCGCTATACACGTCGAAATATAGTTGAGACGTCCATAACTAATTATCATGAAATATTCTTATATACAGCTTTCTAAACACACCACGAAATTAAAAATCGGTGGTTTGAAGTTTCAAATTATCAATTACTTAGCTCCTAATCGCATTCCAAACACGACGTCCGATTTGTGGGATTGCAGTCCGATTACTACGCCCTCAACATGGGGTCAAAACTTTGGACACTTTGACCCCGAAATACCACTCCCGTCGTGTCAACTGAGTTTGAGGATAACCACAATAAAGTTTCGAAAAGTATGGTAATAAGATTTCGTATTGTTGGTCATTTACGAAACGACTTGTGGGTGAAATTCACTACCCTGTCCGAAAACTGTCACACTGAGTGTACCTCCGGCGGCAGCACAATGTGTACTCGGACATAAATCCCGGTATTTTGTGAATAACCTTATATTGTCGTCGGTAATCGTTAAAAAATAACGAGGCAATTTTTGGGATTGCGAATTTGTGTCATTCCTGCTAGAAAAACAGTTGTACGATGCAAAATCAATGTGTTTTAGTTGTTGTGAGTATATACGATGTTTGATACAGCTACAGCAATGCATTATGGGATAACCGGGAAAAGGTCTATTCTGATCTGATCTTCGGGTTGTCCTTGCAATTTAATATTTAGCCAACTGTATTTGCGCCGCTAAAACTTCCATGGAAGAGGAGAATGACTTCATCGGAATTCCATTGAAACGTAGTAACATTCAGACACGTAAATTGGCTTATTTTGCATTCAATAGACCATACATGCAGTACACCCAGTGACCCACGCAATTTGTTCATGCATAAAACGTGAGTATGGCATGTTCTTGAATGATAAGGATCATCGTTGGTGGCACTGCTTTTGAAATCGACCCATTCCCATGACATGTGACTGGGAAATGCTCCAATTCCAAACGCATTGAAGAGCGAACCATGCGAAACCATTGTGAAATCACACAACAACATGCGACAATAGAAAAATATCACAGCGGGATTTGCATGAACTTCCGAAGACAAGCCCCAGGATATACTCGTAATACACTTGTCACCGTCACGTGAGTTGAAATAAATAGTTGAAATTTTTGATGGAAGAAAGTTCTTTCAGAATAAAAACATTTCATTTTTAACGATTTGTTGTGCGTAAAATAAACGTTCGCTGGGTTTGTACGTTCAACAATCTCTCTACGACAAAATTACAGCAAATAAGCAATAAAATTTTTTTACATCGACACTGACAAGAATAATTGGTGATGTGCAATGGCACCCATTTTTCTTTCATGCAAGATTTTCCCGGTTATCCTCATACTTGGATTAAAACAATGTCCACTAGCACTTTATGTAAAGAAAGCGTCCGGCAGACAACTGCTTGAAAATCATCGCGATTATACGACTTTGCACACGTTCGTCTTTGGTAAATTTGGCGTAACTTGCACAACATTAATATTTATTCTTAGCAACTAATCTCGAATAAATATCATACGTTGTAGAATCTTAACAGTCGAGAGTTTTTTCAGGAGATTCACTCTTCCAGCCTATGACATCGTTTAGGCTTTGTAGAAAAGAATTTCCCCTTTACAAGCCACACTGTTAATGTATAAGTTACCCCTTTCAGAAATGCGTGAAAAGTAGGGTTGATTTTTCTCAGACATGGTGCTCTTCATTCTGTTCATTGAGATTCACGACAGCAGAACTGTCGTAACGTCTGCGGTAACCTGGGACTTTGTACGGACAGAGAATTAGTTTGCCTAGACACGCGACGGTAGCTGAAACGCTGTACATGGCTGATTCCCTGAAGAAGTCAGCACCGGTTCAGTCCGTCAGAATTCAATTCGGAGGTTCTCAGGAGTAGACGAGAACATACAGTAATTTAAAAACGGATGTAGGTGGTTCCGTGATTTTTAGCTAATATAGACTATAGTCTATAGAAGCTATTGGGATGGGTATCCGTCCGGCGTCTGTCGTCAGTCTGTATGTATGTATGTATGTATGTATGTATGTATGTATGTATGTATGTATGTATGTATGTATGTATGTATGTATGTATGTATGTATGTATGTATGTATGTATGTATGTATGTATGTATGTATGTATGTATGTATGTATGTCCGTTTGTGAGGCGTCCGTCCACTCAAATATCTTGACAACTGCAGTACTTACTGATTTGATATTTGTTGTGTGGATAAAATATATGATTTTGAGAAACCAATTTTATTAATTTTTTGATATTGTTGAAAATAGGCAAATTAATGCCAAAAAAGGTGTTTTTGGTAAAAAATCTTCTTCTTCATAACCGCTGGTCAGACAGCTTTGTTATTTGGTATACAGGTCCCTAGGGATAACCCAACTTAGATTTGTTAAAATTGTGATGACATATGCAAATCAGTATTTTTACGGATTTTTTTTTTCCAATTTTGGTGAGTCCATCCTGAAATGAGCTATCAAAGATATCCACCTTCTTTATCAATGCATGTGTCACAAAAGGTTATTCTCTACATAACACAGCAGAGCTCTGTCAACTGTTGAGTTGCTTGTTTTTTCAAAACCGCTGGTCAGACAGCTTAATATTAGGTTTACAAGTCCCTAGGATGACTTTAGTGAGATAATTTCATACAGTCAGGAAATACTTAACTTTGTATCCATGGCTATAGTAGCTTCAGGGACTTTGGCCCTATGTTTTTAATCTTTATTTAAAATTCGCTGGGAGTTTCACATCGATCGTGCCTTGCGGCAAATATAATATTCTTGGAAGTACAAAGCAAAATACAATAATTAACAAATCATTATTTTTTCAAACACTTCTACAAATTCACTATCTTTTCGTTATTCTTTCTCAATCCTGTATCTTACAAACACTCGTGTCTGAAAAGTACATCTATCTTTCCCATCCCCGAGCCAATATTTATGAATGGACCATTTTCCTAACAAAATAAAGTTTGATCTCTTCTCCATTGAACTTTGTGAAAAAAAAACCCACTTTTCTGCATTACAGTTGAAAATAATGTCAACACTAGTCAAAACTACATTTTACTCAAAAAATTACAAATGATAATTGTTATTTTTACCCAAAGACGTTTTGCCACTTGGCATTCCAAAAAATGTATGTTCCAAAGAATCGGGAACCTGACATACATTACAATTCACAGAATCGATTTTTTCCAATAATGCAAATACTTCTTACATGGTAATAACCTATGTAGCAATTTCCATTGAAATTCTCTTAATTTACTTTCTCTTGTACATAAATAAATATTCTCCCAAATCATCTGACTGTGAACAAGTGTTTGTAAGCTATTTACTCCTAGCGATGCATACCATTTATCGATTGCAAGTTTATCAGTGTTAGAACATTGTTGCTGTAGGAGAATGCGATAGATGGATTTTACAAGTGATTTTGTTTATTGGAATAAATTGACCATCTGTGTATAAATCATATTGCAAATTCTCTCGTATAAGTGACTTGTAAAAAATATGATATTCTCACACCAACTTTGCGTTACATTTCGTTTTGCAATGACATTATCACATGCTATGTACCAGTCATTTAAAACTCTGACATAAAAATGAGGTATTAATGACGATACATTTCTTGGTAAAGAATTCCAACATTGGTTTTGTTGTAGTAAATCGTCGATAGTAAAGTAATGCCATGGTATTGCAGCCCAAATGCTGCCTTTACTAGAAACCAATCTTTTAACCCAAATGGCATTGATAGCACGAAGCTGTTTATCAACATTGATACTCTTGACACCACCCTTGTGGTAGTCTTTTTCAAGTGTTGTTTGCTTAATTTGACGTTTTCTCTTGATACAAAAATCAACAAGTTTTTGCACTTTAGCTTTCACTTCTTCGGGTATACCGATCACTTAAGCTAAAAAACAGAATTTGCGAAAGACTTTCACAATAACAACTCTCCCCTAAAGTGTTAAATTTCTTCTGCCCCACGTATTTTAAATGTTTTCCACATTTTTTTATTTCATTTGACCAATTTAATTCTTTGCATTTTTCAGCATCGTACCCAAAATACGCTCAAAGGGTTTTCACAGCTTCATTTGTCCATTCGATCCCATCCACCTTATCAGTACAGTACATCGCTTTCGACTTTTGACTACTCATTTCTAATCCACAGCACTTATAAAAATCTCCCATAACATTTAAACAATCTTAGTAGAATCCTTATCTTTTACAAAAATTGTCAAATCATCAGCTAGTAAAGAGATTTTCGCAGAGTTGTTAAAAATGGATGTAGGTGGCCCGTGTTACACTCTGGTTGGGACAGTACTGTTCTTGTTGATTCTTCAACTACGACAGGATCCAGGATATACCTACAGTGTACCTGTCATGAAACAATAGACTGAAATTTAGCACCTGAAATTTAATGAAACTATAGCTTCGCCTTATGTCTATACATTTTTCAGCTGTCTACTGACTAATGTAGGCTTTAACCTAAATTCTCCCCTTTCAGTACCGAAGACTCCACAAACTGAGCTAATGTTAAAGTTTAACTTAGTTTGATCATGCGCAATCCATAGTTTAACACACTTCTTCATGTTGCATTTTTCATTACTGTAAACAGATAGGACATACTTATGAGAGAGAGAGAGAGAGAAGAGAGAGAGAGAGAGAGAGAGAGAGAGAGAGAGAGAGAGAGAGAGAGAGACAGACAGACAGACAGACAGACAGACAGACAGACAGACAGAGAAAAAGACAGAGAAAGAGAGAGAGAGAGAGAGAGAGAGAGAGAGAGAGAGAGAGAGAGAAGAGAGAGAGAGAGAGAGAGAGGGGGGGGGAGGGAGAGGGGTGTGTGGGATTGTTTACGAATCAGGATCTTTTGAGTTCAAGTGATGGAGACAGAGGCGTCGACTGTATTTCTTCAAACTTTATTACTACAGCTACGATGAACTACTGCTACAATAATATAATGTATCATTGGGTGGATAGGTGACGACCAGATCCAGTGGTGAGCGATGCGCTCTGAGTATACGCATACACATACACTATACTGTGCATAAACATATACTAAAGTAAAGTGGCTAATTCAGGCTGTGATATAGCCGATTTTGGCGGGAAAGTAAGAAGCGTCTTTGACTTTGATTGGTTAGAGCACGGTTTTGTGGAGGGACCGTGGTTAGAGATGAGTCACACGTCAGAAAGAATTAAAACTATGTGTAAACACAGGATGTTGGAAGGAACTGAAGAGATTACAATCTGTCTTCATTGTCAAAGAATTAAGAAGTAGCTATCTTTGTATAACGTTTCTCGACAAGGGGGGAGACTATGATTTAGAAACTTACTCTACAACACCTGAACCCCTTTAGCTTGTATCGATCGAGCTCATTTCGAGGTTATGAAGTATCCCTGGATAGACTTTTTTTACTTCATAGACCATAACTGTGAAAAGGTAATTCTCATTTATTAAACTATAAAATAGTTTCACCTTTGCCGGATATTTCGCCTTCTTAGCTAAGTGGTGATAAAGTACCAAAGGTTATTAAAAACTAAGGAAGCATTTTCTCAATGGTTGCTCTGTAAGAAAGAACTGTAACGCTTTGGTCAATCCCAAAAGAAAGGAAAGACAGAGCAATAATACTACTACTACTAATATATCAATATCAACTTCACTTTAAGGTGTTTTTTTATTCATTGGTAAATGGTTTGGTAATGTCGACTTTTTTTCAGAACGGGTGCTATCCCCTTGGGCCCTCCTGCCACAAAATATGTTCGTATTTCATGGAAATGTTGGCGCGAAACGTTCAAAGAAGAATCCAGGGTTGCGACATATCGTGCGATATCCAGATCGGTTCAAAGCCAATTCGAATCAAAACCGACTTCGTATGTAACCACCTCGGTCAATGCAAAAATTGCTTAAAGCTCATATGTTTTTTCATGAAATTTGACTACTTAATTTTCGATACTCGTTACATGGCACCATGCAACGAAGAATTAAACATCCGAGGAAGCTACATACATCTCTGTTTATTAGGGAGTTAGTGTGCACGCGGGCAATACTTTAATCTGATGTCAACCACTCGAAATAGAATTGAAATTTGAAATTCGACTGGGTTTGCTCTAAGCTAAGAAGACCATTCCAACTACATGCTGAAGATAGTACGCGCCCTAAAATGAATGACTTGAATAACTTTTGCTCAAACTTTCCAAAATAAGGAATAAAAATCAGGAGTCGCTGTACAATGGTTGGTACCAGAAAAACAAATTACTTCAAATTTTACCGATATTTGAAATTCAAACTGACCGCCATCCCCATGTAAACTGTATGGGGAAAACAGAATTTGTGTTAATAGATCGTTGTCAATGACACAACTAAAGAGCTGATCACAGTTATGATTGACTGCTAGATTTGGTGTGCTGCCTGATGTTCCCTACTCGCAAATTAAACACCATCATTATATAATATAAACGATAAGAAAACATATCTCATATTAACATGTAGCTAGTGAGATTAACCTGTCCGGTGTTTCACAAAACCCCAGCTGTGCTTCTTCCAGAGTTCTTTCCGCTCCAGAATTTACGGTAGCTATCCCGGCGCTGTGATGGTATTTCCAGCTATTAATGGTGGTGCAGTCGAGAAGACAATGCTCTCACCTCAGGTTTTCATTGGCATCGCTCACCTGATACTTACGCATCATGCACTATTTATCGTAGGAAATCACAAAACATTAAAATGCTGGCTTTTTCGTCAATGTGAAATTTACCCTTGTCATTTTCAGAGATTTCCAATCTATCTATTTTTCTTCCTTGATTTCTACTTATCCATGCATGAAACGTTGTGAGCTATAACACGAGTCATCCTACAGAATATACGCGATTGAGTTCTGTGTGTCTCCAGTAATATCACTGAACATTCTGAGTTATAATTGCGGTCTGCGAAGGTAGACCCATGCTAATGTCTTTCCAGGGTTTAGAGCGCATCATCTTACCGTCCTATATCCCAAACACCCCGATACTTTCCAAGTGCGAGAGCTAGAGTCATCATTTAACATCTTCGCTCAACTAAAATCCGCTTCCTTGTGCTGACTAACTTCAGGCACGGACTTTTGTGGGACCGTGCTTCAAGCTGTGTGAAAACCAGCAGACGTTTTTTTTTAAGTCGGGACCTGTCACCCAAGTTTGCGAGTAACACCCAGTGATATCGCCGAAGCGCTGTGTCTCTGAGTAAGCGACGATTCGTGACGCTCAGTGCCCATATTGCCAGCCGATATCCTCAATCAGTGACGGATAAATGATCACTAATATAAATTCACCCTTCTTGAAATCGTTGACGCTACCAAGATTCGTGATTGCCCTGGTAGAACATGCGGTGAAATTGTAAGCCTCACGTGGAACACGATTAATTAAAGTAAACTTCCGTGTCAATTTCCTTGTCAATTCTGTTCGCGTGACTGTCTTCCATATTATAATCGCCACGTGACCAACAGCATGGTCAATTTACTGAGGGTTTCCCAGTAAAGAAGAGTCTGTATAACCTCAGTAATTGTTGGAAAGCTACTTATATAAGGAAAACAGAACTACAGTCATACATATCTTTAGTCTGTTCGATGGCGATGGATTACAGAAAATATGCGCGTTGTTCTCCATGTACCATATCGGTCTCACATATGGATCAAAGTTTGAACCACTTAGCCCAAGATAATTTATCGGAAGTCTGGTAGGACGCGATTTAGTGTACCGAATCTTTCTTGCGGCTTTCTTTTTCCCGGCATCTTGTTTGCGAACATTGTGACAGGTAAGTGTTGCCTCCGGTATTATCTTGCATGCGGGTTTGCTTGTCAGTTTGCTCAGCCCCATAAAACGTGCTTTTAAACTTAATGTAAAACGTAGCCTTAGAAAATAAAGTTACGTGTTATGTTGACGAAATCGGTGCAAAGTGACCGAACCTCAGCTACTTCAACTACCCGAGAGAAAGTGCCTGCAGGGAAGAACGCGCATGTCAACGCTCAGGGGGAGTCGATATTGTTGACATACCTTAAAATAATCGATACAACGTTCAGATTTAAATGAACTATTATAAAAACGACTTGGTCAAAGTCGCAATCCCCAATACCTAGTTATAACATTAACTTCTTGCTGTGGCATAGACTTTGTGCCTGGCGATTGTCCTATAGGGCCTACATGTTTTCGCTCGTAGTGTTTTATCCAGCAGATAACTTTGTTTTGAGATAAAGCTGCCCCTTTAACTTATTTGACATTGATTTTGAGAAAGCTGTATCGATATGAAGCACTTGGTAATCTAATCTAATCTAATCTAATCTAATCTAAACAGAAATATGACTCACTTTCCAATGCTGCCTTGCTTGTGACAAGCGTAACAATAACGTTACAAGAAGACGTAACTCTTTGCATTTGTGTCGTAAGTCGGTTCACATCAATCGACCGGCGAGGCTATTATGTGTATTGCAGCGAATTCTTGATTGACCCCAAGTATACCATTTGTATCAAACTAGAAACATACTTCCCGAATAGATGGATATTCTCGTACTTTGATTAATACAACAATATTTTTGTTAAAAATGCAGTTTTATTAAAGAGGCACTCCCACTTGGTAAAATTTTTAAACCACATTTTTTTAATGCCAACGGTCGATATTTGACGTGTTGACTGCGCGCGGATCGCGAGATATCGATAAAAAATGTCAATTCCCGAGCGTATTTTTCATATCCCGAAGTTTAACGATCGTTTCTGATTTTGACCCGAAATCCCCCGAAGGTTTGTTGTTGTACTGATTGACGATACTCTAGGGAGTCTACAATAAGTTGGAACGACGCAATTAATTTATTTCCCACTGCGAAGATTTTATATAGGCCTACAGCATTATGCCTTTACCTCAGGTACGTTTTTTAAAACTCCTGCTTAGTTTTTGTCGTTTTCATTATTCTAAATCAGTTGTATTATATTTTTAACCAATACCACGTAAACATCAGTTTTCCAAATATTAGCTACCTACGATGACTACATTTTGTCGTCTGCCACACAGTACGCCGCGCGCGTGGTATATGTCTATGCATACCACGCGGCGGCCGCTATGTATCAACCGAACGTAACTGTGCTAGTCACCTATGCGAATTCTGGTTGAATCAGCAAAAAATTGTTCTTCGTTTTTACGCCAAGTCAGTAAGACTCATCTTTCTCCCACAGGGCATGACTGATCACCGACGCCAGTGGTACTGTGGCGTACAGCAGCGTCAGCGTAGACTCGTACTCCATAGCTTAGTTGACAATGGCCCCAGTGCCGAACGTTCGATGTTCGGAAGCTGAATTTAGGTGGGCCACCGGAATTCAAACTTTTACTTTTTTGAAGACATGTTTTTATCGATATCTCGTGATACGCGCGCAGTCGCCACGTCAAATATCGACCGTTGGCATTAAAAAATGTGCTTTAAAAATGTTACCAAGTGGGAGTGCCACTTTAAGGAAGGACTCAGTGGATATACTGCCAACAGTAATATAACAATATTCATGTGTATACAATCATGTTATCATGATGTACTAATTACTGTATGTTCCATACTCGTATGAAGGGAATCTTAGGCGGTATGGTGCAAATATTTAATGACACACTTAGCGTTTAGGAAAAGCAAGACTCTTTTTATTTTCAAAATTTGCATGTGTTGGAAAGAGGCAAGTCACGTGGAGCAAATGTTAATTTTCTCTGTCACGTGCCATTCCGCTTTTCCGCCTCTCGGGTGAAATGTAATAAGGTAGGTTAACCAACACATTGCATCCATAATTGAAAGACTCATGTACAATTTTTCACCAGAATTTCGGAAATCACGCTATGTAAAGACAGGAGTGTACAACAAGTGGTTTGAAGTGAAGGCATCTCCATATTACTGTATAATGCTATTGTTTATCATAAACCTATTTGCTTGTCGATAGAACATTATTTACTTTGCGATGTCACAGTTAAAACTGTGAAAGTGTGACATCAGTTGTACACCTGAGGGTTAAATATGTATGTATACACACATACACAAATATACATGTATATATAAATTATATTTACATGTACGTCAAAAGGTGTGAAACAGAGCAATGGTTAAGATCTACCACGTTGGTGTACGATTGTATTGCTATTCTAAGTGACTTTTTGTGATTTTATCTTTATCTCAATATCTGAAGTTCGGCATTCCCGTTAAAATCGCACAGGAGAAAAACAGCGGAGCTTTTATCTAAATCACCAGGAATTTTGTCTGTTAGTATTATTGACATGTCATGGCGTCGGGCCTTGTTACTGTCAGTGGAAAAAGAATCCATTTGTAAGGTTGGTACGCCATTTCCTTGTTTACCGTCCCTTTAAGGTAGAACGCACCTTGGGGACAGAAATTCGGGTCTTCAAATTTTATCAATTTTCTTCTTACCTACCACTTGGGGGGGGGCTCATTTTGAAGCTCTCGGCGAAAGAAAAGTTTTCATGGTCTAAGTTTTTCGAAAATCGAAAATGTCATTTTTTCCCATAGAGTTTAACACAGGGATGGCGGCCATTTTGGTTTCAAATATCGAGAAATCGCAAGTTATCTGTCTCTCTAGTACCAAAGTTTGCACGGTGACACCTGATTTTTATTCTTGCTTTTGTAGAGAATAGTTGAAAGTTTCACTGAGGAGAGTTTGAGCAAAAGTTTAAGTCTTTCACTTTCGAGGTGCATATTACCTTAAAGGCACACAGGGTATAGATGTAAAACCAATCCCAATAGGCTGCTGGCGTTCAATTCACATCGTGAACGACAGGAGGCAACAATTACGAGGAAATGATATGAGCATAAAAAGAGCTTATGGCGAAGTCAATGTATGAAGCCCGTGGCTGTTGTAGTTTTTGGCAAGATGTAGCCGACGTTTCCGGAAACCTGTCGATTAGATTTGTTTAAAGTGTCGGAATATGTCGCTCTGTTTTTGGTAACCGCTGTCAGTCACGAGCACAGGGTCATGGGGTCAAGGGTGTCAATCCGGAATCTTATCAAGCCAATGAATGCGTTTTGATTAGCCGCCCTGATGGTTTTTGTCAAAGTTATACTGTTAATGTTTAATATCAGATGATCCAAGACCTAGTAACTTACCAAAAGGAAAAATACTTTTAATGGCAGTGTGCTCCAACTTTGATCACAAACAATAGAATAGATACGACCTGTATCCCAATCAAGCAGAGCACCACTCAAACTGGACAGTTTTTTGACAGAGTCTAGGTTACACTGAGGGCTGAGCTATGAATATCTGTATATGGCGTAGTCAAACTACTATATCAGTATTTTAGTCACAATTTAGAACAAACAGAAATAAAAAGATGTCGCAGACTTTTGATTGTAGGAAAATCTGCTGGTGCTCGTTTCTCGCGCCCTTCGAGTGATATCATGTAAACGAGACCGGATAGCTGAATATCGTATTTGAAAGCCATAAGTAGATGATTTCTTAAAAGAAATTTTCCAATAAATAGGATAACAACATTCTTAATGCTGCTTGGTTGTCAACAAAACGATAGAAATTTTCCAGCGTTCCCTACCCTCGCTCAAACTCTCCGACCCTAAAATTGTTCCCCTCTTCCAGGAAAATCCCACGAGAATTGTAAAACTTACGTTGAAATCACAAGTGACATGTCGTCAAATCTATAACTGGACACTGTGACATGATGACAAAAACTGTGACATGTAGAGTATTCTCGAGCATGGGTCTGAAATCGACATAGTTTCCTTGTCAACAAAACTATGTTTAAAAATTTATATTAGACCAGTTCAGTTTTGGGTGATGATGAACTGAATTAGTGACATCAAAGAACTATACCTTTCATGAGAATCTAGCTAGTATGTACACTGGTGGCGCACTTTGCTTTGGCACCAACATTTTAATCATAGCTCAACTGTACAGACAAATGTTTTGTTTGGCCAAAACCAGCAAAAAAAGTGCTCCCAAAATGTAAGTATTCAAGTTAATCATAATTTCACCAAATCTGGGTCAGGTCACCCCTTAGGACCTGCATATAAAAGCAATGGGAAAAGGGGATTCTGAGAAGGTTCTTGAAATTTTTTGCAGGTAACAGCAAAAATTGCCCCAAAATACAGTATTGCTGATTTCTTTACCGTTTGTACAAAATGACAGATATCATCCGTCGGGACCTTCATGTACAATTTCGAAGTAATCGGATACGCTGTTTTAGAGAAGGTTTTTTTTACAGATAACAGACAAATGCATCCAAAATACAAGTACGCAAACTTTGCCACAATTTGAACAAAACCTGACTAAAGTCACCCCCAGGAGCCTGCATTCGTTACTCGATAGAAACACGTCAACAAAAATATATTCTATATATATATTGATCGTTTCGCATATTCAGCTATCGGTGGCGCTATAAATACTACTGTCCATGCGTAAAATGCATTTCTACTGCTACAGTGAGACCTCCGGCTTCCCTATAGTAGACGACACTTTTAAGAACAGCGTTTCTGATTACCTTGCGCCAAGAAGAGTCTGCGAAAACTCGAGATTTTACATTTAAGCTGTTTTTATTCAAGTGAAACTTTGAAGGATCAAGTACATAATTCAGTCTGCTAAAAGCTTTTCATCGACCTAAAAATCAAATTGTGGCGCACTTTTTAAGTAGCTAGAACGACTTTGGGAATTCCCGGATTATTCAAAACCTACATGAGGTGTCGGGGTGTTACACTATTCGTCGGTACACGTAGGCAGCTATAGAATACGTACAAATATCAAAGGTACTAAGAGTGGAGAGAAAATATGACCTTATTCAAGGTAAGTTCACGTTCAAAAACAGTGAAGATCGTCCATGAACGTAGCCGGACACACCTTAAAACTTGAGGTTAGCTAGCAGGACGAATGAGTCATAGACAGGGCCCCTAGGTAAGTTAAGGCTTTATGTATATAAGTAGATTAGCCTGCATACACGCCCGTATATTGCTATGTATTTAGCAGACAAATATTATTTTTTACACATGAAACCAGGCTTCGTATACAACAGACACTGAGGTCCCGTAATCTTAGCTACAAATCCACAAATGAAGGTTAATTTGATGTCCTTCATGTCGGTTTGTGCCCCTGAACTCTTGGACGGAATACTAGTTGCAAGTTACAAGAAGGTCACACCCTACCGTAAACAGGCAAACTATTCTTAGTTTAGGTATTCTGTGTACATTCCGCATTTTAATGTTGGATCCTATAAACAATGGGCCCTGCTCTACTCTCTATAGGCCCACATAGTTTGATTTCGTCAGGTATAGAATCCGAGTTGACTGACCGCAAATCGATCTTGTGTGTCGAGATATTATCGGTAAATCTTCATGCAAGCTTAAACAAAACTGGGCCAGTCTTTAATACACAGCTTACATTCTGAAGAAAGACACAAACAATGAAACTCATGGAGGAAAGAGTAGGCGGCACAAAAAGTGGAAGTTACTATCACTTCAAAACAGGGACTTTGCGACATCACATTGATAGCAGACATTTGCTACGTTTCATCTAATTTACAAACATTTCGGTCATATTGGGTATATTTTTTCAATAATTTGCTATATTACTTATGCTCGATGCAGATGAAGTATACAACATGCGCTCTCATCTGAAGAAGCATTATTTTGCTGTAATGATATCTCCTATTTCGTATAAATCGGGTGCAGCCAACGGAGCTATTCATTGAAAAAGCTATTCCGGGAGCAATTTTCGCAGATAGGGAAATTTTAATTTGCTTGGGCAGGGATATATTTTTGGTGGCAGGGGAGGAAATTTTAGGGTTTTTTTGGTCGGGCAGGACAGATATTGGTTGATTGTACCGGGGATAGGGCTTGGAGAAAAACGAGGAGAGAGGGGAAGCTACTTCAAAAACGGGGACAGGGGAAGTTGAGCCATGGTGTTTCCGGTAGAAGGTCACTGCAGTATGTGTCTGCATGGAAATGTAATTTTCTGGGGAAATTTTTTCACAGGGGAGGGAAAATCGACAGGTTTTTCATCTCAGGATAGGGTAGCTTCATGTCTGCAGGGAAATGGAATGACAAATATTGAGGGGAGTTTTTTCCAGGGCAGGGGAAATCGACAATTTTTTTCGCCACAGGGAAGGGTAGCTTCAAAAATTTATGGTGGGAAGGGGAAATAGGCAAAACTAAGTGGTGAGTGGGTAAGCCTAAAAATGAAATTTGAGTGCGGGAGGGTAGGTCGAAAAATTTTCAGTGGGAGGGCAAATTATTAACGGCTAATTAATTACCCTCATGAATTAAAATTAGTCAGTTCACATTACTTGCCATGCACAATATATCTTGTCATAGTAAAGACCCCTTTAATCGGGCATTGTTCGTTGGCTGCACCTGATAAATGACCACGGAGAAAACTTACGTGGATGCATGGAGCTGGAAACGGCATGGTAAATGTGAACGCACTTCTGACATGATCGGGCACACATCACTAATGAGTAAGCAGATCTACTGATTCAGTTAGCAGGTTCTGTTTATTAGATATACAAACAGGTAGACAGACAAGTAGATAGACAGACAGATAGCTACACAGCCAGATAGATAGATAGGTGGTCGCCGCCATTGCAATCCCATGATTCTTGTGATTGCGTCATCGTATGTCACGGCCCTTCTTCTATCGTTTTCAGGGCGCCTTCAGTAATTACATGGGGTGGGCCGGGGGAATTCAGTGCACACCTGTACTGTAAATGTGACCCTCCCTCCGTCCAACAGTCTTAAACTTGACCCTTCCCCAACCACTGCAGTATTCTCCCCAGGGATTTCTGAAACAGTATCAGCTAATTTACATAACAACTGATTTAATTGTTATGTAAGTTAGAGACAGAAATTACAGGGGAGAGGGCTGGCGTTTTGGGAGGGAGGGTCGCAATTTATCAGACAAGATTTTTTGAAGGAGCATGATATTTCATGCATTTGGGGGAGGGTCACCATATTTTGCGCAACAATAAGAAGGCAAGATGTGGCTGATATGTAATGCTAACACCAAAAAATATCAAATCATAAAACAATGGAGTCTATCAAGCAAACTATTAACAATTCCCCCGCCAAAAAAAGCTCTATCTGTACATTTATGTATGTTTAATAATATATGTAAATGTATAGCCTACTTTGCTTGAAGTGGGAAGTAAAACGTGCATGTGTGCACAAGACATTGGATTTTGGATTTCATCTACAATGTCGTTCACTATACATGGTAGTCTATGACAGAACCATGAACAATTTTTTTCAAATATAAAATTCGCAAGATCTGTGCATTTATGGACGTTTGATAATAGAAAGAAATGTACTTGGTTAGCAATGGGTGGTTACAAGTGCATATGTGTACAAGAATTTGATTTTGGAATTTCACCGAAAATGTTAACACTCTACATGGTAGTCTATGACAGAAGTTTTGAACATGAATAATTTTTTTTCCAATAAAAAACTAGCTAAATCCGTGTATTTATATATGTTTGATAATTCAATTCAATGTACTTGATCAGACTAGGGTGGTTACAAGTACATGTGTGTGTAAGAAATTTGATTTTGGAATTTCACTGAAAATGTTGAGTCACTATACATTGTAGTCTATGAGGAAGCCATGAGTAATTTTTTCCCATACAAATCAAGCTAAATCCGTGTATTTATATATGTTTGATAATTCAATTCAATGTACTTGATCAGACTAGGGTGGTTACAAGTACATGTGTGTGTAAGAAATTTGATTTTGGAATTTCACAGAAAATGTTGATTCACTCATTCACTATAAATGGTAGTCTATAAGAGAACTATGAACAATTATTTTCCAATATAAAACTAACAATATCTGTGCATTCATAGATGTTTGATACTAGATATACACTTTGCCACCTGTCCCATATTTTTGTTGCCTCTTGTCTGTAATCAATTTGGACTGTTCAAGGTGTTTAATGTAGGATACCACTGCATCTTCTTTGCTTGTAAAGCTTGTGGATATGTGTATGTATTTAAAAGAATCAGTGTATTTCGTGGATGATTTCCTATTCAGGAAATATCACATGGACAATCGAAGGTTAGGCTGTAAAATCAGCTTCTGTTAAAAGAGACTCTCCCCCTAAGATAGGTTTATATGAAATGACCCTTCACCTTGGACAGCTTTCTAAAAAGTGACTCTTCCCATCATGATTCCTCCAGCCACGGTCCCTGCTCTAATAATCTTCAAAGTGACATGAAGTCATTTATTTATGTAGAGTTAATGTACTTTTCTGTTTCAAATACAAATAATTTCATGATCTGAATGACGCTCTAAGCAAAGTAACTGAACTTCACCATGGGTAATGTACCTTTGAAATATAAGTGCACTCATCTTTATTGACATATAATCTAATTACCAATTCCTAAACTTGGACATGATCTCATGATCCATAGACCATCTTCATCAAACTTTCAGAACAACCGAATGTAATGAAAACCAATGGATTGCTAAAATCTTCAAAAAAAAACAGTGCAGTCTGTTAAGATATATGATCTTATTACGTCAATATGCCAAATACGCATATAAGCTCATAAATCTGTATGCAATAAAATTCAGATTTCTTGAACCTGACTAAATAAATCTGACGTCCGATCCAAGTCAGTGAATCAGGTCTTGCCACACAGGCTAATAACAGAAATTCATAAAATAGTCATCGAAATAAGATGATAATCAGTATTCCATGTCCATCAACCCTCAATCGTAAGATGACAATGAAGTCATTAAAATTATTCTAAAGCCTTATAAATTTCGGACGGTAATTCCTGAGAGATCGCACGTGCGCTACATCATTTATTGTTGAAATTAGTCGGAAATGTGCAGGCTACCCTTCCATGAACAAATCAGGTTACATTAACGTGGGCTGAAATGCAATTTGAGTTATGAACGAAACGGAACTTGAGTCTATGAGACAAACAGACACTGAAAGATCGATGACATGGGCCCACATATGTTGAATATGCCAACACGTGGGCTAAACCACCAGGGGTTACGAACTATGATTTTGAGGTGCGGCATTCAAACATTTTTCTCATTGAAAATATAAGCAGTGTGAGACCTGAGGTCGTCCTACTTTATCAAGAAGCTAAAAAATGATCCAGTTATGTGCGGGCTTCCATCTCCGACTGTAACTAGGGGGAATCTTGGCTCCTTGCTCGTTTGTTTATGCTTATTTATTTGTTATGTATGGTTATTTCTATCTGCAATAAAGAACCAATAAGGAGTTGTATTTCTATTCATGTTGTCAATAAAGAATGGTGTTTATTTGTTTGTCCGTTTGTTTACGAGTAAAGTCGATGATAAATGATACTTTAAAAAGTTTGATAAAATCCCACATATGAATTAAAGCATGCCCCTCCTTTGCCATGAGGAGTAAGCACTCATGTGTGTCCACCACTCTCTCTGAATACTGCCGGTCTTAACAGAAAGTGTGATCGTGAGACTTTACAGAGAGTGGTGGACACACATGATTGCTTACTCACGGCAAAGGCATGCTTTATTTAATATGTGGGAATGTATTAGAAACTTTCTCAAGTATAATTTATTGACTTTACTTGTAAACATACAAACAAACAAAAAACAAATCGACAAACAAACAAACGTTATTCTTTATTGACAAACATTAACACAAATACAATTCTTTATTGGCTCTTTATTGTATATGGAAATAATTTAAACGTAACAAAATAAACAAACAAACACGCACAAACGAACGAACAAGGAGCCAGACTTCTCTATGTTGTGACTAGGAAAGAGAAGTGATGAGCGGTTCCGTATTCTTTAGTTCACTTCGGCAATCTGCACCGCGCCTTTCATCGTAGTAAGCCTTTGGTTGCACTGGCAGCGCGCCGGAAGTACCCAAATACTACTGAATCGTTCTGTCTTGTGAAGAACAGATCTGTAGAAAGGTTTTACGCATAAGTATTGTGTACCAATAAAAGTTAGGCTCGCAGTTTGCACTTCCTGTTACACAACTGTTGGCAGTGTTACTGCCGAAAAACAAATGACAATTTCCTCATAATGGCTTGGAGACTATAATATTGCAAGAAGAGTGTCAATCAGTTTGGTAGAGTTCGGGAAACTTACCAGAGTTTTCAAAGTTTGATGTTTTTGATTTTGGAGTTTCAGTTAGTTGAACAATGAGAGACGAAAACAAGTAGATGTGCTATTCCTTCTGGTTAACATCGCTGTCTTTCCGTAAAGACGCATGGAATGAATGATTTTCCAGACAACTTCTGTTCAGTTTTTCTTGTATTCGTTGAAATTTCTGTAAGAGCGCTTAGTATCGCTTCAGGACTTACTTCTATAACCTTCATTGCTAACTGAACATTGAGGCTTTTGCAAGTTTGCTTTCACTGCTGCACTTAACATTGATGGTGTATCTGATACAGTGCCTAGGTGCTCCGGCTTATTGTTACTGCTCGATGTATCTTGTATCTCCTACCTGTAGGTTGTAGCATAGGGGATAGCGTAAATGTCGTCCGTCCCCGGGGTGGGGCGGGGGTAAAGATGTCTTAGTCTCAGCACACCTTTCTTGATGCTATTATTTATTATGTACAGGCTAATACGCTTACCTATGATATATCTCGCCACTAAATATTTATACTACCAACCTTTGGTTTCTTGGTCTGATCAGTCTTATCTTAGCACTAGTTTTGTAAAGATTTCTTTTTCTCCTTCACTGTGTATATATTTGTCCTTTGACAATCTTACGCGATGTTTTATCACTTTGTTGCGTCCATATCATCTGCGTGTATACCCTTGCTGGTGCGTTCGTTGTTGACTTTGTCAAAGTTAATCCTGTGGTAATCTGGTGACAGCGTCCACAGATTAGTAATTTACCCTTGCTTGCTTTGGCGAATTAGGCAACTAATTGCATCAGATATAAAAGAAATCTTTACAAACCCAATGTACTGTAAAGTAACTGACAGGAGCTTAAAGTTCTCTTTTGCTTTTTATTACAAAGCTGGGTATCGATAAAATTTATCTGGTTCTGCGAACTCGGCGTTGATTTGCAGAACTGCCGACGAACAAATTGATCGTATTATTGACCTTATTTTCGTTTATCGAAAGGTTTATCAAACATTTGCCTTGATACTTCCCAAATGTTATCAAAAACCAGACTTATCACTACATAGCGATGGATGCATAATGTCTACGAAGAAAGCTGTGCATTTTTGAACCTTTCTCATGACAAGAAATCTCAGAAACTTATTCCAAATATTATAGTGACTTACAAATGCCAAACCATGTCGACTTTACCTAATTGAAACATAAAAAATAACGTTCACGGGAATGAAATACGTTCATTAAAGGGACAAAGTCGGCCATTTTTTCATGAATTTTGTTTGATACGAGATACTGTATATATTTTTGACATGTTGAAAGATACTGAATGAATGGGTGACCATGCAAATATTTGACCCCGGTTTTAGACACGATAAATTAAACCATCGCGAATATATATATATATATATATATATATATATATATATATATATATATATATATATATATATATATATATATATATATATATATATGTGTGTGTGTGTGTGTGTGTCAAACAATATAAATAGTATCTCGTATCAAACAAAATTCATGAAAAATGGCCGACTTTGTCCCTTTAAGTAACTAAGATACTTGTTACTTTGAATACATCATTTCGTTCAACATTCGCAGCAAAAAATATCGCAATCGTTGTAAATCTTTTGATTTACGCAGCAATATTAGGGAGAACCCGAGCAACGAATTCATGTCAGTATAACCTTTAGAGTTCAGTTGACTGTGCGCAAAAAAAGTGCGCAGATCGTGTCTGCTGTTACATACAAGTCAGTTTTAGGACGAAGTCTGGTGAACGTGCCATGTAGCCTATACAAATGGTATTGAATGTTCTGTAACTGCCAAAATAATCCTGTGTACTTAATTTGGACATGTTTGATACAAATATCGAAACCGAACATCTTACGTATATATTCTCTTTGCATAAGATAAGACATGAACAATATACGTATACTGCTTCCAAAAAGAAGATCATTCAGAGAGGTCACCATAGCAACGTTTGTGGTCATTTCTGCGTGTGTGGTCATGCGATCATTTGGTTGTTGAAAATAACGCACCAAAATCATGAAAATGTCGGCTAATAACAGACAGTCCTCGCCACCATCATCAGCATTACATGCAAACAATGCGATGACGTAATCCCCATGAAGAGCAGAATTGAATTTCATCTCAGTAAACAGTTTCTTGCCAGTGGGAAAGGGTCGAGTTTGAAAACTTGAGAAGTAAGCTTATCAGTATATGTCTGCCTGCCGCACCACCACTCATGCAGAAAAAGAAACATTCCGTTAATGGCCTCCCTGAATGATCTTCTGTACCGTACGCTTTCTTCAAGATGTGATACGCCCATACCGTGAACAGGACTTAAGCTTATATCGGTGCGGAACATGCTAAACACAGAAAAAGAGACCCGGACAATCAAAGTAATTGTTGATATCTCTCAACGCTGGTAATGGTTCCCTTTTTAGTAACCGGTTGTACACGGAAGGAAAGGAACAAGACGTTTATCAAGTTTTAAATTGTCGAGACTTTATAGTGTCGTCATCATCCGAGTATGTATGCAATGCAGCTCCAATGACTATATGCCTTTAAAAAGGCTTGAAAAATATGACGCTTGCATTGGACATTTGTGACCCTGACATATCTACAGATTTTAAAGAACTTTCTGTATAGCAACTATCAATAATCAAATTTATTTCCATTGTGTTTATTTAGTAAGTTAATTAGTTATTATTTATATATTTATTCATTTCTTTCTTTTTTATTTATTTATCAAATCAAAACGGGACGAAACAAAGACCCTACGGAGATAAAGCCTGAAAGATCCGTCGCTCGAGGGCGCTCTCTACGCGCCCCCCTTACAAGAGGGGGCGGAGAAGAGGGCGGAGGGGAGGGTAGAGAGCGTCCTAGAGCGACGTATCTTTCAGTCTAACGGAGATTTAACAGTGTGAAAATAGAAACCTCTGTCTTGCTTTCGGATACCCTCATATTATATACAGATATAGCATTTGATGACAAATCATTCTTTTGATCGAAGTCCTACGCACGATGACCTGTTGAACGTCTGGCTCAATGCTACGTTTGCCCTGTGAGTTGCTTGAACTTAAAGGGGTGAATCGTATCTTTTGTGAGATTCAAAAAAAGTCAAAAAATACTAAATTAGCAGTTAAGGTAGTGTCACCTTGAAATCGAAAGACTTAAACGTTTTCTAAAACCTTCCTCTTGGGAACTTTAAACAAATCTCTTTCAAAATCAAGAATAAAAATCGTGGGTCAGTGTGCAAATTTTGGAACGATGGAAACAAATTACCTTAAATTTAATGGTATTTGAAATTCAACATGTCCGCCATCCCTGTATTAACTCTATGGGTAAAAATTAATTTTTTTTCGATATTCACAAAAATAATACGGCGAAAAATTTACTTAATCCAAGATTGAGCCCACATAAGCGGTAGACCAGGGCAGTATTTCCAAAAAAATTTGAGAGTCCGTATACCTGTACCTAAGACGCAAGTTCTACAAAATGGGGTTTTAGGAAACGCATGCATGAGACATTGAAATTTTCCAAGCCGAAAGCGATATTCCGAGTCACTTTATAGTCATCGATTACTACACAGAAGCTGTACATACGAATTAATGGCACATCTATGCGCGTTTGACCTCAATATTACTCTCGATGACGTAATTAACGTCCCCAGTTCCGTCATTTGTCGGATTTGATACATTTTGTGGTTGTCATTACCTATGTGTTGCATTAAAGAAAAGTAGCGTAGGGGTTTGGGGAGAAAAATCATACGAAATGACAAGGGAAGATGGACAAGGTAGGTGCAAATTTGTCACGGAATATGTTTTGTACTGTTATTACATTGTACAACGTATTCCAGCTCATGTGCCGTAATTCGAGCACGTTGAATACGTGCATAGACAAAACAAAAAATGTGACCAACACCATTATTATTAGTTTTGGTTGTAACGTTTCCGAAGATATGTATTTCATTTCCGAAATGCAATATTTCAATGCACTCAATCATGGAGTATCAGAGTTTGGAGCTCTGTGTTATGTATATTTCATTGTTCAACCATTCATAACATCGGAAAATTGAAGGTTTAAGTTAGAATAAGCTTAAAGGTCTCGCTATTACCTCAATGATAATGTGTTTCCAAGGCAAGGCTTGTTGATTCGTCTCGAATTCTGAAAGTAGATAAACATTTTCTTTTTTTGTACAAACTAACCGTATGTTGATTATATGCTGGTGACAGGAAGAAGAACGAGAAATAAACCTCAATGTACGCCAATGCTGACCTTTCATTGTTTACGATGACGTCATGGGGGTTTCCTTTTACGGTAGCCTTATAACTAACTGTGCCACTAATACTTTACCTTACAATGTCCCCGTGTCACCAACTATGTCAAACTGACCTTCTAAACTGAAATGTGACCCAAAAGCTCAGCTATCATGGCACACATCCGTGATTATGGTCATACATAGTGACTCTGTGGGACACGCATGACATAGGCGCCTGTAGGTCGATATTCTGTCTTTACTGGGAATTGATCCGCCCTTTTCCGTAGTTCTCGGAAAGGGTTAGTTTATGTTCAACGACAGGAAAGCATGTCGCCGTCATTTCCAATTTCACACTTGAGGAACCATGCGACAACCACAACAAAACCAATTGAACTGTGTATACGTCAGCGAAAGTTCTGGGGGTTTCCAACACGCTGTGAAAACTGATAATGAAAGCCACAATTCCTCTTTAGCTACACATTACTTCATGGAAGCGGGTCAACACTTTGAAACGTTTGAGATTGAATGCATTAGCCTGTTTTCACCAGAGAACTGAAAGTGTCACACTTATTGTTGTAGAATACTCGACGATATTATTTATATAGCCTATCCTTTGGTGATCAATAGTAACAGCAACAATAATAGAATATATGAAATAATAATAATAATAATAATAATAATAATAATAATAATAATTTAATATTAATTACTTCTCGGTCATATCGAAAGAAATCCGATCTGTCAGATAACTAAAAATTACGTCCACATACAAACAGAAAGTTGTTTCTAGTGATCTAATAAACAGTTCGTGATTTATTAAGTTACTTATTATGTACTTTACGTACATTTATCAAATTATTATGTCTCTGTTTGAAAATGTCCACAATCTAAAGATATCCATGACATAATTACTTTTCAACTGTTCCACTGAGTGCAGTGATGAAGACACTCATCACATATAACTTAGTAAATACCACAATAAGCTTTATCAACAATCAGTCGAAATAATTTTGCAGGGTCTGTTCCTACTTTTTCGGTTAAATGCACAGGCAGAATGCATAACTATCGGCTCTGGAGGCATTTTGTCCACCGGTACCTTCCAAGTTCAAATTCGACACTTGTCCGGCGTTTTCTTGGTCATTGCAAACTACGCGGGATTTTTGTCGATCATGAACCAATATCAGCAAAGAATGATAGCTTGGCTTACCTTTGAAAATTTGACACAACAGAGGAATACAGCAACTCTGCTTTGTATGAATGATGCTATCCATTGTCCTGTTTCCAAGGTGCGTTTGCTATCTGTATCCTCTAGAGGAACGTCTTACCCGTGAAAAGACTTGTCCCAAAAAGTCCGACAAAAGAAGTTAAACGACATCTAAACCTTAAAGACTTTGAATTCACTAAAGGTTATTTGAAGCCCTTTTATCCTTAAACAACCATCACCATATTTACATAGAGACGTGATCTTTCCTCGAATTAAACAAATGACGAAAATCACCAAAACAAGTAGTTGATGTATCTCCGCAGTTTTTTTTTTCTGAATAAAATCGCTGCATAGCATCTGAAAACCAAATACAAAGGCAACTGAAACAGCTATTCTATCCATTCATTCGATCACGACGGAAACCACACACATTTGATTGGATACATGACGTCACCGCGGATCATAAAACTGACATAAATATCATAATCATTAGATTCAATGGGAATGCACGTCGAGCAATCATGAGGAAAATTTGAGTAAACTATGATCGCAAAAACTTATATATGTACAAATTTATGCCAATTTTACAAAAATCAATAGGAAAATCTCTTAGAAGATACATATCAAGTTAGATGGTTATAGGACCAGCAGTATGAGAAAATAGAGAAAATTTGCTCAAACATTTCCAAATGCAAATTTCACCATTTGAACAATGCTGAATGAGGTGATACTTGGGTATTAAACTTGATTGCAATTGGACGAAGAATGTCAGAATGAAAAATTACAAAATATCACATACGCAAATTTTACGCTAGTTTAACAAAGTCAAAAATGGAATCTTTAAGAAACTAAGCTCACAAATCTACTCAGGGGACGTACCATAGATCACCTGGTTTCACTATGCTTGAAAATTTAGTTACAAACAGCTGCAGCCTCTTTTTTTTTCATTATATCCATAAAGAAAGTAACTTAACCGGATACCGAACAAATTTGTTTATAAAGTAGAACCATGAACCAAACAACACCTAGCATGTAGCCTGTCCCGGTACGAGGGTAACGAAGCTCCGCAAATGAATTGCTCCATTCACGTGATGCATATGGCGCCAAACTTGAGAGGCAACCCGCGGGTTTCGCAAAGTTGATCGATTGCTACCGAAAACTACCTGTCTGCAACAAACGCCTCTGAAAATTAGGTAATGACAATGTGATGAGATGTTCCATTCGACACACTCGGTAAGTGAGCCTTGCTTTAGTCAGTTTCGGCCAGTACAGACCCAGGTTGTCAACAGGTTGAGTGAATCGCACTTATTCATTGTGAACACAGTGCATGCCTACTGCATGACATGACGGCATGGCCTATAAACGTGAACCCGCGCGCGACTCATAAGCTTATTTGCTCATCTTTGACACGTGGTAGCTGAACTTGCAGGGTTTTGTATCCCTACTCAATAACACATCTCAGTCGCTCATGATCACTAGTTTTTCTTGTTACCTGTGAAACTCTGTGTGCTGCCTCCTTGGTCAGACACCAAAACACGAGGTCAAGCTCGTGTCAGTGTTTGTCAGAGTACACCCTCCAATGTGTGGAGGGACTGTGATCCAATGATCCATGTGGTCAAGAAAGGGATTTTTAATAGCATTGTGCGTTTACACATGATCTGCGATCTGGTTAGTCGCCTGAGCTTCAATATTACAGGTAACGCGATTTGCGTTTGTTCACGTTTTCGTCCCATTTCACGGACTAAAGTGCAGTGATATACGCTAAATCCCATGCAGACTCCTTTGTGGCCTGCTGCATGGTGGCTGCGTCCACTGCACTGGTTCGCTAAACAGCGTATGATCGTAATTTTCATACACTGCAGACTTGCTCCAAGTCTGTGGGCATATAATCAAATGAACCTCAGCACACTGAAAGGCTAGGTGGTAGGCTGGTGCTAAGATCGTGGAGTGTGCGCCTTGCCCTTGGCCGGACAGTAACTGCTCTGGCGAAACAAGCCAAGCAAATGAGGCCAGTAGTCTACATACACTGATGCATGATGCGCCCTCAAGCATAGGGAGCCCAGAAATCTGGTTTTTATTGGTGGTGGTATTGCTGTTTATGTTTATTACAGGTGCCGTCAACTAAGCTGTTCGTGCAAAAAGGTGTTCGTGCGAATTTTTTCAGCGGGCGGGCAAATTTCAAAACTAATCAGCGGGCGGGGAGAAAATATTGCTATTTACTGTGGGCGGGAAGAAAATTTTTGACATTGGCAACGGAAAATACGTAGAGGGAGGGGAAAGCCGTGGTTGATAGAACTTGAGGGGGGAGATTAAGCGCCTGACTTAGAGGGGAGCAATGTTCCAAGGTACGCTGCTAACTGCTGGCATGGGTTTGTATTGAATTGGGGTGCCTAGTGGGCATCTAGTGGGCAATGGGAAATTTCAGTAGTACTGTAGTAGTAGTGGGAGAGGGCAGTGGGGAGCTTGAATTGTTGTGGGAAGTGGGGAACGGGCAGACCATAGATACTGGAGGGCAGTGGGCATTAACATTCAGCGGGAGGGTACATTTTCCGTGTATGCCAGTGGGAGGGCAGTTACGAACAGCTCTACTTTCCCCTCCAAATTTTAGATCAAGGTCAAAAATAAGTAAACTAGTTATATCAGTCTTCAAAACACGTTTTGTGATGATTTTGCGAAATTGATGAAATTTTCCAGTTGGCGGCAACTGATGTTGTTGTTGTTGTTGTTGTTGTTGTTGTTGACGACCAATAAAATTCATCGAAGATAAATGTTGTGTTGTGGTTGTGTCAAACGTAATGCAGATGTCTTAAGAAACGCTACTATTCTTAGACCCGATGCAAGGCTCCCATTCTCGCGAGCCAGAGCATAATTTCCGCTCCGCCGACCAACGCCATGGGTTGCGCTAAGCTGTTGCCGTAAAGAGGCGCGTTGTTTACGACGATGTGCAACTCTATGCCGACGTACTCTCTCTTCATAGACTGTGTTCAGTCTATGAAGAGAGTGTACGTTGGCATAGCATTGCATCGGGTCAAAGAACGATAGTATTGTAGCATTTCTTATGACATATACATTACGTTTGAAACAACCACAGCACAACAATTATCTTCGATGAATTTTATTGGTCAACAACAACAACGACAACATCACGACTAATAAACAAAAACACCACCACCAACAACAACAACAATAAACAAATTTCTGGGTTCCCGATGCCTGAACTAGGTCAACCCAGATCCGAGCCAAACCAGGAGCCAAAAATGAATGGGGGGGGGGGGGAAGCGATATAGGCCTATATTTTAAACATTCTGTATTGTTGCCAACCATCAAATTGAGTGCTAATCAAGCTTTGCTCATTGAAAGTCTGTTTTTCTCATTTGTAGGTGAAGCCAAATATTCAAGGAACACTAGCTGTATCTTTCGACAATAATTTCACGATTTTTACTCTGTATATCAATGACAGATATTTGAACGTACGTCTCTTCAATTCATGTTACCATTAGACACAGAAATCAAACCTAATTGTTTCACAGTCTTTTACGGGCCATAACTTGACACAATGTTGAAAAACACAATGACACTTTGATCAACTCTTAACCTCTGATTTACGTCAACTCTCAGTGTTGACATGTTATTGACACGTCTCAACATGATGTCATCACGGTTGACGTGTTTCTACGCACGAAATGTCGACGTACCGTGTGGCAAAACCCATGATTGCATATAATATAAAATTGGAGTAAAGAATTTACAGAGATGTTCTCTCTAGTTGAAGTTCACTGGCGAACGTCCTCTCATGATCATCTCTGAAAGTAACGTAGATTTATGTTTTCGCGGAGTTCACCAAGCCTTTCGTAGACGTCATACGGTGTTAGCACGTTTCCACGGTGATAAAAGAGGGACTCTCGGCAATCTTAAGTTTGCTTGTGTCAGGGTGCTGTTTGGTACGAGGTCTTAAATCTCAACTTTGGCCATATTTTACATGCTGTTTCTAAAATGAATCTACGCATCGCCGAACAGGGCGGCTGCGAGAATCTACTCTGCGCAACTGTACTGTTTATGAGCAGACTAAATTTTATGAAAGATACATTATTTCATTGCAACTGGTTAAAAATTAAGAGCGAGTTTCTGTGAAAACGATCATTTCAACGACGCCACTTTCAGAGTGTGGCTGAATACAAGCATTGCCGGCTGCTTAAAGGTATTTATAAAAAACACCGCCATTTCGTGATCATCCTACGCACATATTTTCTCTAAGGTGGAGCGAGGCATTTGCAGCAGTTTGCTTTGACCATCTGGCCACCCCTTCAAATATCAAACACAAACATGAAAAAGTATGGAGAGAATTGAAAACTTCAATTTTTTTTTAAAAAACTTGCGATTCTGAAAATTCATAACACTATACACTAAAAATACCGCAATTATACGGTGTCGCTCAAATTTGATCAGAATTGGTACATACCAGTATGGGTACCAAAGATCAACAATAAATGTTGTTTATCTGTTCAGTGCAGGAAAATTCTACGTTGATGTTATGACAATGATTTCTGCACAGTACAACCAGAAAAACAACAAGAAATATTTAATCCAGAAAAACAAGAATGACAAAAGTAATTAAGGTCTGAAACTTTAGGTACTGAAGGTCAACTTTAGCAACATGATAGCCCCCCTTAGTTTGACCATAGACGGTCTTCCTCCCCTCTACTGACGGTCTTCCTCCCCTCTACTGTCTATGGTTTGAGCAGGTCTGTTAATATGTAACAGTTCATAAACAATGACAGGAAATGACTCAAGTCAGTGGAGTAAGATTGTTTCAAGCCTGTTTCAGAATTTCGCTTTTTCTTACCTCATTTGCACATTTTTGACACTGATGTGTTCATTTGAACAAATTCACATCTCAACCCCTACATCTACCTGTACACCAAATACTAAGACAGTAGCTTTGGCGGTATGGGAGCCTTTGTGTGTGACGGACATACATCCGCACATACCCACAAATATACAGACACTTAGACTCATCATATAAGCTCTTTTTGGTATTTATATATAAAACCAAATATGAGCTAAAAAACCAACAACAGTCCGATGTTGAAAAATGCATGCGTAATTCTTTTAATTTACATTTCTCATTTACTCTTAACATCCATTGGTTCAGATTATATATATATATATATATATATATATATATATTATATATATAAACAAATAATGCGATGTACATCACATGTAGACGTAAGAAATAAGGTACAGAATGGCCGGTCACAGAAGCATGATAAAATGTAAAAACAATGATCTCGATAATCCAGCACTATTTGTAAGTCAGCATTTTAACCTTCCCAACCATTCAGTAAAGAATATGAAAGTCATTATCTTGGAAACGGTTCATAACAGTGATCACAATGATAAATATTCTAGGGACATTGTTGAAACTAAGTGGATATTTTTACTTAACACCATGTATCCAAAGGGACTCAATAGAGAGTCACCCATTCCTGCTATAGTGTAACTTCTAATTCAATCATTGACTTTCGGGTATTTTTAACCCTCCCTGTCAGTTTGACTACATACGGGTGATACCTTTATTTTTATCACATTTTTATCACATTTGTTTTTCAACACATTTACATCTTTTAAGTATTGACATTGAATTTTACCCTGTATTTTTACCACTTTTTTATTTTGATGGTGATCATTATTATTTAAGACTTTTACATCTTTTTTAGAATATTGACATTGAATTTTACCCTGTACTTTTACTAGTTTTTTTATTTTGATGGTGAAATTTTCACTTCAGTAGAGTTCTATTTTCTCCTGCTTAAATATTTCAGTACCGGTTGTTTTTCCTACAGCTGTCTCTCCACTTTCTAAGACATTGTTGGTTCATTTGTATTGTACACCGTATTGCACATTTCTTACGTCTGCATGTGATGTACATCGCATTCAACATATCAAATCAGCTTGTAGGTGTCAATCACCCAATGCATTTCAACCTCTGCTCTGGTTGGTTCAGTGTCATTTCCATCTTGACAATCAACAAGTGAGTACAGTCTTGCGTTGTTCCACAACTCTTTGTGTAGTATAGATCCTTGTGTTGAGTCCAAGGTCCAGTTACCTGTAAAAGTACTTTTTTTAGAGTTTCGCTTTTCAAGTTCGTTTCAATTTTTTAGCTTCCTGTATTTTCTTTCACATGCTTTATAGTCTGTTATCCGTTTATTTCAGTTTTTAACCCTGATGAAGTGGGATTAAGCCCACGAAACGTCGGACAATAAAATTTAGTTTGTAGTGAAGAACACTGTGTCCTAGAGTTGGTGCTGCTTGACCTATCCTGTTAGTGTATATATATATATATATATATATATATATATATATATATATATATATATATATATATATATATATATATATATATATATATATCGCGTAGCCGCTGTGACAACAGGTGTACAAATGTGCATCATGTATATGACAACAGGAGAAGCGTCGTATGCTACATATAACATTTCTTGTTTCTGCAACAAGCTATCGTCGACATCTGTTGGAGCTGTAATATTTTCCTGAGTTCGTTCAGTGAATTTTCAAGGCAACAAGTGCATATGCTTAAATCGAATAATTAGATAACTCATTTGGATGTGTGGATGCTGTAAATCCTTAGCTGCTACTCAGTTGGTATAGTTGACGAAGTTCTATGCAGGGTGTTGGCACGTGTTTCCAAAGTCATTCAGGTTCGGATGCGGTTTGATTCCGACGTGGCGTAATCCATCATTTCACCTGAGAATGAACAGTTGGGTCTAGCAGGCGCACTGTCTATCCCGTGTAGATTTTGTTCAGAAAGGGTAGAGCAAGCGAGCTTATTTTTCTTGTCACCTTGAGAGATTACACTCACGTGAAATATGAATGTGGCAACAGTATACGAAGCAAACAAGTGTTTTTATTTAGTCTAGTGACGCATGTGTGCAATAAGACGATATATGGAATACTGAAGATGATTCGTTTACATTTTGTTCAATACTATACAGCCAAATCAACGATAACGTAGGGAGGTGATTTAACAAACTTAATTAATGACCGCCAAGATTTGGTGAATTTAATAATACTGACCCCCCTCATGGGAAAACACCTGAGTGATTCTGGCATGGTTGTAGGTTATTGAGCGGTGTTATTGTACTCACTTGTATATTACGTTACCTATTCTGATACGACAATATTGTCGTACGACATCACGAGAGAGATTAGTTCAGGCCACGTGGAGATCACAACTCGTCAATAAAAAGTAATTTGAGTCATCCCTTTCTTATAAAATACCACAACGGAAGGCCTCATTTAACTCATATTCACAAACACTGGTTCTTTACCAGTGTCACTTCAATTTACCATATTTGATCTCATTATTCAAAGAGATCCATTTGATTCTTCCACGAACGACATGCCCTGACAGTAAAATTGTCCGGAGACGCATTTTCTCAAGTGAGAACCATGGGAATGCTTAAGTCAATGGAAAAAACAAGGTAAGGGAAAACAGTCGGTGGACAGATTTGTTGACATGCATAGCCTTACGGCTTACGGCTTCATTCCTTGCTTGCCGTGATGCTCAGTGAACTTTTAGCAGTAGAGAACACGCATGGTTTGTTACCTACAGAACACTATGGCGGATTACACCTTGGCCTTTATTTTAGTCGCCGATGGATACAAAATAAACAAGGCATTTTTGGCATTGGAAATTTGTGCCACTCTTGTATATCAACCTGTTGTACAACACAAAATTAGTACGTATTTGCTGTTTTAGGTGTTCGATACAGCCACAGCAATGCATTGTGGGATAATCGGGAAAAGGTCGACTCAGTTCAGTGACTCATTCCCGGGCTCATGTGGCATGAGGATAACGTCATTCTTTGAGTTCGTCGACTGACTAACATGACACCCGCACTTAAAACCAGCGGTGGCGTTCTGAGGAGGGGTACTAAAATTAAAATCACAACTCAGCATGAACTGTAGACAGTAGTGATTTTATATTGTCGTAAAATCAGCAAAACTGCATGAAAGGGACTAAGAATGCAAGTTACGACATGGCCGGGCTTGCACGTCGTTTTAAGCGTCATGTGCTTTCGTCGTGTGCTGTAGCGGTAAGGTTTGTGCATTTGCCCGTTACCTGAGTTGTCCAGACAATTTCGCCAGCCGAGGGTGTTTATTCGGCCAGGGACTCTCCCTCAAAAGGGAGACTACACTACCCTGGACAATGTTATCCGTTGTGAATGTGTGTGCGCATGTGTGTGTGTGTGTGGATGGATGGATTGGTGGATAATGACTTTGAAAATTTTGCATCAGTAAGGAGATTATGCTCACAACGCGTTTACATCTATAGCGTTGTTAAACTGCCTCAGCCAGGATGGATGCTATCTTCTTCCGATAGCTGAAGTAGGGGATCGGGCAAACCTGGTGTTTATTTCGAGGATTAGTTTGCTTCAACCAGCAAAGATAACCATGCACTTTTCGATCATAGACACCAGCTACGACGTATGTGTCGATGAAAGCGACAGATTGACTGGTTAGGTTTGAAATGTATGAGATTTATATGCCTGTCGTGTCTTTTGGTCTCGTCGTATAAAAATACGACCGGTTTTCGTCCGGTTTTCGCCTTTGGCACTGCAACAAAGCGAATGCAAATACGTCAGCAGCATAAATTATCACTTTCTCCACCTTATTGTTATAATATTTTGCTATGTTACAATATTTTGCAATGTTATCTATCTATCTATCTATCTATCTATCTATCTATCTATCTATCTATCTACCTTATTTCTTCCTTTAATGTCACACTGTGACGTACTATGTGTACTGTACTATGTGTAGTACGCTTTCCCCTAAAATATAATATATATATATATATATATATATATATATATATATATATATATATATATATATATATATATATATATATATATATATATCACTCGAGTTTGAGTTTCACGCACAACGTGATCAACTGATGGATCTTTAATCGAATATTGGTATGTTGGTAGGCGGAAGTTTGACAGATAATATTCATTCTCGTGTCTGCATTTGGATATGAATTCAGAACTCTTATTCGATATTTCATTGGCATTATTAATGAGAAATTTCTCTGTCTACATCTTTTAGATTTGTCTGAGTCTTAATAGCCTTAGATAGAATAGACCATGATACGCTGAATGGCATGTTTTTGGATTGGATATTGCAAACGTATCTTGATAATTCTTTGCTATTGCTGTAAGCCTTGTTGCTGAGGGATCGTACATGATTAGGATATCGTGTTCTGAACCAAGAGTCCTATGTAGTGTTTGATAGTGTTGTGAGTACTGGCGGGCGCCTTGGAGTTAGCAATTTGTCTTACCCCGATACTTGTTGGCTTTAAATCAGGTTACTGTTCTTGGTGATGTTACTGGTGCGCGATTCGATGATTTGGGCCATACAGAGCTGTAGCTTACCAACTCTACTGTAGCTCATAAATAGGTATTCTTTCATGAATGCTGACTGAATGCAGCAGAGTGGACTTGCAAAAAGAAACCAGCATTTATCCGCGGGGAGAAATAAATGTACACTTCACATTACAACCATATTTTTAGAAGTGCTACCTAATTTTATTGCTGGAGGGTAAAATTTACCGCTGGAAGTCATAACATATTTTTATCCCGGATAGGATTTCGCCTCTTTTGCTACGGTTATTATGGCTAACTTTGCCATGTTTTATGTGCGTTTATGGTCAATCGTCTCTACTGAAAGCAGTGAAGAATATGTATGTATCGTCGTTAGAAACAAAAAACAAAAAAAAAACATAAGAAACAATAAAAATACACCGACGAAAATTTTTGTTTTGAACGGGTGACCTTCCACTTTAAACATGCCTCGACAATGTAATTATCATGGAAACACTATGAGTTTGAACTAAATGTACAAGAAAGTATTCGCGTTAGTGACGTAGGGACGGTAAAGCATCAGAAATTCAGTTCTGTGCTAACAACACACATCCATGATTTCATTGCGGAACAGTGGGCCTACGAGTTTTCTTAAAAACAGACCTGGTCCTGATATACCTGCAGCAACTTGGCCTTGCTCCGCTAAGAGTAAGACTGTCACTGTATGGAAATTCCCGATTGTCACAATGGGGTTTTCCCACTTTCAATGCCATCACAATACATATGACGTCATTGTTTACCCTCGCCTTTCACCTGTAGTACACATAAACATTACGCATAATACCGTCGTGGCGTACCGTCCGTCAAGTCCGACAGACATCGTTATCGTTATCCAAAGAAAAATTAGGCTACTTGTTCAACGTTTAATATTTTGTGTTAATCGTTAACATGGCGGCGTCCTTGCAACTCGGAAGAGCAGCCCAAACAGCTAAACAGGTAGGCGCCCTCATCACTATAGCGTTGCAGTTGCACAGCGCAGTATTATGACGATCGATGATATTGCAACAATAGTCACCTGAAGCATAGATATAAAAAATACATCCATGCCTGAAGGCATGAACTCTGACAGGTGTTAGTTTTATTTCAACATATGCACAACGCCTGACATTGGATGTGTATGTCCGTGCCGTTTGCAGTTGTTTTGGGGTCAATGGAACAGCAGAGAGCGCAAACACTGCACAAAGCCACAGACAAAGCATGTAGACGTGGCGGTATGCTTGTCGCTGCGTATATAAATGCTGTGCTTTTGTTATATCAAACAATACCTTATCCGGATCGATCAAGAAGGCAAATGATGTCACACATGTACGATGTAATGTTGCATACAACCTCATAGTACCATACAGTCTGTTTGCGGATGGTGAAATCTATTTATTACCTTAAACGTATCTATGTAAGTTTTATTCAGACCGAACGTTTTACGTTGTATGTTTTGTTGTAAAATACAACGCTGCTTGTGAACACCGGAGTACACATGTAGTTGTGCGCGGTTCACAGGTTGCACGTCTTTCAAATATGAATCATGCAGTCTTCATAAAGATTGACAAATCAGCCATAAATTCAGAAAAAATGACATTTTTTACATTCTGTAGAAAAAGTTGTACAGACCCTATGGGTCAATGGTCTTTTTCTAGGGCCTATGATTTGAGCCAACGCACTGCTTGAAGGGTCATGGGTAAAATGCATGATGAAAGTTTTCAATGAATTGCGAATAATTCCATATGTCCGACACAGCAGATAACTTGTTTCTGGTCATCATGGGCAGAAGATGAGATTTCTTCGCTCTACACTTTACAGCGGTGGCCAAATATTGATCTACTTGAATCACGATATACAAATATTCCAAATGTTTCGGTACGATTCTCTTCGTTTCATGTACATCTATAAATGCAAAAGTTCGGTGTAAACGTAGATGCCAATAAGGCATTATGTTGATGTGTCATATTAATTAGCAAGTACAAGCAGCTTTAATCGTTTGATGTCGCAATACTGTTACAAAATTGGTCATTATTTGTATTTCAAAGGTGAACTCGTAAAGTTCTCATTTATCACACTCTTTAGTAGCTATGTTTGTTCAACTTTTACCTACATGTAAAAGCAGTAGTACCTGTTCAAGACCTTACCGATAGTTAGACTCCACAAAATATTGTTTTCTTCATTGGTTTATGACCAAAAAGTGCACACCCTCAAAATTTATGGTTCGCCCCTTGTGCACTATGTCGCTAACTCCTTTAAGCCATCTTTGTCACGTGTTCCTTCAGTGACGTATAAACGACGGCAAAAACGAGCGTTGGAAGCAGTAGCAAATAGTCGTAAGATGTGAGTATGCACCAATCTAATATTGCTTTTACGTCGTACAATTTATAAATTACTTGAATATACGCGAACCCACAACACTGCAGGTCAACAAAGGTCACCAGTAATGTAATTGACAACTTCACCGTACTACCGTGATATTTTCAACAGTTGACTTCTCTTAGAGTTGTATTGTAAGAATGTAAGTCTTGATCAGTGCCAGTGTTTCTTCGAAGATACGCTCAACTGTTTCACGTAATCCGGAAGTTTAATTTCACTATCTCGGTCAACTTTTCCTCGAACATCAAAGGTCAACTATCCCACACATTGTTGTAATGTTGTAAATGACCCTTTTGTTAATTGTGTGTGGTGACGTATGTGCCACGTATACGTCACTACGCCGCACAATGTTGAATTGATGTCACAGTGCTAATCGGGGTTATTTCCGTACGTTGGTCTACTGTCATCATTTCATAGAAAAGACTGCTCGTCTTTGATATTATCTTTGATAAAACCGTAAATTCGGCGTAAAAAATCACCATACAATTTGATCCCCATCGATTGTTATTATCAGAGAATAACTAACAAGGTCCTATCACACACATAAAAAAGCTTGAAATATTACTTTGACTCCGAAGCTACGCTGATGTGGTATTTTGTATTATTTATTACACGTTATTAAAACAGCATGGGACATTTCCCACGCTTGAGTATTCAATGGTTTCAAATGACGTCTAATTTTGAGTAATTTTCTCACGACGTGATAAAGTACGGCATCAAATAACTTACAAGCTGGTGTGAACATACAGTTGAACATCTACATTGACTTACACTACTGTCACTCTAAAAAGTGATCGCGGTTAAATAATTACAACTTCGAAATGTTCTTCCATCGAAATATTGTAAAACTTGTATGCGAGTCTCCATAAGGTAGAGTCGTCGACTGTAAAGAAACTGCTTCCGCCGAGAGGCTCTTTCCGTCTCGTCTACGTAGATATGACGTCATCTCCGCACGTATGTTATCTTACCTTGGCACCAGTTCATGCATACCGTTCAGGTGCTCTCAAGTTATCAGGTGACACATATCGATCACCATCACATGAATCAGCTGGATTATGCTGCCATTATATAGTGACAAAAATTAAGGAAACTTTGTCCGTTAACTTCTATGAACGATGAACAGATCTAACATATACGGCTTATGACATGAATGCTTTGTAGCTTGTCAAAGACTCATAAAAAATTACAGACTTACATATCGAAATCATTCTTTTTGGGATTGAAGCTGGCTATTTGCAGATGGTCGTTACGACTTTTCTCCGAAAACATGACCTTGGGGACGGTGATGCAGAGTATTTTTTGTTGTATGAAGATTTGACAATGTTTTTCAGTGTACAAGTAGAGCATGCTGAAAGTTTTGCCTATAGTTCCAAATTTTCAGCTGCCTATCAAGTGAATATTGTGAGCCGAAGGCAACAGAGCTATAAATCTGCAATTTCGATCCAATTTGAACAACTTCTCTCAAGATAGTAAAATATTGGCCGACCAGCAGGAGGAAAAATATTCAGTAAAATATTGGTTGCCCAATATTTTACTGTATTCATTTTCACTTGCTGCAGTTTTATCCCTCTTTTGAGGTCGTTTGTAATTTCTCTCAAGATAGTATGGTCGATCCCTCACCTATATAGTGAAGCCTTAGCATAATCCGAGACTATAACCCAGTCTGGTGTACTGTTTTCAGTGCGGTTGGGTAAGATAACAACAACTCCATGGGGTCCTGCATTCCTTCACGGTCACGTTGGGTGTCAGGTTAAATGTAGAGATCATATGATCTGAACGTCTACCAGTCAAAAGAGCCGTATTCTGCCGACCGCTCCCTCAACGTCGGGAATTCGAAAATGCCTGAGAAATTGAACAAAATTTTATGAGATCAGTTTTGAATCATGAGAATCGTAATCAAACTTTGTCTCACTGTAACTTGATCAACTTTTTTACGAAACCGAAGCATTTTGCACTGAATATACGGCTAGTTTTCAACTTTACTTGTGATTTTAACCAAGTACAAATATCACACTTTGACAATAGACGTATACATCTATTTCAGTTTTCGCTTTTTTATCAGTTTATGTTTAATTTGTAACATGACGTGTCCAAGTTTGTCAATGTATCAAATAGCTTCTGAGAAGTTTACACGTCAAGGACTTCCAATGTTTTCCTCCTTTGTTTCGAAACGATCAAAGACAATATCAATTCTGCAATACTCTCTCGTCCCGACTTATCGTGTGAGCAAGCCTTAATGTAATAAAAAATCTAACAAACCCTCAAATAATTTATCGAATAACCCGCATTCGTTTCAAACGCACGAGGGTTTACATGCATTTTTCAATTACCTGGTAAACGTGCACCAAAATCATTTATCTATATCTTGAATCAAACTTCTTTACAAATCTTAGCACATTAAATCCGAAGTTATAGTATCTTCAAACGTGACCACCCTTGACCACCCTTTTTTTAAGCGATCGTGATGTGTAAGGCCTTATCCTGAACCAATCATTGTGATAAGCTGTATCATGGTACAAAATTAGGCCCACCTTGTGCTGAACCAATCACTGACCTTCTGTTATCCTTCCGATAACAATATAAAGACGCATCAGGGACGCGTTGACGATACGAAAACAGCTGCTGATGCAAATGACAAAAGGTCGCATCAGGTGATGAGGTTCAAGGTCAATGCGAAGGAACTAGCATAGTATACCAAGAAAACGTGCGTCGCAAATTGTGCGTAGAATAGAGCCTTCAAGTGTCGATTAGATTGGAAAAGAAGGGTCTTCAACTATTGTAGAGCTTGTGCCAATGTCCAGACCCTGGAAAGTGTTGTCTGTTGTCCTTACATTGCATTGTCGTCTTGCACGCCGACTACTTCGATTTCTGTAGAGGCAGGCATTCGTGTGAAAACATTTAATGCGGCGGGAATCTCGACAAATACATGATGCGCCTTACTACTGACGACGATAGCTGGAAAAAAATGAAAGAGGACAATATCATTTTATCTCGCTTATCGAGCGAATAATATTATACCGCGACATTGGCACCTGACGTTGTGTTTTATCCGATAAATCGATAATAGGGTCCATATTAAAGCCCATGGGTCTCATCCTAAGATAATATTCTAGACACCTTCGACGAAATTTTCGATAATAAATATAAGACCAATGTCGCGCCTTTCATGGAGAATGTTTGACCCAGCGGAATGTTTGGCAAGTAGGGCATATTATGTAAACTCGTAGAAGCAAGGTTCACACTTACTTGTACATCGTGGGGTTCTGCAAATGACAATTCGCGAAGTTCGCCCCGAAATTGGCCGATACAGGTAACTTTAAATTCTGAGATACAATAACTACCTCAAGATCTGACCTTACAAACTCCGCGTCGGTTATTGACACAAGCTAGGGTCGGACTTCAACCTATTTAATTAGAATCAATGTACAAGGACAGTCGTACTATATCGATCAAAATTAGGGACCGAATAACCCTTTGTTCTCCAGTTTACTTTACATATCACAATTTATTGCTATCACTGGTGTAGATGACGCAGCAACATATAGATACGCCTACGGAATATCCAGTGGTGAGTAAAAGACTGCTTTTGTCGGTATAGGTACATTCCCGTTTTCTTCTGACAGGACTGAGTTGCACAGCTATAGCGACACAATGCACCATCGTTACATGTCAACCGTGCTAAGCTGCTGCAATGCAGCACAACAAACAAACAGGGCGAATACCAATTCAGTTGGCTTTAAAGACTTCCACTGTGAAATGAAATGAAACCAATCGAAAACTAGAATTCCCTTGCACATATAAGACCCTCTCTGGTTTCTGCTGTCAGGGGTCCTCACATAAGTAACGTGTTTCTTTAAAAGAAGTTTAAGAAGTAACATTGGAATGGAATTTCAGGTTGTAACTTCAGGAGTAACCTGAAGCCGTCTCTGGGTGATTAGTATGTGTGACAGCTTGCTAAATGACTCAAGATATGGCTATGGTAAATAGGCACACTGTTGACCTTATCGTCGTCGAAAACTTATTTTATGAAAATTTCGACACAGTATCCCTCAATGCTGTTTCGGAACATAAAGCTATGATGTTGTCAAAAGGGTATATATCATGACTGGATATTTAATAGAAGGAAGTTTACTCCACAGGTGAATATATACTGTGACCTTTGCTCTTAGCTATGACACAGTTGTGCTGTTTCTTGCGATGCCCAGTTTACGAACTGAGTTTACGAGCTGGGTCAATTGACCCTCATAATTATAACCGGAACCCTGCATCTTGCAATCAGGACTTGTCTTTACCACATTTATCGCAAAGTCGCTCTGAGAAAGAGGCATATCATTACATTTCGCTGACGCATTCAAACCTGATGACCATCCACGATACCAAAATACAAGCTCAAACATCTAACGTGATTGTCTAAAGTTCAAACTTGTAATACTTTACCTACTCGATAGTTATCAACTGGGTATACAAGTACCAGATGGTTGAAAAAAGCGAGCAGAGTCGGAAGAACGAGTTTCTTTGCAAACAACGCCCCTACTTGCTGTATTCACAGATTGACCTTTTACAATTCCAAGTTTCTTTAACTATGATATTTCCTAATTAATCTGCTAAAATCTGTTATCCCCAATATCCAGACATGCACCATGCAGTATATTACGAAATGCTGCATGTGGGTGGGGCGAAGTTCAGGCTATCGTATCTGACAAATGTCGACCGAAGAGAAGCATGTGATAAAAGTGGCGTGTTCTCAAGGGGCGGCTCCCCGAATTCAGGTAGAGAACCACAAATGGGCGGAAAAGTGTTAGCCGAATTATTTTGATTTTTGCACAAGTAGAAATAAAAGATGACGTCATTGCAGATTGTCATTTTCTTGAAACTTTCACAAGCGACTCCGTAGGTTAGTCCGCAGGCATTTTGATCAAGATATTTCTGTACATCTTCATCGATTGGTCAGCAATTGAAACCAAGCCGTAATTTCTTCGTGCATGTGAATTGTATTCATAAAGGACGTTCACACAGTACAATAAATTACCCACAATCATGTTTGATTTGTACCAACGACGTTAGTTTTCTTATAACTTTTTCAGTTCAGCATAAAAGCAATAATGTGAGGTCTCAAGATGATTGATTAATTATATTTATTAAAAGTACGTTGAAATATTGTAGTATAAATTTCAAAGAAACCGGTAAATAACCATAAAAGTCACATTCTGCAGGTACTACAAATGTCACAGTTTTGGGAAGCAAGTTATGACCAGCTGAAATGGGTCATTCTGTGAAAAAAGTTAGCATGTAAATTTCTTTTTGTCTTTTCTATTTGAAAAAAATCAATATCTTTTGTTTCATAAAGCAGGTGCAACTAGTCTCCCTACTTCCATCACTTTATTCAGTATGGCTGAGGACACAATCAGTGGAAAATTTACAAAAATGCTATCTCCTCTCTCAATCAAGCATAATTTTCTTAATCCTTTAAAATGGGAATTGAGAAGAATGGTGTCCTTAAAAGTACATTTTCAGAATCTTTACAACTAGTCCAGGAATTTAACTACACACGGGAGACATGGTAGACTTCACAGGGGAATCTACGTTGGTACAAATCATGATGTATTATGGGAAATCTCTAGTACTGTGGTTCAGAGAGCCAGGGTGAAACCAAATGGCAACGCTTCAATCAGCAGTTGACATCTTTGAAGGCGTAAATCTGTCATGAAAACCAATGTTGGCAGCGCAAATGTATTTATGTTGTGATTTATATCACAAAGTAAGACAGGATACCTAATGTTTCTATCGTATTTCTGTTCCACTCTTTGCGACCTACAACATATATGCGCTTATAAAGAAAACGAGGAACTTTGAAGGGAAGAAGTTTTTGAATATGATGCCAAGTCGAGCACAATGTAGGCCCACAAGTTTACGTCCAGCATCGATTTCTAGACAAGGTTCAGACCACTTTGACAGCGATTGTTGAACCTTGAACCTCCTTTAATTTCATTTCATTTCAATTCATGCAACAGGATCCATTGCTTCACTGTCTTTGATGAAGGTTTTTCAATTAAGGTAGACAAAGCCAGCGTTAACTGTAATATTACCCACACTTTCACGTATTTAAGCAATCGCTCGTTCATATTATGAAGTGAACTGATCAAAACCGAGTGGTATACCGTCGCCGAGCTTGGTTTATTGCTATTCATAGCAGTTTTTTGAAATTCTGGTATGGAACGTAAAAAGAAGATTTTTGCTCTTGTCAAAAGCTCGCACATGTGCCAACCATGCTATATCGTGAATATACCACAGTTCTTTTCACGTCTCGACCAATCAGATAGCTGTATTTGCGCCATCAATATACTGGTATGATATAATACTAATTTCGTTACAACAAAGAAACTCATGTCCGAACCTTTGCATAGGGAGCAAACAAAACCACAGTGAAATACTTTAATAAAAATGGAGAAAAGTGTTGTTTTCAGCTGGTCTAGTGTACTACCTGCACAACTGCACTATAATTTCTAACTCGGAGAGTGGACACCGCACCCGGTGCATGACGATCTGTTATGCACAGAAACGAAGTGCCGTGCGACAAAAAGAAAAGACTCGGTATCACTGCAAGCGACTCGGCTGTATCCCTGGTCACGTAAAATTACATATAACAGTTATTAACACCGTGTGTTTGTTAGAATAACCCCTAGATAAACGGCACGTTTGTCTTGTATAGTTCTCAAAGCGGGGGACAAAAAGACATGATATGACGATTTATTTCTAAAATTTTCTCCGTTAAACTCTCAACGATTGTCTTACAAAATCAAGATAAAGATCAGATACAGTGTAAAATTTGGTTCAAGAGAAACAAATTACCTAACATTTACCGCTTAACCGATATTTGAAATTAAAAATGGCCGCCATTCCAGTCTTAACTCTATAGGGAAAAATAAAATTTTCGATTTTCAAAAGCACTAAGACTGTGAAAAATTTTTCTTGTACGTAAGCTTCAAAATGACCTCTATCAAGTGGGAGATCAGAAAAGAATTGTAAAAATTTGATAGTCCGAACATGTTCCCGAGCGTATAGTACGTTAAATTCGAGATGTTCAAAAGTTAGTTGCTGGTTTTCATGTATCTTGCGCATTATAGCTGATATCCGTTCGCAGGTTCAAGCTCCAGGCCGGTTGTTCCAGTTACCACATTCTTGAATGAGGGTACATGTAATGAACGGCCCTAGCGGACACCAGTTTAGAAAACTTGACGGAGAGACCGTGTCAGTGCCAATTACTATTAGGCCGTGTTCTTGTCTGCATTCACATTCTTACACATTCCATGCAAGTCGTAAGCATTTCAACGCTCATATCTGTCTTGCGTGTTTGCTAATTCTACTTCTGAGCGAATTGATAAAAATTACTGATGCAGTGTATTCATAGTAGCCATGGGCGTATTAAGTTCACAAAAATGTTCTACGGGGGCGAACCTATCCCAGTTCAATACGACCGAAAAGACTGAAAGAGAAGATGGCATTCAGACTTAGATATTTGAAATATGCCAACCTGTCGAAACACCTAGTTATCGGAACACACCCATTCTTTACGTAAAGCCCAAATCTATGTTTCCGTTTGATACAAATATGCATTAATGTGTATGTATGTGTATATATGTATGTTTGTATGTATATATGTGTATATGTGTATGTTATTATGTATGTATGTGTATATATGTATGTATTTTTGTATGTATGTGTGTGAGTATGTGAGCGTGGTAGTGTATGAATATAGTGTAAAATAGATAACAGAAAACAGCAGATGTATATATATATATATATATATATATATATATATATATATATATATATATACACACACACACACACCCTTCATTTACCCTTTTCATGATTATAAAATTTTTCTGCGAACAACGACATTATTCGATCGTTACTAGGAACTTGGACAGGACATAAGGCAATTGAAGGTCAAAGGTCACACACCAGGAACTTCGATGCCCTTCTGGTTGAAACAAGGAGTATTAAGTTGTGTACAAAACAAATTTAAAACTGTGCTGTTTACAAAATTTGAATCTGGTCGAAGAGCAAAATTGAAAACATGGTTTGACGGACACGAGTTAAAGTTCGAAGGTGAGTGTACCTCCGGTAACACGACGACAATTCAGACTCAGTGCCGCGATAGTTCAACCATGATTTTAATATATACAAGGCCCGGGTTGAAATAAGTTAGGTCCGCGGCAATTTTGACTTTCGCGATTGGCTATACTGTCATATCGAGATGCCAAACATTCTACAATTCCCTCGTTTGAGATAAATGGTTACTCTAAATCGCTAATACGTTACATGTTGAGTTGTACAGCAATTATTAGGCAGTAGGAGAGAATCTAACAAGAATTGAAAGAAGGAAGTCTGTGACCCTTCGCCCTGTACATGACAAGCAACGCGTACAGAGCTATCAGATCGAATTTGGTGTAGCTTACTTCCTTGTTCGTTTATCCCTTTGTTGTTGTTGATGTTGTTGTTGTTGTTGTTGTTGTTGTTGTTGTTGATGATGATGATGTTTGTTTGTTTTGTTGTTGATGTTGTTGTTGTTGTTGTTGTTGGAGGCATCTAATCACTTAGTTCACTTTCCTTGCACCGTAGGTCAGCGTTCCCCAAGCATTGAAAACTGTTCATGCAATAATTATAATATAAATGTATCGTATGGTGCAATCCTACATCGCAGTATAGTATTTACCTCTGAGCGTGTAAGTCAGCTATCGCTTAATGCAAGAGAGCTATGTTCCTACACTTAGAGCATCGTCAAGCAAAACTAGAACATGTCTAAAGCTACTGAAAGTAATAGCTGTGATATCGCAGCGGTACTTGTGGCGTGTATCGAACGCGCTCGGGTCATTTGGGTCATCGCCTCAGTCCGGCCCCAATGACCCGAGCGCGTTCGATACACGCCACATGAACCGCTGCGATATCACAGCTACTGAAAGTAGTGACATCACGCGTGGCATACATAATAATACATATCTTACATACATACATACATACATACATACATTACACTCATACATACATACATACATGTATTGTATATGTAGACCAGACTATGTTTATATCGCGTATGTGTGTCCATATAATATTTGTCTGTGTATATTTTTTGTAAAGGTATTCCCGATAATAACATCTTGCTTTGTTCAAGTATCTGATGCTGCCCATTACAGTAGTACCACGCCTTGCACTTGAGAAAGAATCTTTAAAAGTCTCTTACTTTCTCATCCGAGCTGAATGTTCACATTTATTTACTAAAACATTAACAGGAGAGACTGGAAATTCCGTTGCTAGTGCACGAGGATGCCCTTTCATTCGAGCTATGTATTTGGCAATATACCGAACAAGCATGACAAGTGCCAGCAGTTTGTATCTCCGTTCTAAATATGAGTTTGCCGACCGATCGATTGCAAAATTAGCTCTGTAGTATGAAAGTCTTTAGAAATCAATTTATATTTCTCAACGATTCTTAGAATTGTTTCAAAAGTCTTCACCGTACTGACATCGTTTTCAAGGTAAACACTGCGAAAGTATATCCGATATTTCGACAGAGATTTCTTCGGACAAGGCTCTCCGGATGAGGCTGATCAAATGATGCCAGGTCCCGTATTTGTACAAACTGTACCTGTCAATACTTCATGCAACATGAGAGCTTTAAGATAGCTTAACCAACCTTGAACAACTTCTATGATATTTCTTTCTCTGTCACGAAGGGGTCTAGTTCAGATAGAGCAGAAGAGACGCGGAGTTTAATATTGCTTTGCCAGTAAGAACAGAGACTCACTATATATTATTTGTCAAGAACCTCTCCGTCGTAGTTTTGGTACTGGACGCAGAGTCGAGTGCCAAAATTATGGACAGGTTCGGGATAAAATGCATTTTTGGTAGACAATTTATTAAGCAAGAAACAGAGCTACTAAAATAGCTTTCGTATACTGACATTCAACATAGCACTAACTGTGTAGCCAATCACCTGTAAAGAATAAAACAACAACAATTAAAGCAACAAAACGATTATCCATTCTCCCGATGCAAATATCTATCGTCGATCGCGGGAAGTTTAGATAAATTCTCTGCTGACAAAAATAATTTACTGTATTTACTTCGTTCTGATTCTGTATACCTTGTTTTTCTCTAAGAATGTACATTCTATGCGTGTGTTATTCGTGATGTGAAAATGGAAATCGTTAAATTATGGCGAAGAGGCCCATACCGTGCCACACTGCCCTGTCATTCTGAGCACAGCGCCACCAATGGTGGGAGTCAGAATTGTAAGGTTCATCTCTCAGGCGTATTGCGCCTTGCAGTCTGTCAGTTGGAATGCCTTGTATCACGGTCTGACCATTCTTGTATACTAGACAGTACGTTTACTCGCATTTCCCTTCGTGGTTTTTGGTCATTATTTTTCATCAATTGTTTTGAAAGAAGTGTTTTTTGTATGTTCCGGAGTTGGTTACGCATAGGTACTATGACCGGTGAAAGTTGCATACGCTGGCGCTCAGCTTCATATGCCTATATGAAGCTGAGCGCCAGCGTATACAACGTTGTGCGTTCGACGTTCGACAGCGGTCAGCGATTCATTTGTTAAAACAGAACGTGCGTTATGGTTCAAGAAATATGAGATAATGAGATTGCTGCGGTTTCATTCGGCTGGTTTGCTCTGTCTGATCTGAACAAAAACACATGTCGATTGGAGATGACAAGTTTTAGTCTCTTGTATGGTAGTTGCTCAAAGCATAGAGGTAGAAACTTCCAACTCGCTTGTCATGGGAAAGAGGCTTTGTTTATGATGTAAGATAAAAAAGAACAGTTTTTATGAAAGCGATAAAACTCTGTGTCGATGCAGTAGCATTGAGATATTGGGAATCTTTATGCAATGCGATATATAGTGAATTTTTCAATGAACCTCCGATGAAACCAGTAACCCAGTTAAAATAAACGTACCATGACAGCTGAGCAAGATGTTCTTCGCCTGCGACAATGGAAGGAAAATTTCAACGTCTGCTAACATGGAATAGTCTAAGTCGGTCTATCTGATCAACTGAACTTTGTGGTGAATTTGACACGTGTATATAAAGGTGTACTGCCCGACTATTTCTCAGTGCGGAGGAATAAATCCCGAGTAAAGGCAAAACCCATATGCACAGTAATATGTAACTTGAAAATCAAATAGACTACCACTTATATATGACTTTCAATTATGGTAAAAATATTTAATACCACACAGGTACATTTCTGGTAAAGTTTCTTTGGTTTTTTTTTAAGTTCTTCTCATTTTTATTTTTTTTTATAGTCGGACATTTTGCAATTAAGACGCGGTCCAAGTCTGTGAATAAATAATGATTTGGTTAATGCGACGTATTAGAGAAATCGCTACTGTTCTTCTGACCGCAACGCAGAAACTTATTGCCGATCGCCTCCACCCTGAGTATGCGCAAATGCACTGCAAGATCTGATGCGAATACAGCGTATCAGTTCTGATTGTACTGCGACAATCTAACACAAAGTGTTTCACACAAAAAGTACCATCAATCAATGCGTTACAACCTGCAGAAACGATTTTATTTTACATTATAACCGACTTGCATCAAGTGTAATCTGCAATGTGCAATAATTAATCTTATTGACGAATACATTTTCAAAACTGTACTGAAAACATTCGCTGGTAACTTGAAAAGATTATCGGCCGGGTGCTGAAAAACTGGATACCAAATATTCAAACAACTCAAGGGAGACTTTTGGTGGAAGATCGTTTAGTATGGTTAGATAGAGTTAGAAATGACCCAAACACGGAAACGACGATCAGAAAGATCTTAACAGCTCAAGGATTGTTTTGGCACATTTTCGCAAATCGTGCCATTTTACTGCTCTGAATATTGCTGACAGTTCTCATTACAAGGCAATACAATGTGCCTCGCCATAAAACTGTAGTTGACACACAGAAACAATCGAAAGGTGAAACACATCAGTGAAAACTATGCAAGTGGGAAGGAAAACCAAACGTAGAAGAAACTGTCTCTGCAAACGTGGGTGAAGAAAGGTGGTTTGTAAAATTTCATGCGACCTAGCGGCAAACTTAAACACACCTCCGCTGTTAAATTTGAAAAGTTAGACTACGGGGATAATTTCGATAAGTTTTTCAAGTATAGCACGAGTGTTATGCTATTTAATATCAGCAAAAATCTGAATGAGTAAGCCCTCCTCTATATTTTTCAGCGTATGATTTAGTATTTTTTGAAATAGTGGTAAAATTATATTTTGCAATTATGCTACTTCCTTTGACAAAATCAAATGGCAACAGAATAATATACCTTTGAAGAGAAGAATTTTTGACCAAAAACGAAAGATGTAAAAATACAACACTGCCGATTTCAAAATAATTGGATAAATTTACATGAAATAATCGCTGAGGACCTGTTAAGCAAAATACCCAAAAATTAGGCCAGCAGTTTTGAAGAACTTTTGACCAAAATTAAAGAATTATCCACACAAATACAAATGTGTATGTTTTCTCCATATTTGGAACTATAGTTAATAATATCATCCTCGGGGACTCTGTACACAAGATATCAAAGGAACTGGGGCAGTGGTTTAGAAGGAGAATTTTGACCAAACACACGCGAAATACCCAAAAATACACAACAGCAGATTTTATCATAATTTTCATTAATTTACATAAAGTCAAGTTGTCAACGGTATCATTGGGCATCTCCTTACTAAACATCAAAGCAAGCTAACAAGAGGTTTAGGAAGAAGCTCGGAATGCAACAAGTTATCGGACGATCCCAACCACCTTTTCTCAGGTGGTTTACTGATAAAATCACTCTAGTCTTTAAAATATGTTGGTTGTCAACCCGAAATAGTTTGGTGATATAATAATATTAAAAATGTTGTTATCTTGAGAAATTTTCAAGTTGAAATAAAACAAATATGCAATGAATGGAGTTTTTTCTTTAAGGTTTTCGTACAGCTCTTTGACTTGAAAGATAAATTATTATTCTGTAAAATAAACAGCAGGCAGGTTGAATAAGTGGTATTTTTTCCGAATCCAAATTTTCTTAGTAATTAAAATATTCATGCAACAGTTTTTGTTTTTTGTTTTGGTTTGCCCATCCTACTGTAGGATGTCAACATGAATTAGAATCTGAAAATAGCAATGCCCCCTACGCCATGTGTGGACGTCCCAACCATTTCGTCCATAGACGGCGGCAATAAATTATACCGGATCTTTTGACAATTAGGGTCAACTATTATAGTCAGTTATATTATGTCTGTATTCTAGGATCGACTCCTTCTTTTCACGAAGGCCAAAAGACAGAGTCGAGGGCCTAGACTATTATGTTCGCAACACTCTGGCATGACTGTTTGTAGAATAGGGTCCTCGATCTCCGATCTCCGATGATGATGATGATGATGATGATGATTGTGATTGTGATGACGATTAAATATTTAAAAAAATGAAGAAAAAAAAATATTTTGGAATCAGTAAATTTGTTGTTGTTGTTATTGTTGTTGTTGATAGTATTTACAGAAAAGAACAAAGTATACGCTGCAAAATTAAATAGAGCATAGTTATACACATGTGCTTCAAAATTTAATACAGCCTAACTACACACACATACACACATACACACACACACACACACACACGCGCACATACATATGCGTATGTATAGTTAAGCTGTATTGAATTTTGCAGCGCATGTGTATATTTGGGCTGTATTGAATTTTGCAGCATACCTTGTCCTTTTCTCCAAATACTATCAACAACAACAACAAAAATAACATCAACAAATTTACTGAGTCAAAATATATTTTTATTTTTCTTCATTTTTTAAATGTTTAATCATCATCATCATCATCACCATCGTCATCATCATCATCATCACCATCATCATCATCACCATCGTCATCATCATCATCATCACCATCATCGGGGATCGAGGCCCCTATGTTTGTAACAATATTTTCCTTTTTCAAATTTTCCCATAATTCCCATGTTGTTGTCATCTTGATGTATCACGGGTTAATCTCTGGTCGGTATACTGTGAATTCCTAAGACAAACGTGGCCACGTCTTTTAGTGATGATAATATACGATTTCAGCATATTTTGATGGTCATCTTTGGGGTATATTCTGAGATTGGAGAGTCAAAGGCTCTTAATCTGGATGGTAATTAAACGCCAACACAAACTTCCGCTTCCGAGTCCATGCCCTCGCCCACGTGTCATTGAACCGGCGTGGGCACGTAACATTAATGGTACGGGAACATATGTCAGGGTGTATGATAGATGGGCCTTCGTCACATTACATTTATATTTTAAAATCGGAAAACCCATCGTTCAGGAACACCAGATCTCGAATTCCAATGATTATGTGTTCCAACGAGCCATGTATTGGCCGGACCACAGTCTTCTTTGACCTTCTTTGACCTTCTCAGAAGACAAGGCATGTACGGGCCCTAGGCCCTGTACAAAATTACCGGTACGTATATACAGGCCACGTGGCTTAGCTCTATTGTCTAGGCCTACTCGGTTAATAACATATTTTTTTATTTAGTCGTCTCAGTCGTCTATATTATCAGAGTCCCGTGTAACCATTTAAATCGACCAAAGTCAAAACAGGTCAGAATTATGTTTTAGAGGAAAGCATATGGAAAGCCACAGCTAGGGGATGCGTTTACATTATACTATGCTGTGCCCCTAAGATATTATTCAGAATTTCCATTACGTTATATAGTCTTCTCATTATTTCGTATAATATTTTAATTATGTGTTGTAGTGTTGTTATTATAATACGTAGTCATTCAATTATGTGTTCTAAACCTGGCATTATGTTAGGTAATATTTCCACTATGGAGTAGTCCGTTCATTATGCTGTACAGTCTTTCCATTATGTGGTATAAACTTGTAATTATGATTACATTCCAACATAATATCAAGACTACGCCATATAATGGAATAACTGCATATCATAAAGACAAATAAATATGACGTAATGGAAAAACTAAAGAATATAATCACAAGTTAATGCGACATAATGCAAACTTGAAGACTACATGACGTAATAACAAACTGCATCACATAATGTAAAGACTACATGACATAACGTGCACACTATATCACATAATATAAATGCACCACCTGAGACAGCTACGGCGTTCCATAAAAGCACATGTGCCATTTGTCAGATTATCCCAACGTGATTGGTGTACGCTAAACCAGCTGTGGAAACGCAGCTATCTGTAAATGATCCGTGGTGAGGTGGCGTATGTCTATGCGGGTCATCAAAAGGTCAATCCAGCCCCACCACGGATGTTGACATTTTGATGACCCGCATAGATACACGCTACCCCGCACAGATAACTGCGTTTCCACGGCTACAAAGGTTAAACCATCACGAGTGTCCACGAGTACCATCGTATACGACGCATCAGATCATCAAGGTTCCCCTTGCGACCATAACCTTATGTTACTATTCAGATAGTCGCATTGAGATTGTCCTGGTTTCCAAAACGTGTCCATCAGAAGCAAACACTCCTTTCTTCCAGCTATCAACTGTGCTTGATGGCATTCATTTCCTCTAGTTGGTTTGGACAGTCTTTAGTTCAATGTCGACGTCGTGTATATATGCTCTAAGTCTTAGGGGGAGACTGAGCAATACAGAGGTTTTAAGATTCATCCAATTTCTTGCAGTTGACAAAACCGATGATTGGGTAAAAGGGTCGGATTCGATGTCTTTGAGAAGTCTGGGTGTAAACCTCAAATACAGGGGCAGAAAATTTCAGTGCATAACCTAAATGGGCTTGAAAATAGACACCCAGCGGCAATGGGGAGCCAGTCATGTTGTGGTCACACGAACTTTACCGCTGAGAAACGTTTGCTGTAAATTTCAGACGATCCCAGTACATTTTCTAAAAGGACCAACGACACTTCTTATACATAATTTAATGATATTATAAGCATTTTTGGTAAAGGGAAACAAGTAATTTTCTTCTCTCAAACCTACGTTGAAATGCAATTCATCAGCCTTGCAAACCCGACTTACGGAACACGAATTGTTGAAAATGAATTCTCGTCCATATACGTATAGTGTGAAACCCTGCATACAACTATGACAGTTGACAGATATATAAAGACTAGTTTGGCAAGCTGAACATCATTCATGATTTTTCGTGATGATTTCGAAAGTAAAACATATAAGCGGTTTTTCAAAAATCAAAGAACAAAATATCGTGAAATAAGAGTACATCATATGTCACAAGAAACAGAACTTTAATTTCTTCGATATGTTTTATAGATGTCCAAGAAATCTCTGAATTAAGGACGTAGGAGTATAGATGACGCGTTACATGGTAAAGGAAAGTACGAATTGGCGTGGCTAGTGTACCTATCTTACATATCATAACAAATTTATGCAAAGTAGGGTGTATTCTATAGATTAAATAAATATATAACTTGATGACTGAACGTGCAGCCCGGCAGCCCTGGCAAAATAACGAATTAGCACTCGAAACCCTCAAGTAGTGAGAACTCAAAGACTTTAGGTGGCAATCGTCGTTTAGGTGATTCCCTATATTCGTCAGTTTTACGCTTATACAAAATCCAAGCTGGATCTTATACTAAATGTTAGGTATATACTCAGTCGATATCATTTGTATTGTTTACAAAGTTAGTTTTCTCCATCCACAGTGTCCTGCACGCATTTCAAATCGGCAAGTATTGTTTTTGTAATGCAAATTGAGGTGATGAGATGCTGATTATCAAGGGGTTCAATTGATCTCACTACCCTTACTTTCATGTCCAGAGTTTGCTGATCTTTTTTTGGCCCGTGATTCAGAGTTACAATGCAACGGACTTCTCGGATCATGTTATATTCAAAGTACATTTCGTCACCTGGTGGAAAGACCGTGTTTGAATGCGGCTAAAGAGTTAACGCTGACCTGAAAATTTTCTAAATGATGTACAGGATACTCGGAGGTCATTAATAATCAGATATGTATTATTATGCCATTTATTTCCTTAGTTTGTAATCCATAAGTAGATGGAAATACATGCCCAATAGGCAGGTAAATTTCAACAAGTACGACAAACTTGATACAGAGTAATAAACGCCGTTGTACTGTATTGCTGTACGTTTGCTTTACTGCGTACATTTCTTGTCGATTATACAGTACTGAGAGAAGGAAGTGTAATTCAGGCGAGACGTAGCGCCTCCTCACCTGTGGTGGCACTCTCAGGGAAAGTTTGTACCCATGTATGTTCCCACAATCACGGAAGAAGGGTGGTTTTTTCATCATCAAGGTCCGTGAAATGACTAAAATTGCCCCTTTGAAGCCAGGTAAATAATTTTCGTGGATGTACAACCATGCTAAATGCCGAACTGAAAATAAGATTGTATCAAATATTGATGTCATACAATATTGTCCCAAAGTTATCCCGTTGCTTCAGACTGCAATAAATGCAAGCTGGTACAGACAACAATATACTACATTGCTGTGTACAATATTGGCATGGCTGTTACTGCATTTTGAATTAACCCCTTCCTCTCTAGATTTTGTATATTAGGGTTTTTTATCAATTTATTTCCAATATTCGTCAAAATAAGGGTGGCTGTTGAAAAATACCAGATAAGGGGTGCTATTCAGTTTTGTGCTCCCCCGCAAACCAATTCAGTTTTGTTCTACAATTCACTTAAAGTTGGTAATGCCTCATGGAATATTCCGGCCGAGAAGGTCAGACCTCTACATGGAATGGAGGGGGTGACTCATTCATTGCAGCATAATTTGAGAGATTAAAACCAGACGACATTTTGTGAAACGCCCTGAAGACGTCAGGGACGAATAATTTCGATTCTCCGATGTCACTCTTTATTTATGTAAGTACATTTACTTTCAAATATGGAGAAACTCATTCCACTGCTATCTTAGGATCGAAGGACAGGCAGATCTTGCATCGTCACATGGAAACTAGGTTTCTAGAGTTTACTAAGTAAGCCGGCAAACTTAATCTACGTACACCGACTGTATAAGTTTACTTTCAGATAAGGCGCCTGGGTACATCAACGATTTTGACGTTTTTGTCTCGAGTTTGAGAGTGTGTAAACATTCAATCGACGATGTTGAAACTCCTGACCAACATGTAGTGTAAGACGTAGTTATCCACTAAACTGCACTTTTACCCGTCGCCGTATAGTGATGAGTCAGCTAGTATATTGTTCCGTAGTTTTTTCATTTATCAGAATGAAAATGCACATTTTGATCGTCGCCATATTGACGACTCAGTTACTCATTGGTCGATTCGGGACTATCCAAGGTCGAACAAACCAATCAAAACCTCCCTTGTTGGGGTTTCTGTAACTATCTTGCATGTGTTGGTTCCTGGATCATGTAAGTAGGATTAATTAACGGTAATATAATTACCTTAGGTGGATAATGTATCGATTGGCTGTAAATAAATCTCATTAACCGGTACATTTCGAGAAAAATCCCTTTAATCGGATTGTCACTTTGTCTGAAGTTACGCATGTCCTTTGCCATTTCCTGTCATGTTTATACTTGCAGGCGTCGACAAATAGCGTATTTTTCTTGCAGTTCTTTCTCGCTCTAGTCAGAAAAATTGCTGACATTTCGGCAAATAACTATGTCTAGCAGTCAGCTATTGTTGCCGATCTAAATCGTGGCAAAGCATGTGCGGGGATAAGATCGGCAGGGGATAAAAACGGCACTGTATAGTATGGTTAGTTCAAAGGTCGTTGTTGTGGTGACTGCTATTGTTATCATATGCCGGCTTATTTGCATGGCGAGTAAAGCAAAGTGTCTGCGGTGTAGGTTGAAGTCAGCGGCTTAGTCTATTTGCAACTACATTCAGTGTAAGTAACTCTCATTTTCGTATTAATTATTGTATGTTTTTGAAATATCAGCCCTGTGCGTTTCTCTCGTTGAATGTCCGCGGAAGAGGGAATTTTACAAGGGGTTTTACCCGGGTACGCGACGGAAATATTTACAATATAACATCAGTAACAATATCAAGTCACAGTCTCCTTGTCTGTGAACATTGCAATAAAGGGCAAAAAATTGTCACAATACACACCTTCATTCACTTACTTCCCAGATAAAGTAAGCATAGTGTCTGCCAGAAAATTAAAAATGTCAAACCTGGATAAAGATGATTTTTCAAGCGAAATGTAGACAGTCCTTTGTTCATGACCGAGTATCGTACGTGCTGGGAATAGTAGATGCGCGCGCACATTCAGGCCTACGGCTTTAGTTGCAGAATGGATGTAAAAAAAAGATCTGTTCTCAGTCACTTATGGTCTATTCCGCTCTGTGTCTATGCACCCCATAGATGTGTGTACATATGCCTGATAAGGCTTATGTACACACGTCTATGCGTCTATTGGGCGCATAGACGCAGAACGGAATAGACCACAGGTGACTGTGATCTGTCCCTCCGATCAAACCCTTCACAAGTAATATGAATTCACTGTTTTATTTTTGTAAATGGCATGACCCCACTATGTAAACATGGAAAGCTTATCTGGCTTTCTACGTCAATGTGACAAGTGTTCAAATAAATGGGCCATTAATAGTCAAGTTGACGCGTGATTTTGATGTTTTGACGCTACATTTCCTATGGACGCGTCAAAAATACGCGCAGCCATATATCCGCTCGACCTCTACATATAAAATTACAAACCGTAATATAATTACAGACAAGGAGAAAATATTACCAGACAGTCTGAACCTGTCATGTAGTACATGTGTTTATATCGATGCCCCCCTGTCTGCACACTACGCAAGAAGCCCTGCGTACGATACTGTGTTCACGGCATTGTACGGCCGGCCGGACAACCGTGGAAATACAACATCGTACGCAGGAAAAGATGCACCGTGCGCTCGTTATCGAGCAGCTCGTATGTGTCGTTTCACAGTAATCATTTACTTCGTAGCTTTGTTGCTAATAGAAGGCACAGATATTTCTTTTGACAAATTTAGTTTTATCTTTTACTGGTACCAGATCTCCATTGAACCTTATAAGTTTGATTACTCACTGAGTCCACCTCCGCCCATCACGAGCGCGAGCACCGGCTGATCTGCAGATCTTGCCTGCTCTTGTCCGATCAACACGAAGGCACGGTACATAAAATATTTCGTCGTGTAGGCAGTTGAGACAGTTTGGTTTAACCTGGTTAAACCGGGATGTCGGGTTCAAACCACAAAAAAGTCCATCTTCTGTAAATAGCAAAAGTCATGATGACTGTATCAATCGATATGTCCTTACACAATGACTCCTTCCAGTGCTTGGCAATTCTAACGTTCACGCCCGATGAGTCATAACCAGCTTTTGTCAGCTCGATCACGGGTTGTGCGTTGGCGTGTTGCTCGGAGTCGCTAGCGAGTCGAACGGAAAGCAGGCTTTCCTTCTTTGCAGCATGCATCTTGCCGCGTAATGCCAAAATGTCTTTTCACAGCCGCAGACGTTCTACTACATGCGACAGATGTGTGGTGGACGAGGTTGCTTCTGTGGCATGCAGATAACATGATACAGCGGATCTCACGTGCGTTTCACCAGTACAGACGAAGCGAAGAATGCACGAATGCAGCTGCTGTATCGTTTTGCATGTTTGGGGATTCCCCACTTTTGTGCGCAAGCGCATACCAATCTATAGTATACTGCCCTCCGCTGATAGGTTTAGGCCTAATCGTCGTGATCGCCGGCCCCACCCCAATTGATGAAGAAAAAAGGATCACGCAGCAGGACATGGAGCTCCGTGCGCGTGCGCAGGGTAATCATGACGGGAGTTTCAGTAACAAAAGCGAGTCATAGTGCGACATCGGACTCTAAAGAACAACCCTATCCACCGAACTGCAGAAACTGAGTTGATGCACAGGCATTCGACTGAATGCAAGCAAACCGTCATTGATGCAATCGGTGTTCGATTGTACAATCGGTGTTCGATTGCACCAGTGACGGTTACGTTTGTTGGCAGTTTTTCAACCGGCGGGCAAATTTAAAAGGCAAGCGGGGAGAAAAGGTCAATATTTATAGTGGGCGGGGAAGAAATTTCAGTTTTTACCGTGGGTGGGGAGAAAATTTCTGGTAGTGAGTACCCGGCGGAAATAGATAGGGGAAGGGAATGCCGCATGCCGTGGTTGCTAGAACTCCAGGGAAGATTAAACGCCCACTAGTATTTAGAGGGTAACAATTTCTAAAGGTTGAAATGGTAAGCAATTTTTGAATGGGGACTTTCAGTGGTCGGGAGACGGCAGGGGAGCTTTAATTTTTGTGGGGGCGGGCAGACCATAGATACTGGAGGGCAGTGGGTATCATAATTCAGCGAGATAGCATATTTTCCGTATATGCCAGTGGGAGGGCAGTTACGAACTCCCCCTCCAATTTTTGGTCAGGGTCAAAAAAATGTAAAATCACTACATCAGCCTCCGAAACACGTTTTGTGATGATTTTGTAGAATTGACGAAATTTACCAGTTGGCAGCACCTGACCTTTAGTACCAGGATCGGGCTGGCGCCCGTGGCACAGATCACTCAGTGATGTTTTCCTGATATATATCTCTGCATTGAGTACGATCTTAAAATACATATCTGCTTAGTCTGTATAATTTAATATGTTTTATGGAATCAAGTAAAATACATGTTGTGATTGTAGTGTGCAACTTTGGGTTTCTGAATCCAATCATAGACTCTCCAAATTTGGAGGATCCATGATGCAACTCGATAATTTGCAAAAGTATGTTTGGATCCGATGCTTATAATGAAAACGAGGACAACAATAACCAACTACTACTACTACTACTACTACTACTACTACTACTACTACTACTATAATAGTCATCATGATCATCATTGTCATCATTATCATATTTATCACTATCAACATCAGAGCCTATTAGTGATCTCACCAATTTTGTAACAGCATACTGAATGACATGCTTCTGATTAAAATCAGATGCAGAGTACGGCGACGTCTATACTTAAGTGGTATTCTCTTGCTGTCGCGTCTCACTACAGTAGTGAGAGGCGACAACAAGAGAATACCGCGTAAATATAGACGTCGTTTACTCAACATTTGATTTTAATCAGATTCGCTTACATCGTTTCAAGAAAACTTGCGGTCCTCGTGATATGTTTACGTTTTCACAAGGCAGTAGTTTCTCTTTACTTCTACCGTCTATGGATTTTAGGCGTCTTACCGATATAAAGGGCTAGCAAAAACGAATTCAAATGCACTGATGGCATATATTCGTTCAGTTACATAAATTAAAACAATTATATGAATAAAAAATATTAATTGAAATCATGAATCACTCATTAGCTTCTTACACTGTGAGCCTGGTGGTGTAGCAATATATGTATGCTCTCTTCAAAATTTATGAGATAAAATCGCTGATGAAACTTCTTGAAAATGTCTAGACTCATGATTCAAAGTTGGTTTTAGGTATTTGTTGAGGTCATTTGATAAAATTACGAGTATTTTAATGTATTCTAAAGTACTGGAACTTCATTTCTTATATTTTCTCATACGATATACTATGATTGTGAAGAGGAAAGTACGCTGTCTGTAATTAAAAAGAAGCTACATGCCAAAATAACCGAAAATGAATAACTGAGGGTTTCCAATATTTTGTTGGTTTTGAATATCCTTTTCATTGTGAATGAGTCACACATTCATTTTGCAGTTTCAAGTACTGGAAACGACAGAAACACTAAACATTATCGTCACAAGTTCAGATACTTTTCAAACATTTATTCAGCCGTGTGACCTGGCATCAGGTTGATTATACTCGCCATGTGGCGAAAACGAGAGAGGAGAAACGATACAGATGTTTAATCTTAGCTTTTTGTATCGAGCACGTGATTGCCTTATATCCAATAGTAGGCAAAATTCGATAGTATTCCAAGAACTTCAGCTTGTTCCGGGAATTGATTATGATCACAACTGCTGAACTGAAAAGAGTAATCGAAAATCTTCCATGGCTAGCAGAAACAACTGCAGTATACCAGCAAAAGTCTTGAGTTAGTTTCATGCCAGCCGATGACGAGACGCAACATGTAAGTCTGAACGTTACCCCATGCGAAAATGACGTGTACCTGTTTTAAATCAGTATACATGTAAATCGAGCTTTTGGATAAACCGGTGCGCTTGCAAAAGTACAGTGTAGAGCGATATTTGTTTGCCCCGCCCACTAAACACTACCTCCGTCGAACGGAGCCTCTCTTTTGACGTTTATCAATATCGAACATACCACCTCAACATCGATCGACCACAGTCAAACTTAAAGCCCTGTAGTATCTCTCGTCGGTGTTTGTAATAACTTGAGGAAGCTCTTCAGCGTGTGCCAGTTATAAGGTGGTATTGTCAGAAATTTTTCAGTTGCACCAGTTTCTTTCATGAGTTGTTATTGTAAACGAGCTTATAGGTATGCTCTGCCTGCTGCTCTCACAGCATACTCCGAACTCCGACCAATATGTATTTCACACAGAATTGAAGAAAACAAAGACAGCTTTTTTTTCTGGAAAACGTTGACTTAATAGAGGCATGTCGGCATGTGTATAACCAGGTCGTCGAGAGGTCATGTTTATCTGTAGTTTCACTCTATCAAAACGTTTTACTGTGAGAAAATGGCGGCAATGCATTGTTGTTTACCCGCGGGACTGGCAAAAGTATATGATTATTATCATACTACCAAAAGTGTCTACCGCATATTTGATTTGCATATGTTCACCCATTCGACGAACGTTACTCCGTGCGAAAATGACGTGTACCTGTTTCGATCTTCAGGATATACCCGTCTATTTAGGTAACAATACCATACAGTTGATACAGTTCAATTAAGCAAAATTCCTCAATTTATCCAATAAACTATTCTTCTTTTATTACTTTTATCAGGACCTTTCCATTACGTCTGAATTACAAGCTTCGCTCCTACCCAGGCTCCTGCAATTTATTATAGCATTATGGAACCGAAACCACGCATTTGACAGACCAAAAGTTTCGGTCTCGTACATGATTTCGTGCTCTCCTTTAAAGACTATCAAAGAAATTTGAAAACCATTCCTTAGCCCTTATAAACGACAAATGCAAATTTCGGATATGTTTTTTTCTGCTGGTTTGGCATTATCATATACAAACATGTACAGGCGTAACACTGATGTTTTGCTGAAATATAATATCGCTTTGTTAACTTGAAAGGAATAGTTTTGTTAGCATTTGGCCATTAAAGCTATCAACATAGGATAAAACATGCGCATAGCAAAATTTTATACGGGTAAATATGCGATCTATTCTCGTTTTTGGTATATTGATGAATGGTTTAGTTATGGAAAGTTACAAGTACTGCTACTGTATATCATAAACACACACATTATACATACATACATACATACATACATCATACATACATACATACATACATACATACATACATACATACATACATACATACATACATATATATATATATATATATATATATATATATATATATATATATATTACTTTAGTGTATACTGAATATTCAGGGAGATAGAGATAGATAGATATGTAGATAGATTGATAAATATATAGATAGATGGATAGATAGATAGATAGATAGATAGATAGATAGATAGATGGATAGATGTTAAATCTTATAATCTATGTACCAAGCAAGTTTCATCAACTTTGGCCAAGTCCTTCCAGTTACCTAACCCGACCCTGTGGCCCAGGGGCACTTAATTGAGGTTCATTATCTCTAGTATGCTCTGTGACCTTTGACACAGTGCCCACAGGAGTCCCTTTTTAAAGTTCAGAAATTGGGAATATTCATTAAAACTCTCTCTGCTGCTATCTGCTGCTATATCATCATATCATACCATCATTATATCATAAATATACCTAGCAAATCATATCAACTTTGGTCAAGTCTTTCAAATGTTGTATCTCCGTAAAAGTTTGTTAAAAATGCAAATAATTAGTAATCAGCTGATGTAAAAGTGCTGCTTACTTTTATTTGTGCTATATCATTATATCTTCAGTGTACATCTCAAGTTCGTCAACTTTGGTCAATACAGATATATATCCCTAATTAGTAAAGTTCATTTGTATGATGCAACTGAGAAATTAATGCCACTGTCAAAAAACGTCAACATGATCTTGAAATCTGCCACAACATCCAACATTCATGAGATATTTTGCAAGCTACGCCCACAAAAAACTAATATGTTCTTGTCAATTACCAAAAATAATCTATGTAGGCCTAACAGGTTTAACTGAATCTTGAGATGTCGCGCCGAGAGACAGACTGACAACCAGACCGACAAATACCCTATGCGTAACACGTGAGCTAAAACTGTCACCTCAAGAGATGCTGCAGCGACGTATAGTTAGTATTCATTAGCTCACGGTCCCTTTGTGCACGGACCGTGATTAGCTACCGGTATTGGCAGTATGATCTAACATAAAGATTTCGGCGATTCGCCGGTGCATATATATGTGAAATGTTTGGCCCAAAATGTTTATTTGTGACAAAAATCAGAGCATTCATGAAACTATGGAAAACCAGGAAAAACTTTGTATACTGTTGTGCTAAATTCCTCTTCATCGATTGTTTCTAGTTTTTTTTCATCTCTCTAGTTTAATGCTCTGATTTCGTTAAATTGAGTGACAATTTGAGAAGACATCTACTTTTACCGTATATATCATATTACCCTACCAATCCATGTATTTCTGATAGTGTGTGTTCCCCCGAAAATACCCTGTACTCTTAGCCTGATCATTAATTTAATCGGTTATGCACGATATCCCGGACGTTACCGGGATATGCGGTTGCATAGAGCAGCAGGTACGGGTAGCGAAAGCCAGCGGCAAGACCTGAACCACTCTTCATCGCTAAGTAAAATGGTCAAGAATTTACTTCCCACGCACCGTCAGGAAGGTACAACTACTGTCGCTGTTTTTTGCATTTAACAGCTGTGTGCGCGTTCAAGGGTAGTCGGACCATAGGTGATACTGGGTGAGTCATTGTGACAGGTACTTGGATACCGAACTTTGTTACGTACGATCATGGTACGATACGACTGGACCTTCGAACATTGTCTTAAGGTTGTGCATATTCAGTATACCATGTCCCTTAATACAAGAAATACACAACTACATATGACGTCATTCATGATCAATAACAAAGCATACGACTCTTGGTAGATTTTAATCTAATCTACCATAGTCACTTCTACCGTCGAATGCCATTTATTCTGCGTGTCCCGCAAACAAGGAAATAAAATAGGATGTGAAGGTCGAAGTGAACAATGCATTGTGTGTGTAGGCACCGATTTGTCTTTCGTGATGCACGACACACGCGTTGTGACGGAACTCTTAGTTCGGTTAGGAATGCGGACGAGGATTTTTGTACTGCGGCTATACCTGCTACATTTATAAGGGCTACCCCCGACGAGCGTCATGGATAGCTTTGAATCTGGCCGATGAACACGGTAGACTAAATTAGGCCAAAGTAATGAAATTCTTTGTTTTGCGTCCACTCTAAATGGGAAAAGGTACGCGTCTAAGCGGCTGAAAAACACACACAAGAAAATTAACACAATGTAATTTGATTGCAGCAAATAAAAAAATTGTAACAAAATATTAGTTCTGAAAAGCTAAGCGGTCATGTCCTAAAATTTCCTATTCAAATACACTGTGTGTGTTTTTCATGAAACCTTAAAAACCTAAGCGGGTGGGGACGCAAAACAAAGAATTAATTACTTTGGCCTTACTTTATAACACACCTCATCCGCAGTCTAATTCGCCAATTGATACTGTAGTCACGTGGGATGCGATCTTTTTTGCTGATCCATGAAAACGACGTCATCAGGCATCATTTGTTGGAACTGTTGCCTGCCAGGCATCAGTGCCGAAAAATGATGCCCGATGACGTCAAAAACGATATCGGCGCATGCGAGAACCGGCATGTAAACAAAGATTTCGTCTGCGGCCGATCAAAACGATAGTCGATAAATTTCTACGTTTGTCCTACTTTCTGGAGGAGAACCGGACGCTCTGGTTTCCAACAAGAGCTCGAAACGGACGAAAACGATAATCAAAGGTGCATGAACGTTTTGAAGAAGTATTGCGATCCTGCCGGGGAAAAAGTTTTTCTTGCCGAACCACTCCAGCATATTACATGCGACAAGTTTTGTGTATGGTACGTTCCTATTACTGTGGATGAGGTATGTTATAAAACACACATTGACCGGCCATGAGGGCAACGGCATATGTCTTTAACGCATAGGGAAACAGTCTGTTTTTTGGGGTGACTCACAGTCCCTCGGGGTACAGACGTATGCTGTTGCCCTCATGGCCAGTTGATATGTGTATAATGAACCACAGTCAGTTGTGGTTCGGCATTCGGCGAGGGCGCCTTGAAAGTAATAGCCTCTCTTTCTTATAACGCCCATGACAGCGAAACATCAGACAAACGAGTGAAACATATTTTGTACACAAGATCAGGCCGGAAAGCAATAAACAGAAAACCAGAAGACTTGACAGTTATCAATAGACAATGGTCAAAAGGGGCAAAAGGTGTATCACTTTTCACAAGTAAATGTTTACTATAGTAGCATCACCTTGAATGTAATGAAAAGCAAAAAACTGAAAAGTATCACAATTTTATTTCTGTAATATTGTTTGCCTAAGGGATTTTTGAATTCTGGTATATTAGATTAATCAAATACTAGAGAAAAGTTGGGGTCACTGTGCTTGATTTGCTACAAACATACGATGGGAAGTCATTATTTTTCGTTCATGCAGTGAATAAAATGTTCACATTCTTATCGTAAAAGAACATAAAAGTAAAATTTTGAAGTGCCAAGATTCTAATTTAAATGAAAAAAAAATGTGTGAAGAAACAGATTTCTATTTTTTATTCAAATTCGCCAATATTGCACCCAAAATTTCAGAGATAACACGTTTTATATATTCTACGGAATATTTCAACCGTCCTGTACAACTTATACAAGTAGCATTTGGTCATAAGCTTATATTTCTTGTACTTTTTATATAGAAATTCTTTGATGGGTCACAGTGATCAGTTTTTTCACTATCTGCCGAAGTGTAGCCAGGAATTCACAATTTGCATACTCTCTACTCATGATCGTCATTTTGGGTACTCTTCAGCGGGTTCCGTAGACCCGACCGGATTTGGATTAACTCATGTCGGCTTGGACAGATATCCCAAATATCCCAATCCCAAAATCCACGGGTGAATTTAAAAATGAATCAATTTAAAAACTTTCCTGGGAATATGGTTCTACAAACTTCTGACAATATTTTTTATAACCACTACAGAATATAAGTTATATGTAGGCTACGTCAAAAAAGTGTATTGTCGAACATCTGCGAGCAGAACTGTGCAATATATCTTTATTTTTTTCGCGTAACTCCCTTATAAAAATATACGGCTATATGATAGTTGGGGGGGGGGACTTGAACAATTTTGATCATTTTCCATTTTGACAGTTTTTGAGGGTTACTAGGCCTAAGAGGGGGATCTGAAAAAAAAATCAATCGCGATTCCTTCAGTTATTTATGATGCTTCATTAGTGGCCTTAGATGACCTGGATCAGCACAATCAAAATTCTGAACTCAGTCGAAACCATAGACAGTAGAGGGGAAACTCTCCCTCTACTGTCTATGTTGAAACCAATTCTCTTTTGAACGATGTATGGGGTTAACCGTGATGACAACGAGAACAACAATAATAATGATCATTAGGCCTAAATTAATTATTCGTGCCCAGTTGATTCGATTGAATCACTGTGATCTTGCCAATGAAACGCATATATATTGTACTTCTTTCGGTCTGCTCGTGGAAATATACAGAAGTAAAATGAAACCGATTTCGCAAGCTTTAAAAATATGCAGTGACAACAAGTTTTTAGGAAAAGCTGACACCGGCAGAATATTTAATGGTTGGATTGCAGTCCTGCAGAACATTACCCTCCTGTTCGTCTGTTTAACTCCAACTCTGTCATCGTTGTTCACCAACTGTAATATCGGCACCAGTGACCATAGAGACAAAAAAGGTATGAGTACGTATGTTCTGACAGCTTGGAATCTGTAACTCTAAGCATGGAGATATTAGGAGCAGTAGGAGGCTCTTTGAGTTTCTGTGACGTAGGCCTACGAGCTGTGTTTTGTGACCGTGAATGGTCGAGGTGCAGGTAGATCTGAAGATCTGAAGATCTGAAGTTTAACAGACGAAAGCTCGTTCAGTCATTTTCTAACTCAGCCCTGCCATGTAATCTCATTTACTAAAATGATGTTTTGAAATCACTCCATAAAAATGAAAATACCGTAGTTAATCGTCAGTGACGTCACTACCGGTTTAGCATGCCATGGTAGGTGGCGCAGTACAGTTCCAAGTTGCAGGCCTTCTTCAATGGCGGAAGTAAATAAACGCAGCGCAGCCCCAGCAAAATACGCAGTGCGAATCCAGGCCTCGAGCTGCAGCACAGCTACATGGAACGACCTGCACGTATAAGTGCACGTGCAAAGAAGATTTATATGCACTGAGCTATAGACACCGACAGCAAACGATTGTACAACTTCACCTGCTCCATTTTTCCATCTCCCGGCTGGAAAAAACGCAAACGGCTCATTTTTGTTTCGATATTGTTTGAACTTGATAATTTAGAACATGTATTTCGCCGTGACTTGCTTCAGAGCTTCATCGTTTACATAGGAAATGATTTCGACAGCTTTGTGCTTCTTTTTCAGGTACTATTAATTTACATGTAAAATGTACAGTAAGGAAATCATGTTCGATAACTGCAACTGCATATCAAAGCCAAACTTTACGATAAGAGCCATGTTTGTGCATTCCGTTACTTGTACCATGGATTTTACATCCATGCTTGTACTATTGCTATTCTACCCCTGTCCATGCTCGTTGTAATGTTGTAGAGCGATGAACTGGTTCACCTCTTCTCTAGGTCTGGGCATTGAGGTAAAAAAGATGTGCAATATGGTTGAAAACTTTCACATAGGTTGTAAATGTACAGGGGAAATGCAGTGTTTTATCTCCCGTGTGCGCTACAGATTTTTACCTGCTTCCGCAGCATCGTCCACAGGGTCGTAACGCATAATTTGTCATCACAGATTAACTTTTGCATGTTATTTTAATATACAGATATATATTTGAAAGTTTCTGACAAAAAATGTAATATTTATGTCGCCAAAGTATATATCAACATAAATACCTAACTGCAATGGAATCCTAAATGATGTTCAGAATTCGAACCTTTGGCAAAGTGGCAAAGTTGGGCTCTGGTCAGTATTACAGCTGCATAGATTTTGCACAGATTCTGAACATTGCGTAGGATTCCAGTACAGTTGTCAGTATTTGTGAGAGGATACTATCGTGACAAACAATATCTTATCACTATGTATAATTTACGACTTTATTAATGACATAAACCCTTTGAATTTTGTGTTGACTCATTATGCCTTGTGGCCCTTTGTTTTACCTGTCTTCGGTATGATTAAGTGAATATCCCATGATTTTAAGAAAAAACACATTTATGTCCTTCTAAGCCAAAAGAGTGAACTACAAAAATGTTATAATTATCTTCTACGCCACTCTTGGCTTGCCCTGCTCTGAAAGCAATTATACATGAGATTGCTCCAGAAAAAACACAAATTTTAGATACTGATATTTTAATTGTCACTCTTTTCTACAAAAAAGTCAAAAGTAATGCTTGTCCAACAAGCTGACTGAAAAGTATTGAAAGTGTTGTTTCTCATTCAGTTGTGCCAACACAACAGCAATACCTGTTCTTTCTTAATGCAATTCCTGCAGAATTTTATGGTAAAAATTTGCTATAAAAGTGCGTACTTGATCCTGCAATGCAAATATCAGTTTTGAAAATGATAGAGCTGTCCTCGAAAGCATTTTGGTCATGTTTGTAACCTGTATTCAATCTTTCCTTTCTATCATTTCAGCTATGTCAAGTTTAAGAAGCAGTAAACATTACATATGGAACACCGGAGATGTACTGGGCACCGGGGCCACAGGGGCTGTTTACAAAGGAAGAAACAAGGTGATTTTCGCGAGCCTGAGTTATATTCGGTTTTTTATGATTATTTACTGACTATGGTTAATAAAGTTTTACCTGTTTGTTCATAACCTTGATGTTGCAAAAGCCACAAAGTTCTGTAATGTAGTTGCAAGCTAAAACTAGGTGTGACGCAGTGCTACATATTTGCTACCACGGCTTTACAGTATAAGTCAAAAGGTCATGTAAAAGGATTACTGTGGGCACAATGAGCTCTGTGACCTGCCCAAGTTACGCTATTATATTACATGAAGCGTGAAGGGCCCACAAACCTGAAATGCAAATTTCACTAAACCTGTGGCACGCTGCCATGAACAGAGTGCGTGGGCAATTCATTTGATTGTAAATCAGTGAGTGTAGGACGCTTGTCTGAGTGACAGTTGGTAGTTCGACTATCTAGATATGGATTACAACAACACGCATCGGATGACATTTCCTGTTTATCACAAAGTAAAGGAAAATTATAAAAGTTTTTAGAAACAAAAGTTATGTTATGTTATGTACATGTTTACATTGGAGACATATTAAAATTTTAGGTCATGTAGCCTAGATATTCCTGCCTATTTTGGAGTTGAAATGTGAAAGAAATGTTGTCATCTCATCTGTTTTGTTAATTGTTGACAGAAAACCGGGGATGTGGTCGCTGTAAAGACATTCAACCAAGTTAGCTACATGAGACCATACGAGGTGCAGATGAGGGAATTCGAAGTGCTGCTCAAACTCAACCACAAAAATATTGTCAGGCTTCATGATATCGAAGAGGAGGTATTTTTTTATAAGCCTTTCCATCACTGTTTTATAGGTCATTCAGTGTCACATTGTAAAAATGGAACATCATTGAGCTTTATGATATTTCTCTCTTCTTTTGCATTTGTATGTGCAAGGTTCAAGTTGAAATTCACAAACTTTTAGTGTTGTCTGCTGATCAGTTCTATATAGAAAACGCTTTCTTGAAAATACACCATACTTGATGGCATGTTCAAGTTCAATGAGACGGATGTGTATTTGCCTTCCTGTCTTTAAGATTTGTTGCAGTGTGTTATCCAGAGTTCAAACTGGAATTCAACATTTTCATATCCTGTGTTTTTTGTATTATACCTAACTTGTTTCTCCGTCAACTTCCAGCAATCAACCAGACAAAATGTTATTGTCATGGAATTGTGCACTGGTAGTTTGTATACAATGCTGGACGAACCTGAGAACGCTTACGGACTATCAGAAGATGAATTTAAACAAGTTCTGAAAGATGTTGGTCAGTAGATCCATTCAGTGTTTCTTCAAAGATAGCTGCCATTTGCCACATAAATATTACATTTTGTGCTCCACACTGACTGTTATGTTACTGGGGATCTAGTTTAAGAAATACTAAAATCGCCCAGAATGTCAAATTCATGTATGAATTGGTACATGGATACAATGACAAAGGTCCATCCACACACAGACAAGAAGTGTGCTCCACACAATAAGCCAATGTCACAAAATTGCTTTTATGCTGACAATCCTCTTTGTGTCCCGTTGTAATAAAGTGCTAATTGCAGTTTATAGTCTCAATATAGCTACATATCACAAAACTTGCCACTGCAAACCAAATCCCAGACAAGTTATGTTGTGCCTATGGCAATTGAAGTGCCTTGCTTTAGACCTTTTTGGTTTTCAACAAACCAATGGTATTAGTGAGTTATAGTTTTCACTACTCTTGATCAGTTAAAAGTGTTATAGAAAAGTTTGGTCAAAAATGTATTTCTAGAGATCAATTGGTACATAGACCCTTGAGGGTCTATGATTGGTAGAACTCTGTGACACTTTGAATCTGCACCCTGTTGTGATGGTACATATTTTGAAAGCCTTTTCTCGGTGTTAGTTTTTTAGTATTCCATGGTTTATCTGGCTGTTACTGTGTCATAGCATTAATGTCTGCTTTTTTTTTTATTTGACGCAGCCGCTGGAATGGAACACCTGAAGGAAAGGAACATCGTACACAGAGACTTGAAACCTGGCAATATCATGAGAGTTCGAGGTGAAGATGGAAGTTCCATCTACAAACTGGCTGATTTTGGAGCAGCACGGGAACTGGACGACAACCAACAGTTCATGTCCCTCTACGGAACAGAAGAGTATCTGGCAAGTAAAATAATCAAGTTGTCGCCAATTAACCTTCCTATAGATACAATTGTCTTTGATTTAAAAGTGAGGGAAGATTACAAAATACATGTGTCTGTTTATCATATGCAGCCACCTTTGAATGCAGACAGCCAAAGACATTGTAGTATCAAGGAAGTGGTCTGCTTTGTGGCGATGTAATGTAAAGAGGCCAATTAATTATCATGCCAAAGTTTAGCAAGTTCACCTCTCAAAATTCAGTCATGTGCAATGGGAATATCAATTACTCTCTTAAAACTTCTTAGTCCGTACATGTAGATGCTGAAAGGGGAACGCGGAGGTTTTTTTGATTTTTTTTCGTTACTTCATGTATTGAGGAAGTTTGACATCATATCATTGTAAACTAAGCAATAAATCTAAAGCAGTGGGTGGAGTACTTTGGTGGAAGAAGATGAGAAAGAATGAAAAGAATTTTGAATTGCAATCTCTTTGCTTGCTAAACTGGGAAAGGTTTATACCATACACTGCTGTATCTTGACAGAAAAGTTACGTCACTTTTTTGTTGTACTAAATTTATAAACAAAAGGACAAACACAGATGCTACTATTAAACATTGCATCAGTCAATTGTTCTGTTGGATTGATGAAAATATTTAGCTTTTTGAAAACTTACCGTAAGGAGTCTTGTGAAATTTCAATCTCATTTTTAGGCGTGCAAATACCACATTAGATATCTAGATTTGATAAGCACATGAAGAGCAGACCGTGTCACCATAGCAATAACGTGTTTGTGTTTGACCTTACATACCAGGTGAAGGAGGTCACACACAGGAGTCACACACAGTACATACACCTTCATAGCTACTGTAAACATTTTGGCTGAATAATTTTATACTCTTGCATCAGCCTGTCATTGACCTTGTAAGATCATATTTTCATAAATCACAGTTGGTAAAGGATGCACCAACATGGAATTTTCTCAATGCCTGTTTTTCAGACTGACAGAGAATAAGGTATTTTTGTCCATCATACAAAGGAGGTCAAAAGGTCACAGAATTATTTCATGAAAAAAGGGGTCAGTTACGGACTTTTGTTTTGTTTCCGCCGTAAATTCACAGTGGATATCTTCCAATTTGATGAGGTTAATTGCACAAAACGACAGATGGTATGATCACGGTTATGACTTCAACTTGACAATTTTTTGGTCATGTTTTCATGTGTCATGTGACATCCACATGTATCACAGGTACCATCCACATATTTCAACGGGCTTTCCCCAACCACCACCACTCTGACCAAATGACCACTACACCCATGCTCAGAAGTCATTACAACTACCAGTTAAGGCACTTAACTTACCTCGGGCATTCTCCTGAAGGTGAAGCCAAAAAATTTTGTTCCATGTTTGTGGAGAGCATGCGGAGTTGAGACGTGCATGTACCATTCAGCAGCTTATGCGGCATCATTTGACGTTTGGAAAGGAAGAGCTCGTGACCCTTCTTACCATATATGGTTCAAGCAAAGCAGGGGATTCCCCAGCATGATGTTAATTTACATGTCCACCCAGGTCGTTGCCAGGACACCAGCCAATCATATCTTGTTATTGTACAGTGTGTATATTTAGAAATTACTTCACCTACATGTATCAGCCGACTCTGTGCTAGTGCAGTGAGTAATTTCTAGGTACCACACTTTTTTATTCTTTCACGGAAGGATTCCATGATTCCTAAATAAAGTCTAATTTTAGCTACAGTTTTACATGTATTCTTCTGTGATGTAAGAGTTTGCATTTGCTCCATGATAAATGGAACTATTTTTTGCAAAATTTCTGTGAAAGACGCTTAAGCAGTAAATGAGCAAATTTAAACATGAAGACAAGCAAAGTTAGTTGATTTGCAGTGATATGCCATCATTTATGATACGTATTAACAAGATTTATTAATCGTAGGATTAGTCAAAATCAGATACTGACTATGCACATGAAAGAACAACTGCCCAGTGTTTTGAAAATACTTCAGTAGCATTTGAAAAAGCTACAATTTTGAAAGATGCTAAATATTTTAAGGAGTGTTGCATACTTAAGATGTTCTCCTGTGATAGGCGTAGATATGCTGTGTCATAGTCTGAAGTAGACACTTCAAGTTGTTGATACACAAAAGACATCATGGAATAATTAAACCATGTGTGTGATACTAGGTGGGTAGACCGTACGTGTATCTCAAAAGATTTTGACTCGGTGACCTGTAGTACTTTGTATAGTTCATGAACTGTACAGTGCAAACAGTTCCATACATGACTAGTACTGCTAGATTGAATCAGCCTTGCAATGTATAAATGTTGTACATTGTGTCCCAGAAAATGACTGTGTTCATCAGTGACATGAGTGTTCATCCTTCAGATCAATATCACAACTGTGACAAAAGTTCTTTTGAACAAAATTTTGATATCAAGCTACGTATTGCAGCCAGTTTTAAATAAAAAAGATAATGTTCACAAAAGTTACAATTTACAGGATTGCCATACGGTACTTATTTTATGGTTTTTACCCAAAGGTACATTGTTTCAGAACTCTTAACCTACAAAAAAAAACGAAACAAAAAGGAAAGGGGAAGAATCTCATTGGTGGATGGATTTATAGATTAATGGATCATTTGTGTGCATGGGTTAAAATTTATCCTGGTTGATAATTTAGCAATTATTGTCTATATGTTAGCCATCATTTCACATTCTTAGTCAAAAATCTTCTGCACAACTGCTCATTGGATTGCTTTGAAACTTGGTGTTCATGATCTCATGGAAGATGTCAGTGAGATGTATTCAAATTGTGGTGAAATTGTCATACTTGAATTTTTGGGGCAGTTTTTCCCATTGTTGGTCAAAAAACCACCTTCTCTTACATGCCCTTTTCCAATTACTTTGAAACTTTGTATGCATGTTCCTAGGGGTACACTTACTTCTATTTTTGGGTCTTTCCCCCCCTTTTTGTCAAATGACCTTTGAAAGTGCTGGTCCTATTGCTTTGAAGTTAATAAGAAGGTTCTCAGGGATGATCTACATCAGTTTTGCCCTGTTTTTAGTCAAAGAAAATGACAAATATCTCACTCTTGAATTCCCTGGTCCAGATTTAAAAAACTTGAGAGCTGCTACACATTTTAACGTTGTATTTGGTGTGTAGATGCATGCTCAACTGTAAGTGGGACTTTGTTGAAATGAAGGTATCATTTACCAAAAGTATGCAAATGAGCAGCAAAAGTGTAAACTTGGTGACAATCTCAATAAGTACTGCTGTCAGAATTTTACATGTTGGTGACGATTTGTGGAGAAATACAACCAGAGACCTCCAAGCCACTAATAAGTATTAGTTGTTTGCTTAAATATTACTACTTGATGAATTACCAAATATTGTTTACATTAATTCATTGTAAGACAATCTTTACTTTGGTATGGTAGATTGTGTCACTAATTTTTGATGTACCAGGCTGCATAATGTTGTATAAATGTGTATATCTATTGCAACAGTTGCCAAACATTACATACTTCGCTTTGGCATTTGATGGATGGTGCATCAAAATGTGTTCAAATTTACTTGACATTATCAATATTGCAACCTAAGGCCCATAGAAGCTATTAAATATCATACGTACACTCACATTGGCCTGTCACATTATCAAGCCAAATGTGCGCAAAGTGTAATCGATGCTTTTTTTTTTCCTTAACAGCACCCAGACCTTTACGAAAGAGCTGTGCTCCGCAAACCAATGGGGAAAACGTTTTCTGCATCCGTTGATTTGTGGAGCATAGGAGTTACACTGTATCATGTAGCAGCTGGCAGTCTACCATTTAGGCCCTATGGAGGAAGGAGAAATAGAGAGACAATGTGAGAGTTAAAAATTTTATTCTCTTCCCACTCTAAAATTACCAACATTTCTTTCACTTTAAATGTTTCCAAAATGTACAATGCAACAACTGTTTTTCACCTTTGACAGAGTTCTGTTCATTGCAAATTTCACGCCAGTACCATAGCTTTTTAAAGCTTTTTGGTTTGTGGGTATTGAGACATTTTGCCAAATCACAAATCTTTTGTATATGAATTCTTGCAGCAGAATATACATCCTAAAGTTGTTAAGCTTTAGGAGTGTACTATCATTTTGAACTACAATTCTTGCATATACAGACAATTAAAGACAATTACATAGTAGCAGAGGGTGTCTTTAGAAGGGAAGAATTATAAGTTACTGTACATTTGTCGGATCAAAGATTCAGCCTTGACACGTAAAGATGTTTTCAGCAACCTGAGCCATATTCTAAATCTGCTGACAATAAATAGTTTTTTTCTATATTGAAGCAAAACCTTATGAAATGTGGAAATTTTGCCCAATTGCTCCTTTTCTTGGGATGATGGCTTCCCCTAAAAAATTCCTGACATAAGTGGCAGATTTTCAAGAAATGATTTTTTTTCTTCATTCAATGTTACAGTACATATAACTGTTGAGTCATGTACAGCTATGTTTCTGCACTTTTTATGCTGTCTAAATATGTGTGTGATAATTTATTTACTCTACTCTGAGTGTATCCTTATTCTCTGCTTCCTTTATTTTTCAACTAAAATATGTATGTTTTTCATCATATTATACCCATATTGAAGGAGAGATGAGTGTCAACAAAATTGTAAAGTATATTATATACTGTAGATCATGGATGCTTGCAGTGTTGCATGGATAGTCAGTCAAAGGCTGGAAGTTTGAGGCCAAAAACAGAACCTTGATAGTAGCTAAAAAAATAGAAGGTTTGACAGAACAAATCAGCGAAAAGTCTAAAACTAACAAAATGAAACATCCACCCTCAAAAATACGTTTTGTTGGTAAAAAATACTTTCAGAAATTCATATCTTTACTCTGGTAACTGATTTGACTGATGTATGCCAAATCTAGGGGAAAATTCACTGTCCAGCAATTCTCGATCCGCATTCACTTTGTCCACCTTTTGGGAAGTGTACATTCACGTCCATAATCTTTTGCACTTGAAAGACTTTCTTTCTACTGTCCAGGCTGTGCTGCGAGCACCTGTGCTGTAGATGTACCAACATTTGAGTTTTGACCATGGCCAAGCCTTGTGTTATGACCAGCAACACTAAGAAAGGGTACATGTACAATTGTATATAAAACGAGACAACTGTTCGAAAATGACAGGGAGTCCAATCGTTGTGTTGTTTCTCAATAATGAGATACCATATGCTTTCCTCTTTGTCACAAAAGGTATTACATTACAACTCAGAAGGCCTCAGGAGTCATATCAGGAGTTCAGAAAGATGAAAGTGGTGACATTATCTGGAGCAAAGAACTTCCAAAGACAACGCAGCTGTCTCAGGGATTGAAAGATCTGGTAACACCCGTACTGGCAGGATTGATGGAATGTGATCCCAACACCATGTGGACTTTTGAGGAATTCATTTCAGCAACTAGAAGAATATTGACAAGAAAAGTGATTGATGTCTTCAATGTAACCAAGGCAAAGTTACACAAGATTTATGTACCCCCACATGAAACGTGAGTTTTGTTCGTTTTTGTCTCCCAAGACACAGCAGCCATGAAGATTGAGACTTTTGGAAAATTTGGTAAAGTTAGTCATACAATCAAATGCTGACACTGAAATCTGAAAGTGAAAACATTTGAGGATTTTCTGATTTCATTTATTTTTTGGGAAGTTTGATTCAATGATAACATTTGATGATATATGGCAAAAATATTTCAAAAGATTGATTACCAATAGACCTTTAGACACATAAATCGTGCCCCAGTATAATTATTTCAAATGACCTTCATACTTCCATATGATACACCATTGTTACATTTGCTCTGGCATATAAGGAAATTCTCTGATAAACAATATACATTTTAGTTATGTAAAGTATTTTTTGTGTATGTTTTTGCCTTTGTTTCTTGAGACTGGGTATTCTCAAAATCTGTCAAATATTTGTTCAGATTTGCAGAGTTTCAAGATCTCATAGCAGCACAAACAGAAATCAGTGTAGGGAATCAAGAGCTGTACCTTGGCCATGAGAATTTCTGCCCCGATCCAAGAAAACAGTGTGCCACATACCCACATACAAAAGAAGACAGTCCAGTTTTCCTCTTTCGAAAGGATCTTCTCGATTTTCCACATGCCATGCCTGTCCATATTCGTAAGTATGACCATTGACTCGGAAGTCGTATTCAAAGCTATGGTAATCTGTGTGTTCTGTGACTGATTGTTTCATATCCCAGAAATGTGAATCAAGGAGATGTAGTTTATGAAAATTGGATTGACGTGAATCTGTGAATGAAAAATGCATTCACATGGAAATGGTGGTATCATCAAGCTAAATGTTTGAAAATGTCATGAATTTTTGATAAGTCAGCAGATCCAATGTTCCAGAACATGGTAGTTCCACAATAAAACTTTATGTAAAAGGATTTAACAATCTATAATATAAAAACCTTTCTCTCAGCTGTCTATCCGAAACAGAGAAGGAAAAATGACTGTAATGTTTTTTCCCTGATCCAGTGAGTGAGGAAATGCTACCAGCAAGTAACTTTTTTCTCAGTTTTCATGTTTGAAAATATCATATTTTTGCAGACGGTGTAGCAGTATATTTATCACAGCTTGACAATTACTGTCAAGTCTGAAAAGAAATCCATGCTCTTTGTTTCTCATGAATTATATTGAAATAAAGAAATTGTCTGAGTACTCACAACTGAAATAGACACCAGTGCAAAATCAATAATGAATGATGTTTTTTACAATTTCAGCAAAAATACCCAAAGTGAGCAGCACATATTCACTGGATGCTGATTCATCAGCAGCCAAGGTAAATGTCCAAGAAGTGAAGGTGCAATGGTTAGAGCCCATGGGCTGTATCTTTTTACATTTTCTTTTAATAAGATGGTTTGAAATCAAATGCAATGTATGTAAAAGTGCTTACTGAAGAGTGACCACTGAATGTTCAAACTTTGGCAACAAACACACAATTTTGATATTAACAACTAAATAAATTTCAAGTTGCAACTGCAATATGGCTGCTGCATGTAGATACCTGTAAGTGTGATTGGTGGTACTTTTTGGTAAGTACAGTAAATGCGAAAAGATACAGCTAATGGGGCTTTACCCCCATTTTGTTGTTAGCAGGATTAGAGACAAAAGCTCTACAGCTTCCAAGATGATGAGCAGCATCTAATATATAATGAGAATGTAAGATTGATATTAAGCTAAACAAGAAAGAACGTTTCATCACATGTGATGCTGAAAAATTTCATTCTGACATCACAATGTCTATAAATCACAGCAGGCGATGTCTTAAAAAATTGTATGAATATGAAATATCTATGCATAAATATTTTTGCTCCTAATATTTTTCTCAAAAGTAAGACATGCCAATGTTTTTCCTTTGTGTTTGCATTTTAGAACAGTTTTTACAAACTTTTTAAGCCAGTTTGATGATGTAGGTTGTGTTTTTGAGCGTAATTATTATGTTTGCTTCCTTGTAGATGTCAGCAGCAGTGATGTATTACATCAAACGCACCATGCAATCGATTATCCAGGTTCAAGCTTTGATGAGCAGATCCGTCAAAATTTTCAAGTACGTTTGTATCATTAGTCACAGTTTATTAACCCTTTGAACCCGGCACAGAAAAAAAATGTCCCTATGACATCATAGGTCACAGGGGGTCAGGGTGCAAAGGGTTAAAGGAACAATATCTGTAACTTTTGATGTCATTAATTTTGTTCTGTGAAACAAATAATGTTTGTATTCTTCTTCACAAAGTATGTTGAAAAGCAAAGTATTGCAGACACATTGCAGTTCATTTAATGTTGTTGAAAAATGAATTCTGGTCTGGACTAAAATTCAGTTGTCCATAATGATACTGGGCACTGCATAGTTTACCTACAAACTGTATGGACAAATTGAACTCTACACATTTGACATGATATTTTCCTCCTAAACAAGAATTTGAATTTTAAAAATAAACAGAACAAGAACACTGGAAAGTACAACATGGATTACAGCTTATGGGCAGTGTTCCCGCTAAGGCTTATATGCGCGCTAATTGCGCAGTGTCTCCGACTGCTCTCGCATTGAAATTTCATGTTTTGCGCAACTTTAGTCTCAGTCATTTCAATCGGTATTAGTTTTGAAAATGATAACTCAGGGAAAAATGTGTGATCTCAGGGTAGATTTTACTTCCGCTTTTTGAGTTTAGCACCCGTTGGTGGCGCAGTTGCCACCAACGTTCATTGTACATTGTGACGTACCTCAATAAATTAGCATATACATGAATGACCCAGCTGTGAGGCAATCAGGCGTATCTCAAGTTGCGCACCCTCTCAAAACCTTAGAGGGAACACTGCTTATGGGTATTTGGAAGCTGTTAAATTGATTTCATGCTGCTGTGCAATTTGAAACTGTCACAGTTTATGGTATGTCTGATATATCTGTCGTAGGTCCATTGTGAAGCAAGAACTCAAGGAACTGAGGTGTTTCCAACAGGAAATCAGGGCTCTGGACGCCAAGGGCAAAGAGTCCATCCATAGGATGAGAAGTCAGGCCCATTCCCCAATGATAACGATGGTGTGCATGACCTTAGGTCGACCGGCAAATGCGGCACAAACTGAACTGCATGAAATGAGAGAGAAAGTCATCAAGTTATCGCAGGACTTAGAAGAGCTGTCTCACAAATTTGAAGAGCAGTGCGCAACACTCAACAGACTTTGCTCAAAGATATGTGAAGAGGATGAATTGTCACACATATGGAAAGATCAAGCAGGGTGTCAGCCAAACGACAAATGGTAAGTCGCCAATGGCTAGTGAGGAAATCATGTCAGTTACTGGGACTGTTTTTCAAAAACGTCATTGTGATCAAATTATTCTTGTCTATGTGTATATTTTCACAACTGGATATACAACCTTTTCTGTGGAAGAGGCACCAAAGAACAGATAAGGTCAACAAGTGAATCAAACGCGGTTGACATATATCTGTCGTAAAGTCTACATGAGGTTAATGAAAGCCATGGCAATCGTTTACATACATGTAGAGAGCTTCACTTGAGAGGCCGTTGTAGGTTTGAAAGAGATGTCGACTCATACAAAATTGAGAAAGAAAAAGAACTGACTGGTTCAACTCTGAGCACATGCCCTCTTCCACTCATACTTAGCCATCATTCATCAATCATATTTGTGATAATGGTGACACCAAGAATATTCGGTTCTTAGGTGGCCATGCCTGGTAATTCTAAAGTGTGTTAAGGCCATACAGAGTACCGTTGTGCACTTTGAAAGATATTGAAAGATTGAAGCTACCAGTACATGTTTTCATCAAATACCCAATATAAATGTACTGTGCTATTATTAGTTCCATAAACACTGATCTGAAGTTGAAGCCATGGTAAAACAATAAATGCCATCGCTCGTGCATTGCACTTGTAGAATTACATGCAGGTCATTTTACAATTGGTGTGTCTTTCTTATTTCTACAACAGCATTGCAAGATTGGATGTTCTGCTAGACACAGTTGCAGGTATCGCTGTCCAGTTTAAAAAGGAGAAAGCGATGAAGCGGCTGCAGTACAATGAGGAACAAATACACAAGTTTGAAAAGCAAGTGGAAATTACTCACTTACATCATTGTGAAATGCGATACTGCAATATTCGAAATGCCTAGCAACTGTGATAACTAGGGGTGTGGCAGTTTGTAATGGCAGCAAAAATGCAGATGTCTAGGTTTGACAATAATAAATTAAAGCTGGTGTTTTCAAAGAAAAAATTTGCCAGAACATTTGCTGAATGTCAAAAACCACTGTGAATTGTTAAAAGTTACAGATTTTTGAAGGTGTGTCTGGAATTCTACCAACGTTTTCACTCATATGGCCAGCAATTGTAGCTGGCAAAACATGAGCATAGAAAAAAAATAAGATATTGATCTTTCTCAAATGGTAGCTTTACCCTCTTTGATAAGTCACAGAAAAAAATTGATGATTTTGCCATTGAAATGCTGTCGGCTCTGTTTTCCGAAGTGAATTACCTGACATGAATTCTGGACAACATGAAGTTTGATGGAATTCACAACAACATAACCCATGTATTGTAATTTCCTTTTTGATGTAAAATAGTTATCGTTTCATCAGCTTTGTAATGCCCTTCACTGCAATCTCATCACAAGCTGCAGTTGAGAGCCTTGAATTTTTCGTCATAAATGTTACAAATGATAGTTGTCCTTACAATAGTAGCATACATCCAGAATGTTCAAAATTTGGCATACAGTATCATAAAAGTTTACAATTCTGTACCTGTATGTATGCCAAGTTGTTGTGATCTAATATCTACAAGTATAGGTCAGTGTGTACAACCCTAACCCAGTCAAAATTTACATTTGCAGATTGAGGTTGACCACTCTCTGTGGCTGTGGAGTCTCTCTCTATCAAGATCACTGTGAACCAAATCTATCCATTGTACACAAACAGTTGTCAACCTGGTTCAAGTGAGTCTTCAGATGTTTCTCATGACCTACATTTTTTCATGTAAAAAGATTCAATTATAACGGTGTTTTACAAAGGAAAAGTTGAAGGAAAATTATACCTTTCACTTTTTTTAGGATGCCAATAAGTGAAATGATAGAAATTGTAGATTTTCTGTATTGTAGAAGGTTACGTTTCATTCATGTGTATATAATATTTTGAATCAGCGAAGAGATAATTTCTGATGCACAGGTCATCAAAAAGTATTATCATCGGCAAACATATTTGTGGTACTTGTACAAATTCAATGCTTGTTTTCTGACAAAGAAACAAAAAGGAAGTTGACCAATTACATGTACAGACAACTGTGCAAAACCATTACAGGTTGCTGTTAAAGATTTCATTGTTTGAAGAGATCAAGTGTCGACCGTATGTTTTGTTTTGTTTTGTTGTTCAAATACGTTGTACAGTATTTTTGTTACATTTTTAGCTCTCTTGTCTGTGATGTGAGCTTATCAGATCATTGGCCGCTTAAATATCTTAAATATCATAGCATAGCTATATTGGCTCCTAGGTTGTTATGTTGCCAAAGATGTGAAAACAGCTTTTCGTGATGAACCAATTTGCCCCTGAATTTAATGCAGTTTTTATCAGGTGACTATCAGGACAGTGTAGATTACGGGATTCAGCTTGTAGTGTAGATTACATTATTAAGCCATATAATTTGTTGAAGATTTACTATATATGTGCTTTAAGAGTGATGAGGAAATATTCTGTATAAACTGTATCCATTAATTTTTTTTTCAAATTTTTCCCAGAACTGCAGGTGTATACCGTAGAGACATGACAGCTGTAGATGGAGAACTCTCAGAGCTGATGGAAAAATATGAAACATTTTCATTTGATATCATAAATGTAAGAGCAGCTTCTTTCTTCCTTTATCTAAAACATTCAACCGATGCTTGTCAAGTTAAGGAAATATTTTCAACCATATCCATGAAGTATTTAGTGACATGACATGACATAACATGACTGACATGCAGCTGTAACTGTTATTCTTATAGGCTTCAAGTGAGTGAACACCAAAAAGTAAAAAAAATTATGTTGTGACTGAATTGGGCATCACTGAACTGTTAATCTTATCAAGAGTGTCATCTTTCAAACAGTGAACTAAGCTTTTGAAAAATATTTGTGAGAAATCCAAATGTTATCAATTTTTACAAAAGCACACCTTTAGTTTATATGGATGTTCCAACGCAACCAATCGTTGCTTGTAAAAAATTGCACAATTTAAGTTTTGAAGGCCAGTATCAACATACATCCACCATAGTTTGTGTCAGACTGTTAATAAGAACAACACCAAATGGAATTGAAGAGGAGTCGTCTTGTGTGCTTATTAATTTATCTCTACATTCATTAATTTACACTCCAGCTTGATACTGAACTTGGTAAAAAAATGGCGAATATCTCAAGCTCACTGGAAGGAGTTTTGAAGGAACAACTACAAAAGAAGAGTACCTTTGACGCAGCAATGAGCAATGGTCACGGCCCTGGTCCAGTATCTCCAAAGCAAAAAGTGCTCATCCCTAGAGATCTGAAAGAAGAGTGAGTAATACAGTCTCTTGTTTTTATTACATATGTTTCAGAATTTGATGAACAATTTTAGGTTTCACCATTGCTGAATTTTAACTTTGAAATTTTGTGTTTTGCGTAGAGACTTTTACAACAAAAGTGCACTTGTACTAACACATTTGTGAACTTAATGTCTCTCAACCTTTTGGTTTTGAATTATTAAACTGGCTGATGTACACTATCTTAACCTGGCTTGAACAAAGTTCCAAAGGCATACTTAGAAACTCCTTATCCAAAAGATACACTAAACATGTATTTTTATAGTGTTAAAAATTTGCATTTGATCATGTTTTATGTTGTATATTTTGCTTTTCATTTAGGAAATACAATTTTCTTTCTGTGTAGGTCATTTGTTTGTTCTGTAATTATTGTGATCATGTGATAACTTGGTCATTATGTACATCTGCTATAGCCTGAAAAATTTGAAAATAAGAAATTTTATTTTACATGGAGCCCATGCCATCAATGGTTCTTGTGTAGTGTGAAATGAAATTAACATATTTCTTTACATGTGATAAAAGACGACGTATCCAACAGTTCATGAGCTCATCGGATGTAAATCTTTCTTATTCTCCATCACTTTCATCAATCGGTAAAGTTCAACTTTGTTTCCTTCCAACGCAGGATGAAAATCTGGCAGAAAAACATCAAAGAAATCAACAACGGTATGGACAATAACACTTACCTGATGCGGAAATACAGAAACCGGGTTGATGAACTCCAGAGGGGGCTAGACAGAGATGTAGCCTTGGAAGAGGAAGCTAACAGTGTCTAGCCACAGAGACTGATCAAATTATCCTCCCTCTCCAAGTAATGAAGATACCAAGCGCAAAGTTAACATTTCGACGACTAGTGAAAGAGTACACAAAATTCTTAACACTCATCTAAATTCTTCACTATGGTGCAGGCTTGTTGATAATGAGATGTTGAACAATGACACATCCTCACCATTGATCTTGATGAGTTATGCATACAAATAGTTTCCCAGAGAATTTTAATAAGATGTCGTCTCTTTCTGTGTCCCATCAGCAGTTACTGTATGATACACTTTTTTCTGCAATGTGATCTCAGTTTAATTGTTTATAATACATTGCACGACGTACATTGATATGTTATTCTCTGTACAGCACTTAAAATTAACATTGTGCACTAAACAAGCGTCATTCACAGTAGATTAACAATATGTATAGTTACACAGATTACCAAATTAGAGCACTGTTCAAATTTAGAAGTGTTAAGGAATGTGATGTCTATGTCAGCATTGCTTGGAGGGGGGATACAATGGCCGCTAAACCAGACGGCAAACCAAATGGAGACACAGACTGTATATCCAGGTTAAAACGTCTGCAGTTTTTTTTGGCTATATTAAGTAGAAATCAGTGTTGAATGCCATGGTTGGGTCAAAAGTCAGTGACTTGGGAAATGTAGTCAAGGTGCTGTTCCAGCCCTGCGAAGGGTTTGATTATAGTACGGAGAGTTGACCCAAGAAGCTGAATCAGGGTCCTCATAAAATTATACACCCAGAACATGGTAACAAGAAACACTGATCTCAATCGAGCAACAACTGTGAAAAAGCCTTTTTTAACAGCTAGCATGCATGCTCATTTTATGAATGCAGCTGCTGAAAAATATTTTTCAAAGCATGTTGACAATATCAAAACAGGAACATTATGTGCATTGTTTTTAAATATGATTGTTTACCTCAATATATTAGGATTGATTCGTGGGATGATAAAGTTGCATCAACACTGAACATTAACAAAGGCATGGCATACAAGGCGACTCCAACAAGTGTGGTTCAAATATCATATGATAGGGTAAAAGGTGATATGATCCGGAATATTCCAGCTAGTCATTCCTCGAATCATAAGTCTTCTAATACTCAAGATCAGAGGTAGGCATAATGAGTAGATCTGCCATGCAAGTGTTGACAACTTACCGCTGACTCAAAGTGAGTCCTTAAAAAGCAGCATAAAAGTCTTTGCGACATCAATTGAAAACTATTTGCCAATAAGTACAGTCCATCTCTGGTTTCATCTACAACAGCATGTAAATTGAGCATCCTTAAAACTGAAAATCAATCCAAAAGTTATCTTTGCTTCCCATATATCCAATTTGGCATATATCCTAGATCAAGTATAAATTTTGCCTTCATTTATGGCGTCATGTCATAGAGAGCTGATAAAATATTAGTTTTGTTCAGTGCTAATCTTACTCATGAGAGAGTGACCATGAAGTTGCTTCAGATGTGTTAGAAGGAGTATGTACATGTATTAAACTGAATAATAGGGCTGTTCACAAATGACGTCAAATGATCTCACATTAATACGCAAAACTACAAAAATATCACTTTATAGGCAAAACTGCTAATGTTACAATGAATACTAAATGACATAGAAGACTACAACGTGTACTGACAGCCACACATACACCACTGACAAACTTTGTCGGCATTTCTAGCAGCAGTGTCAAATTTCATGCGTCTACAGCTATATTTAGTAATAAACCTGTAACCGAGAACAACAGATATCAAATTTTTTACAAGTTGTAAATAAACTGCAACTCTCATGTTAATTTCTAAATGTAGAGGAAAACTAGATAACCATTAATTTGAAACGTCTGCTAGGTATTAAGTCTATTTAAATTTCTGTTTTGTGTGAATATTTAGTCATTCTTTTTCTCCTTATAAACAAACTAAGAATCGCCCAACAAAGTGGTCGTTTGATGAACCAATGAGAATGACAAAGTAGCCGACCACACTTGATAATAGCATGAAATGCAACTTTTCACAAAAAAATGAGAGGTCTTTAAAAGTGTTTTCATGAAATCTTCTTGTATTAAGTAGTTTGTAGTATAGGTTTTATGGTGTTTGCACTTCCAGCCCAGAGTGGGAAAGCAATGGGACATGTTTATGCTACCGTAGGGACATTGAACATCATCGTTAATGTGCAAGATCTGTACAAACTGCATCCTACAGTCAGCATGCTTGAAAAATGAAAAATACTGACACCGACGTGGGCAAGACTAGTCAGTCAGTGCCTCGTCTACTTTGGGTTTGTGCTGGTGCACCTCATGCTTTTGCCAAGCATACTTTGATTCAGACCTGCTTGTGTAAGTGAATGAGGTAAACCATCACTTGTCAGTAATATATACAGGGAAAAGGAAAAGGAAGATGAAGAGGCCTTCTGAGAGGCCTTATCCTTATGGTGTACATGTATTTATCACTCTGGTTGAGCTGTCACAGCCTACGTCACTTAAGTCAGGATTTGATTATGATATTGCATTGCAAACACAATTTTCCATTCTGTTTATGAACTTTACAAGACAAATTTGAACATCTTAAATACACTTTACAAACTCTTGAAATGCATTGTATTAGCTTCACGTGCTCTTGAATAGGATTAGATAACATTTTCCGTCTGTGTAAAAACAGCAAAATACCAAATTGATTGGTAGTACATTTAAGACACAAATAACACAAGCTTAGACTGGAGAAGTCGTTTTGATGCTTGGACCAAGCCCCATGTTGGTTTACATATTGTTTCATATGTAATGTTTTTTGCAGTATGTCTTTCATTGGTAGGGATCTTCTTATATATATACAAATCATACATTGCACGGCAAAGACATCATTTAATTTGCTGAGGAATTCACATTTTCTGAAAGTAATAATCCTGGTTTTTAACGTCTTCGGTCTTCTGATTCTTCACCACTGATTAGCTCAGAAAGTGTACCTGTACATTGAGTCATAGATTGTGATATAGCACAGTTCTACTCCCCTGGTGTTACAGTCAGACAGTGTAGACTTTGGGTCTGTCATACATCGGGAAGACACAGCACAGGTACGCCGTGCATTCATAAAAATCAACGATTGTGAAACACTAGTTTTAGATCAATTGAAAAAAACTACATATGCTGTTTTGTAACGTTGTATTTTAGCCAGACACCATATTAGCCACACAATTTGTATGGAAGGTAAAAATCTCATCGTCTTTCTTCTTTTCTTCTTTCAAGCTAGTTATGAGTTAAATTGAAAATCTGCTGAAAAGTGGGTGTGAAATCAGTATGATATTACAAGTATATATTTAAGTGTGTTGATACCTCATAAGGTATCAACACACACATTTGCTGAGCTGCTGGTTGTGAACCATGTTGACAAGTTTCTGGTGAAAGCGTAATTATCAAGTGGTAATTGTCTCATGGATCATGTTTGTGTGTTTGCTGAACTGTGTCATGTTTGACATAAGCCAAAGAAACCATTCTCTGTGCTCCGTGTGTTACAAGAGCACAGAACCTCTCCTTTCATATTAGTGATTTGATGATCTTGCACTTCAAGAGTTTAATCATCAAATTAGCATTTTATAGTATGTATGTATTCTCCCTGAGAGTATGGTTTCTGTGGTGTCTTGACTAAAGAACAATTTAGCATACATGACAGTAGCACTGATGTGATATCAAACTGTAGCACACTGTGGAAAAGGCCGGATTTCAACCATATTAACCATCATTGAAAGTATAAGAGCTTGTCATAACGTCAGTACAGACCTAATTTTCCTTTATAATACTTTGTAGAGTAAACCGAACGACACCGAAATTATCTTGTCAAGGCACGTGAACAAGCCTATAATTTGTCACACCATTTCCCCGTAGAACATAAGAGGAAAATACGAGTGTCTAGTTATCACAAGTATTGTGAATTGCTGTATTGTGTACACAGACATGTATTGTAGTTCTTGTCATATATTCTGTCATATTACAACAGGTTTGACAAAGTCAATAGCTTTAGAGAATATACAGTAGATCAGCCTATGGATAGTGAACAGCTGCTTCAATACTACAAAGTTTTGGATATTCTATTGAAAGGGACTCTGTCAGGACCAGAGGTCTAGGTTTTCCATTACTCAGTAATCAGAGCTCTTGCATTCTTTACAGGTCTATGATTTTTTTTTCAATATTTGTTCAATGTTCAAGTTTTTCTTGTAATCAAATTGTGGGACGGGATGATTTTGAGGTCAAAAGTGGTCTTTGAAAGTGCTGATTTGATTCTAGATCATCCCCGTCAAAGATGTCAATGAACTCTCAGAGGCTACCAAGCAAAAAGTAAAACCAAAAGGAAAATGCGATTCTGTCGTATTTTTACAAGGCAATGCAATATCATAGAGAAAAGAAGCATGTAAACAGATTTGTCCATCTACTTATCAATTAACAAGAATATCTACGGTGAAGCCTGTCTTTTCAATATACTGTTGAGAAAGGCAACATCCGAAGTTGAAAGTTCTTATTAGTAACAGACTTGTAGAATTCCATTCAGTTTTATTGCAATGTTCTGTATAGTCAAATTTTGAAATAGAGCAGCAACACCCAGGTTGTCTGAAGTGACTTAGACTGGGACAGATTGAGTGACAAACACCATTATATTTATTTATTCGCAATTAATGTCTTTCAACTAGAAAACACTGCCAGACAAGTTGGAAGATCTTCAGTTCCAGCTTTCTGAGGCCTGAGGTACTGAGAAATTGTCAGTCTCAGGTTTGTGTGTCAAATTTATATTCTTTATAGTCTAGATCCATGTGAACAGTGCTCATTCAACAATATTGTGTGTGACCATGGGTATAATAATAACTCTGTTATGATGTTAATTAATATTGATATAGAAGCTATATTTTTTCTTAATTTGAAAAGTCTCTTGGACCATGGGAATTTCTAGAGAAGTTTGTGCCTATGGGTAGTTGGGTGTTACACCAAATTTAGCACTTGGTGTGTCAATTTTTTTTGTCACAACATATCTAGGGTATGACAGTTTTATATTACCACAGGTGGTGGTATATGTCGTCAGTTGCTATTTTCTATAAAGAAAGTTTACTAGAATTTTCTTGTGTTTTCATCAGCCGTCTTGTAATCTTTTGATTGTTGTGCATATATGCACAGAATTTGTGTGTCAGGTTTAAATTTTCTGTACAGTCTTTCTATAGTATTGTCAGCAAAAACCAGTTAACTATTGTGTTTGTGTGGTCTGATCAATCTTTTAGTTTTGAAAACTTTCCCATTTTTCCGGTCAATTCAAATTTCCAGATATATGGATATTTTGTTCACTTTCTTTATTGGCAGCAGCCTTGGCTGTGTATGTCAGGGAGGCAGACTCTGGGCAATAAGCAAATGATTAATAAGCAAATGATAAATAAGAAAATGATTTATCTTACAGCCAGTCATGTATGCAAAGCGTACAAGTGAGTCACAGTTGCATGTGCACCATCCACTGTTTTGCAGATGAAATGACGGTCGTGAAAGCAACCTTAACTTTTTCTGACGCAGTCATTTACCTAGCCTCATTTTCTGGATAGTTTGAAACATTTATCCATCTCAAATGCATCGTTGGCTTCCTTTCCTTCTCAGTGCTCATACCCGCCAATTCGTCTGAATCTTTCCTGTGTTGCTCAATTGGTAATTTCGAGAGATACACCATCATTTCAAAATTCAGGCACCCTTGAGGCTTCCCTACAATGAACTGCGGCTGGCAGTAAAATTTGTGTCAGCCTTAATTACTTGAAATGGTTGACACATCTTCCTAAAATTGGTTATTGATTTAATTAACCTTATGCTGCCCTGCCACAATTCCCTGCTTTGGCAGCCTCAACGGTGGGAAAACTTTGAAACAGTAGTTTGTCCCTTGAAATTATTGAAAAAATCAACACAAGAATGTTGATACAGATTGAAGTGGGTGCAGTATGAATGTTTAGGCGTAAAGGGTACCAACAATGGCTTTGCGATAGATTAACATTTCCACCTTGCCAGCAAAATAGGCCAGGTACAATGACTGTGCATCGACAGAAGTGGAAATTGAGTTCAAAACTTTCTTCTCATATTGCTGGAGTGATGGTGCGCATGCGGCTTTGGCCATCCTGCAGACATGAAGCCTATGGCTGATTGAGGTACTTACCATACAAAAAGCCTAATGTACACATTTTCTGGAGATGTAAGAATTGTGTATCCTCACCTTACATACCAGGGGCTTCGATGTAATTTGAATATGCAAATGAAGTACCATTTTGGGAGCAGGTACAGCATAACTGCTCAATGAACGTCTAAAGTCTCAGAAAAGGCTGCTTTGCCTTTTGTATCTATTCTAGGCTAAGAAAATCAGTTAACTCAGTTTGTGTATAACTTGTCCATGCACAAAAAACTTCTTCGTTATATCTACAATTCAATTTTACTCAAAGTTATATTCCTGTTTAAATTACTTTTCTGTATTTCTAATGTATTGTAATGTATTGTAATGAATAAAATATCTTTAAAGAGACATGGTGTTGTGTGGTACCTAATTTGTGTTGTACTCTATATATTATGGAAGCATGATGTGAGAGGCACTCATTTGACCAATGGCAATACATCATGCCAAGGATTTTGATTAAAGTTCAGTACCTACATCTTAACCTATTTCACTCGTCAGGTACATGTAAAAGTAACAAAAGACGTTGGTATGTATGCAAGTCCGAGTACATCGTTCTGGCACAAAGTTTATATCGGAGGAATTTGCGGACTGATTATACGCTCAGATTGTAAAAGAGAAATATTTGCTGAGGAGTGATACTGTTAACATGTAGATAAGCTCATATTAATTGGTGAAGATGCAGAAGTTCAGTCATTTGTGAATATACGTTACACAAAGTTACAAAAAATAACCAGTCAATAAATAGAAAACAAATGTACCATATATAAAGGCTGTGTTTATGCTGATTGTATTACAGAATGAAAGAAAACCTTATGTGTTGACAAGAAACTATTGACTTGAAAAATAGATGTAGAAAATCATTACACTACAAATAAAGAGATTTTGAAACCAAACAGTTATCATAGTCAAAGCTAGCCTGTGGACTTTAACCTTTCAGTTCACATAAACACTGGACTACATCATCATTGATTTTAACAACTGCTGGTGATTATTTCATAGTGTACAAGAAACCTGCAGAAGAGTGAATTTGTACCTTGCAAATCTGAGATTTATAAAGCAAGAAATCTAACTGACTGGATCTGCTTAGTGTCGTATATCAAATAGGTAATTGAAATTCCTCTATCAAAGAAGGTGGAATTTGGTTGTGAATTTACAGATTAAATCAACGTTGTGAAGATGACAGTTAACCAATACAAAAGAAAATCCACCCTTTTCAGCCACATCGTTAACTTTAATAATACCAGCTGATCCAGATCTGAAGCGCCACAACATGGGTGGATAATGTAGAACAAATTACAAATCATAATTATATTCATTCATAAGTTTTTCCTTCTTAAATAAATTAAAGTGCCAACTGTTGATTAATGTTTATAAAAAGTGAACCAATTAATTATTCAATGATTACAATGTTGGTTTCACCTCAAGTGTTTTAATAGTCTGGATAACTAGACCCTCTACTCTGGTCAGCTGGGGGATGCCATAGGAAGTGTACATAGCACCCCCAGCACAGGGTTTGGGTCACCCAGATAACCTCAGTGTTTGCTGTAATGCAGGTGACAGGAGATAAAGTCCACCATAGGTACATTCAACAAGGTTGGGGGTAGACGCCATAATGTGATGAAGTAGGTGACCTTTGAATGACCTCTGTGGTCATTGTATACATGGTGACCTCCAATGCTTTAAGAGAGACAGCAAGGTCAAGGGAATGGATTGATTACAATCAGTGTTCTTCATATTCCAAATAAATGCCAAATACTTTTAAAGTCTTAATATTCTATGCCCAAAGGACTGAAATGCTAGTAAAAGAGCATCAAGATCATCACCAAAAGGATTTCATAGGATACATGTAGGTGTAAAATACGAGCATGCACATTTCAAATAGATTACAGGTGCAAGTGTGCCCTCTAGGACAGTATGACATGCCATGACGCAAACAAATTGCCTGTGACACAAGCGTTTTTTTTATTAACATGCAAAGATACAGGGCTGACACAAAGAATTTTCCAGTTACTCAATATGACATTTTCAGAAACACGTTTTTCAGAGGGCACACCAACAGCAACAGGTATATGTACATATATTACCACTGCATCTATCTTTGCCACATGAAGTTCACATTTGGTGACGAAGTCCACTGAGAACTTTAACCATTTATGTTTTTTTATTGGCTATTGTATTATATAATCAGAAGAAAATATGGATTTGAAAATGGCTGAAGCATATATGTTATCAATTCTTTCCCTGAATGGTGGCAGAGTATGTGACAAATGTCCTGATTGGTTACTGAAATGCAGATTATTCATTCTGGCTGGTGAGATCATGCTGATCAGACAGGCCCCGGATACATGAATACCAAGCAGGTCTTTCTCCAGTCTAGGTTTGATTCTAATTATGCGGAGTAAAAAACAATACATTGTCCTGCACCATAACATGCATGCAACCACTATGGTTTACGCATGTTACTATGACAACATGCCACTTTCAACAGCAAATTTTGGCATTACCTTCAGGTTTTGAATGGGGAGGGGGGTGGATTTGTCTATGTGGCAACATTGGTAGGGCCTGCGAAACATTGCAGGCCATGTAAAATGTCGAGTGTCAGATAGATATTGTCAGTGCAAATGCTATAGCAATTTCCACTTTCTGTGGGGAATGTACAAATAAGAGAAATTATACTGCAATATATTGCATTATTTTACACAGCTGATTCAGGGCAACCCTGCATTTATTGAGATACAATTTTAGGATAAGCAATAAACATACACACAATCACAAAAGTTAGTACGAGATATAAGACAGAAGACAGGCATTCATGCCTTGGATCTAATGGGCTTTGGGTTTCTTTCTATTTTGCTTCAAAGTACAATATTTCCTGAGAACTACTTTGCAAATATCAGTAAGTAGCAAGAAATCTCAATCATATCTGAAAAATGCCAAGGATGTTTGATATAACAGTCTTCATCAGAGAATTGCAAATATACCCGCCAAAACTGCAAAGCTGGATCTGTGGCTTTGATTATAAGAGAGATTTCTTCCACAATTGAAGGACACTGGAACATGTGATGATGCCATATTATTGTACCTAGCTCATTACAGAAAATTCATCTAAATTTACAGAGGTCTACATCCATGACGGATATTTCTGACATCTATAAATAGTCACTCTTGTCTGATGTGACACAGTCAGTATCATATCTGATCATGATACTGTGAATGAAAATGCAAGCAACCGCAAAAATATCTACAAAAACTAAAAAAAACCCCACTATTTCTGTTCAGTTTTTTAAGTCACACAAATTCAAGACAATCATTTTGATCTGAATAAAAAAACAAATTAATTTCAAACAAAAAACAGTTTACAATAATGTGACATCACCATGAGATGTGAAATCCTGAGTAATAAGAGCACCTGTGATTGGCTGAAAATTCCAACTGTTTTGACAAATGAAGTTGCTAGTCTTCCAATACAAAGAACACATACTGGGTGATATGATGCAGACTTTACAACTGAATCTTTTGTTTTTTTCACCAATTGTTTTGGTATTTTGGTAAAGGCAAGGTTTACATAGTTACTGTTTATAATATACAATTTTCTATTGGCAAAAGGTCAAGGGGTCAAATTGAGGCCAAAGGTCAAGGAGTCAAACTGACCCACTTATTTCGCATTCGTGATGGAAATAAAAGTGTTTTTTTTTTAAATAGTCCTTTCTCATGAACCAATAACCCTAGTGAAAATATTTGTACCTGTGAAAATATTCAATAATTGTTGCCTCTAAAAATTATGTACGGCACAACAATTGCCCATCGTTCGACATTGCTTTGTTATTTTGTTTTGTGTCAGGAGTGCTTTCTGCAAATGGGCCAATGTAACTGCTAGTCTGTCATACATCTACCCAAAGCTTACAGTTGCATAAAATGAATATATAAAGGCTGCACTAACACAATTTCTGGTTCAGAACCGGAGTTTGCCATCGGAGTGTGGCTCTGTTTTACATCTACAAAACGAGGTGGTGATATAGTTATTGATTGACACTGCATGTCTCAAGTAAGCTTAATGACATAACCCACAGCTAAAACCCAAAACAGACACGGCAATAACAAAGGAAACAGAAAACACTGCTGCACCCACTGAAGCAATACTATTTTACTTGTAAAGTGATTTTTTTTTTATCTTCCCAGAGTAAACACACGATTCGAAAAATCTCATTGGTGGCAGACAAACAAAAAATATGCAAACATTTTCACACATTCTCATTAAAGCTGTAAAAAACGAAAATAAACATACCTGTAATCAGATTTCACACTTTTTTTTTTGAAATAAAAAAAGTATGGAACAAAACTTGACAGAAAGAATTATTTCAGTAATTTTGCGGCAAAAATAAAAGAATTCTAAGTCACACTTAGGAAGAAAACCTTACATCGTGAATGAAGTAATGCACTACTGGGATTACCCAGCCACAAACAGATGGGAAGAGTGCTTAAGCGGAATATTAATTAATCAACAAAATAAAAACTACTTAAATTAAAAGAAAAAAGCAACAACAGTAATAAAGATGAGTAATGTAAGGTATTTGTTATCATAGTATCATTGCACTTTTGGCTGTATCTTCTTTACACATGAAATACACTGTAGACTTTGGCATTACGGAAACTGTGATATGGATACTTTGATTCATATTCGTGCATTAAAGACAGTATACTAGTCATGAAAACTGCTCAAGAAAGTTTTGAGTGAAAATCATCTCTGATTGCTTTGACCGACTACTTCTGGGAAATAATGTGTTCAAAGACATCACAGCAACTCAAAAAAAGTAACGATAAAACAACCAGGCCCATTTTACAGTAAGTCAGACAATACTCGGCTAACACAGCAAATTATAAAAACCATAACTTGCAGAAATCGGATAAGATACTGAGTCAGTTGATCTGTGGAAAGAGCTCTCCAAAAAAAAAAAGAAAATCTATAATGGCTCCTGTCACCTGCAAATATACGCATGTGTGCAGAACACACGAAATTCAGCAAATTTTCTGTAAGATTTTTTTCTCAATGTCTTGTAAAATGTAGAAAATATGAAAGTCACAGTGAAATAATCACATTTGTAAGTCAATTAATTTATTTTTTAAATTATGTGGGTAAATATGGCGGGAATCACTACACCTAGTAAATAGCATATAATACGATATGACGCAAACTACATATACAAAGGGTCATATATTTGTGTAGTACAGAATAAAATCAAATTCCTAATATATATTCTGCTACTATATAGGATTGCTATAATAAGTCTATTGCAAGTACAGCTACACATTATTTGGCTAAATTAATTCATAATGTCTCCACAGGATAAAATAATCTGTATAAATAGAACTTGATGCTGCAATATGTAAATACTACGGTCTGAGAAAAATCACAGAATTGAAATCAGACGTTGTCATACTGAGTTGAGAACATCAGTAAAATAAAAAAAAAATGGCAAAACCAAAAAAATAAATCTGCAAAAACCAGAATATTGTAACATAACATTTCTCTTGATGTGTGCCAAAGCATTTTAAAGTTCAACTACAAGTAATTCACCTTTAGAATAAATGGAATGGTCCATTCGCTATTTGGAACTAGCCTAAACTATTTATGATAGGGGGGGCGAGACAAATTATCTACCAGAAGTCATCATCGGAAAGATCTATGTCGTCGTCATCCAAGAAATCATCAAAGTCACTGTCAAAGTCATCGTAGAACAAAAATAACATGTTGTCGTCATCGCTGTCCCAGTCCCAGGTGAGAGTTTCCCTCTCCTCGAAGAAATCCCACAGTCGTATTGTGTCCATGATGCGCTTCTCACCGTCAGCATTCTCATATCTGCGAAGTTTGGGCTCTTCTTTGGTTCCGTCCGGGTACAGGTGCAGGTAGAAGCAGCTGCCGCCGAATGGGCAGGCACCGCGACCCTGGTCAAAATACTTGCATGGTTTGGTACTGAAATTGACGGGAGGAAAGACGGAACTTAGTTAAAGGGTGCTCACCAACAGCGACCGATCTTCCAGTGTATGTGACAATTTCAGTATTCATCTTGAATGTATTATAATAACATTGAAGACAAACCAAATTTTCAACTCTGACCAAATTTTTTGTAGTACCTTTTGTTGATATTGAGTGGAAGATACAACTAAATAGACTCCTTCAGCTGATGAAGATGCATAAAATTCAAGCAGTGCTACAAAAAGACAAAAGAACAAAAGCCTGACAAACCAGGATATCTTAATATAACTTCATATATCTTTTAAATCTTCTTGTGTACACAGATTCCTTATAATTTACCACCATAAGTTGTGGTGAATAAAAACAGATATAGATAAATAAATAACACAATCGCCTACCTCAATACAGATTTGTATCCTTCGATCAGTTTTTGCTTTTCTTCTTTGTCATCAACCCAATAATCACTTGGAGTGACAAAGTTAGATGGAATACGACATTCAGGACAAGCTCTGAAATGGAGTAAACATACAAATAAACAATAAATATACAAACAGACAGCAATCAATAAGCTATCACATCAAAACAGTTTACATGTATCCAATGACCAAACTTGAGTGGCCAAAGCACTGAACAGAAGTGGCATGCTTTCAGAAAAGAAACCTTTTGGCTAGTTTATATCTATCACGTCTCATACATCAAATGTCAAATGCTACATAGGATTCAATGGTAACTTAAACTAGGGATACAGTCGTCAGAACTGTGCTTAAAGGTCATATGGGACCCATACGACCAATGTAAACACTGTATCCAAGGTACGGTGGTGATTGATGAAAGTTAAAGCTCCATAAGCTATATCTTTTGGCTATTTTTTCAGAACTTTTGTTTTGTGGTTTCCCTACACTTTCTGCATTGAATCCCTAAACTGTAATTTAATGCCAAGTATTTAGCATATTGACACAACCAATATGAGTATAATCTACATTGTTATTGATGAAAATTGTATTCTTGTCACCAATTAAAGGGAAACAGTTGTCAGAACTGCCCTTGTCCGAGTTTCTTGTTTACAAACAATGTATACTGAATCATCTGAACTGAACAGATTGCAGATGGAAGAACCCTAAGGCTCAAAAAAAAGGAAAGATTTTGTTTCACATCCTTGTGTGTATCAATCTAGACTAGCTGCATAAGGCTTTTTATTTTCATGTTTACTTGAAAAATTTATATGTAAAAGGTGATGTGTTATGCAGGCCCTAAAAAAGTTAATATTTATTATCTGTAGGATCACATACACACAATGCAGTTCTGAAAAGTGAAGTCATCACAATGGCATTATGCCGGATGTAAGAATTACCATTGTATGTAAAAATGTCTGATTTTTTTTCATGTTGGCAGTCAGATCTCATTTCATGAGGTCAAAACAAAAAGATGCTAAAATAGCATTAAAGTGCATCACTGCATCATTTTTGTTGGAGACTCAGGATGGGAAACATTGTAATTATGATCTTTTTGGCCTGAGGTTTTCAACCTCTTCCTTGAGTGATAGACTTCAAAAGTCAACCTTGACCTGAATATTTTATTTAATCATCTTTACCAAGTTTTCCCAAGTTTTGACCTCTGTCGGCTGTTGACTTTGAGTTTTCTTGTTGGTTACATGCTATTTTTGCAGGTGTGTACAGAAATATCTAGTTCCATATTTCTAGTCATATTTTGCAAAATAACATCTGTGATATTTTAATAATGGTTGACTGGCATTTCATTCAGTCTTTGATACGGAGACGATTTTTTGAGATGGGTAGATTTCCCCATTATGAGTCAACTCAATATCTAAGTTGTTTGATATTCTACCAAAACTGTAAGACATGATTGCTGTTGTTTCCGTCATCAAAGTAACTTCACATAAAATGGCTGACAATTTCTTTTTCAAAACATCAATAATAGCACTGTTCCAAAATGAAGTCATTTTTCTTTCATTATTAATATGCAAAAATAAATTTTTGTCTGCATTTTCCGCAAGAACGACAAAAATAAAACCTGCCAGTGTTACATTAGATACTAGAAGTTACACTAATTTATGGCTCAGACTACAAGCTGCAACAACAGCCACGCTGAAATAATAGAATCTGTCCGACTTTCAAGCAGTAGTGTCCAAAAACGCACACATGCAGCTATATTTAGTAACAAACCTGAAATCGCGATCAACGCTATTACCTCAGACAGGAAAATAAAAACAAAACATATCTATTACACTATATTCTTGTAGCTAAATACTTTGTACTGCACGGGAGAATTATTTCTCTATCCAGAGCTTTCGACAACTATCCAGCCGTCTTTATCAATGGTGTTTGATTAGCACCACTGCGCATGCGTGATCTTAAAATATTATCCCAGATTCGGGGAAGTTGATACCGTCCGCCATCCCGATTCAGCGTTGGTTTATGTGTTCTTATGTATATCGCTTCCTTAATACCTCTCTTGAACCAATCTGGCTCCCGATCCAAGATTTTCACATTTTCTACCATGAAATTATGACCGGGGAATCATTGTGAATATGTTTAGAAACCTCTGAAGTGACGCAACTTGGACGCCGATGTTCTTTCACTCGGGCTTGCAAGGATCGTTCTGTTTCTCCGATATAGTCCATTTTGCATTCATTATCTCCACACCCTCACATCGGATGAGCACAGATGAGTCTGCATCATTATATCTATTACACACCTAACAATTTTCCTTTCAAACTGCTTAGCACTTCTCCATTTCCGTATGCAGCTCAAACAGTAAGCATGGCTACACTCGGACAGTATTCCGAACTTTCTTTCCTTGGGATCGGTCTTTTCCAGGATGACTTCCATGCAGATACCGCAGGTCTTCTCCTTGCTGTGCTGAACGGCGAAGGAGATCTCCATGTTCCTTTCATGCTCCGCAATGCATTCCTGTAAAACGACCGCAAATCAATATCCATGTAAGAGAATAAGCAATAGCGACATTGACTAGAAACACATAGCCCTTCAATGGTAAGCCCCAAGATGTATCATACTCCCTCTCGTCACCAAACACTGACTGATAATCATGCAGAATCAAGGAATTACAGTTCACAACTGCTGGGTCACACTGAGTTGAAAGTGAGTACAATACTACATGTATATGAGCTTACAGTTCAAATTATCGCCCACAAGTCCCAATTCAATTTGATTACTTTCATGTGTCTGATGCCCATCAGTTATCAAAATCACACTTTCACATCATATAGTCTTTTGAACCTAATTTTTTTTTTATATTCAGGTGGATACCCTGTCCAGAAAACAGACATTCAAAAACTTGGTATAAAACTGGCTCTAAAAGTTTGACAAAGATTGTAAAGTAATTTGGCTAAAAACAAAAAACAGTTATATTGCTGTCTGGCTGATATTCTATGATTCAATTGACAGTTTGTTCTCACAAAATATATATAAAGACATATAAAACAGTTTTGCTTTCATACTGTGTTTTTTTCTCAAAGTCTATACCTGTAGATACGAATTTCCAGTCATCTGAAGTTCTTAAAGTAGAACTTGCCTCTAAAATGAAATAATCATACTGCAGTTTTGCTATAAGGTTCCTTCAAGTACTGTCATTCCAAATCAAGAATAAAAATTTGGGGTTACCTTGCAAATTATGTTACCAGAGAAACAAATTACTTAACATTTTTATTTTTTGATATTTTGAATTCAATATTGCTGCCATCCCAATGTTCCTTCTATGGCGAAAAATTAAATTTTTGGTTTTCACAAAACTAAGATGGTGCAAACATCACTTACTCTGAGAAAACGAGATCCCTAAAGCAAATGGCCAAAAAAGTTTTTCGAAAAATTTGAGAGTCCAAATGTCTGTCCCCTTAATGTTTTCTTTTTTAATGCTATGGTTCAAATCTGGATAAGAGCCGGGTTTGGCAACTTTTTCACAATTATGTGTCTTAATACTTTTATGCCTGACAAATCAATTGAAAAAGTTCCTTGCAAGGGCTACTTTGCATATATTTAAAACCAATAAAAACCAGGAAAGCTTCAAAATTAGAAAAGGAATTAAATTTTGCCATCCATGAAATTAGCAAATGCAGAGTTATTTTGACGATATTTGATGACGAAATGAATGGACAGAACACTCACAAGTTTGTGTTTTTCGTTTTGATCTGGGTCGTCTGGATGCAGACAAGCTTTGCCGCACATGTCACAGGTGTTGCCATGGAGATACTTGCAGTTGTCACCATAGCGACAAGTTCCAAATATTGCATAGGGACAGAGGAGTTGCTCTTCTTTGTCTTTCTTCTGTGTCTTTTCATCGGATTTCTGTTCTCCGGCAATAGCAGCAGAGTATGAACTGGGAACTGTAAAAACATCAAACGTAATTAAAAGACATTTGTCCCATTGTGTACACAAGCTGATTAAACATATCAGGAAGTAGATAAATGTTCTCCTGCCATCCGTCTGTATCCTATGCATTTGTGAATGATTTACTCATCATATTTCATTTAAAATACATCCACTTGATAGTTTCAAGGACATACCAGCGTGCTTTATTATCTCTTTGTCTTTGAAAGGCATGCTTATGATGTCCCAAACAATGACAACACAACAAATTGGTGATTTTAACCCTTTTCCTGCCGAGTCCATATTTCACCACCAGGTCAAGATGGTTAAAATTAATGACACACAACATATTCCACATGGCGTATTTTAACATAATGCTGTACATTTGAAAGCTGTTGAAAACATAAATACTGTAAACTTGATTTTTTTTTACTAAAGATGCTATAACAGACCAAGCCAAGTGGGTGAAAATAGGTCATGTTTTGGCTCAATACCGCTTTTAACTGACTTGGCTGATGGGGAAGTGATACTGTCTGGCAGGAAAAGGGTTAAACCATCACGCAGAGAACTTCCAGTATACAGGACTTATCAAATCTATGAATGCAAAGCAGTCACTTCGCACTGTGAAAGAGAGGACTTTAATCAGCTTTTCATTGATCCTTGTGTATATATAATATTTGGTGAAAACACAATCATTTTCACAATTGAGTTTCACCACCTTACAAGGGAAATGGAGATTAAGTATATCTTTTGTTCTTTTGTATTGTATAAAATGAGCACCAGTACTTGATGATGACTTGACTGATGCACAAACCACTCAAGGTTTTCTTTATGTGAGGATTTTTAACATGTACTTATATAGCTGAAGCCAAGCATTTTTTGCAAATCCTAAACTGATGGTCCAGGACTGTCATCAGTTAAGGGGGGGCACACGGAGACAAAGACATTACTCACTTGAACCCTTGTACGGTTGTCCCGGAACAAACTCTGCCACGTTGACGAAATCTGCCAAGTTCAAGCCTTTGCCTTTGAGGCTTTCGGACAGTGAGTTGGAGTCCGGGTCCTCGGTGCCCTTCTTTTTCAGAGTGACCATTGAACTTGAGTGATCCTCCTTGGGCAGAGTACCCATTGGCTTTGGAGCAATGTGAGACGTTGGTTTGGGAGTGGGTTTCACATGATCATATCTGTAGAAATATGCAGAATCAATCTTCAACATAACCTAAGTTACATTGCTCACACACCTTTGTGGTCTGGGAAAACCTCATGGCAAATGCCTATTATTACTGTACAGCACAAGGGATCTTATTTGTTTTGTGTATGAAATGTGTTTGCTCTATATCACTTACATAGAACATGCCACAGATTTGAAAGACTTAAATTTTTTCTAAAATTTTCCCTACCAAAAATTTGAGCAATTCTCTAATAAAATTAAGAATAGAACCTAGGAGTCCCTGTCCAAATTTTGGTCATAGAGAAACAAATGACTAAATATTGACCAATGTTTGTGATTCAAACCCCATCCAGCCCCCTACTCCAACCCCTACAACTTTCCCAATGTAGAGGTCCAACTTTATCATACAAAACAAAAGGATTGGATCAAACCATAACAGCACAAGGGATAAAACAGAAATAAATGCATATGAACTGACAGCTGCTCTAACAAACTGGCCATCTCAATCATGCATTGGTAACTAGTAACAGTGACACTCAGATCATGTGTAATCAGCATTGTCTGGAGCTGGCGACTGTTGATTTGCAGGTGTCCAATATTATAATGCCATGGATAAACATCAAGAAACATTCACAGTCTAGTACCTGTCTAATTTTCAATGATTGAATAACTCATCTCACCTGCATCTGTCGCCATAGGCGCACTGCCCTTTTAAGTAGTACTTGCAAGTCATGGCAGGTTTTGCAGACAGATCATGGGAGTATCGACAGTTCACACCTTCTCGGCACATCCCATTCATAAAATATCTGCAGAAGAAATGGGAAATTGGCTGTCAGGAATTTACCTACTAAACACAGTTACCAACCGTGTACTAAATACTAGTAAACTGGCTGACTCGCTCAATGTCATTGATATTAACGTTCAAAAGTGACAAACAATACAATGATACAGTCACTTTCAATGTCACTGATGGCCATTGAATCAATAAACTCTTTTTTAACTTCAGATGTAATGCTACAGAGCCATGGCAACTGTGTGAAACCGATTTGCTTTGTTTTTTTCTGTCACTGACACTTCTGTGTCAAGTACAGCAACTTTAAGAATCTAAGACCTAAACATCTTACATTGTTTAAAGATTTCTTCTAAGTTCTAAAAAAAGACATCACAAGTTTTTTTACTTCCCATTGTAGCAAAGTCGAGTAGAGGACAATCACATTTTACTCAGAGTGATTAAAACAGATAATCTACCAAAAAACTCGGCATAGAATCCGTTATGGCTGATACTAGCGATAGCAAAACATTGGTATTAATAATTAAAACAACAGGATGTGGCAAATGAAAGCTTGTACATATGAAAGCATGGGGAAAATTTTGAGCAATAAAAAATTCAAAAATACGTTTTTAGTTCACGTTCGCTTCGGTTATCTGCATACAAATCTTAGATATCCCACGAAACTATGGCAAGAAGCCGAATTATTTATGGGTATAACCACTAATTGAGCTCTGCAATGCCCGAGGCAAGGGGTGCGGTCGCCCGCCAGATAACGTGAAGAGTGCAAAAGTTGTGCGTGGTAACATAAACGACACTATGGTCATATGATGATCTATACAAAACATGCTACCAGAGTACCACCCGATGAACATAAAAAAGACTAAACCATGGCATGACCTTGTTCAATTTAATGACTGATCTCAAGAGATCCCAGCTCTATCATACCACGATTCCTGGAACATGACATGTGTAAAATGCATTTATCTCACTATGGGCGACACCCATTCAAACTCTGCACCACCGAACCGGTCATTTTCGTATCGCGATTCAGTATGTCGACATACGGCACGCGTTTAGGCAGGCAGGCGGAGGATTGACCCGATAAAGATCACTAAATTTGTGCACCATACACACCTACAGAGAACTCGCTTGGTCCAATAACTATCTTGATGGCGTGGATCTGGTGTGAACCTCGTCGATGGAGCGTGCATGCGATGACCCTCCGCCATTGCATCGATTGCCGGTGTGGCGCCGTCGAGTTCTGATTTCACAACTGGCTAGGAAGGCGCAAAACGGATTAACCTGAACCCAGAGCACATTTACATGACTCGGTGTGCACCTGTTTCCACTGTTGTGATCTTCTCGAAAACAACGCCAGAACCTGTCGTTAGAATTTTGGTTTCGATAAAGAAATATGTAGGTATCTGAGGGCAAGCGCGAACATTTGCAGCACTCCCCGGCGTTTCACATACACTAACCAATCACCTTAGGGGTATCGGAAAATGACATATAACCCGGAAGCAAAAGTTTGCATTATTACAAACCGGAATCCGGAAGTTGTCTGGATATGGGAGCCTCGCAATGTAGTCTGGGAGACAGCCTCAAACTTGGGAGGAGCTGCAGAGCCACTCCACAGTCGTTTTCCTTGGGCGTGATGTGTGTGAAGGTTCACTGCTCATCAGCTTTGCTGCTTTATGAAGGTGCGGTTGCGTCTTCTCCTACAAAACCGGACGATAAGGTGAGTTTCAAGCAAATGGATCAAAATGTTTCATTTTCTCAAATTTGTTTTCAACTTGATAAGAAACCTGTCCAACTGATGTCTGCTTGCGCGAACTATGTTACTGACTGTAACAAGGTAGTCTCTACTACCTCCATGTTACTGACTGTAACAAGATTGTGTGTACCTGCCAACATCTCCGAGTCCCAAATCATTAGACCTTTCAGATTTCATGTCGCTCCTTGATGATTTCATTGATCTATAAATTAGTGAAGAAAGAAAAAAAAATATTCCTATATTCACAAGCACATGACATGACAAGAAAATATGCAGACTTGTGAAATCTCAAAGGTTGAATCGAAAGTACCGATTAATTTCAGTTTTGTTTTGTTTTTTTTTTGCACTGAAATTTATCTTTCCTCCACTCTTTAATATCTCGTTTATACATGTAAGACTGTCAGTGTTTTTCATAGATTTCTCATTTTCACCACCACTCATCAACCTTGAAATTATAAATAGTTCCATTATCACAATAAACAAATTAGGACTCGATAAAATCACAGTTGCTCCGCCCATTTACTACTTTCGGGGCTTTGTAGTCTCAAGGCCACGCCCTCACTGTTTACATGTTTGTGAGATATCGCATCGAGATATTTACGTGTAGTTCTGCTAAATTATACTTCATAATATCAGGAGAAGAAATCAGAAGGCAATGTCACGTTCATGTGACGACTGTATGTACTTCTACAATCTTGTAGCGATGGCTTAGTATATTTTGACCTTGAAATGATAACGTTTCACCGCGAAACCGTCACCTCTATTTTCTGTTCAGTCGAAATGTTATGTTAAAGAAACAAAACGATGGAGTTTGACCAACGGTATGACAATGATATTAATTCGGTGACATGAGTAATGCAAGAAATACTATAGCCTACTACAGACATACTGACAGTGACACCATATTGTGTGATTAAAGTTTACAGGGTCATGTAATCACAAACATGACAATATTGATTCGTCACAGCTATTTATAGCTTTGTAAACGTGAGGTGAGTTAGGCCAAAGGATTACTTTTATACATTTGCAAGTAAAATTACACATCAAGGAATGTATGGTATGACCATTGCCTGCACTAAACTGTTTGTGTAATCATTTCTTCCAGGAAGTACAAATATTTCATGGAATCAACTATTTTGCGCTGCTGATGGAATAACTGTATGGTTAAAAACCCCACCAGGGTTATAGCCTTGATAATCCAGGCGTATGTTGTGCAACGAAATTGAAACTGAGTACATCACCATCTGTCTGTCTAAACATCTTGTAAACTACAATTTTTTGGCAGTACGACCTGTAAGCAGGTAAGATATGACCCCAAACTTATTTTTAAGGGATAGATCATTGATCTTGATGGGATGGTTGAATTAGGAACTTATTTTTTTCAAATTTCAAAGATTTGAAGGACATGCATGATTTCGTTTTCCAGTCATGTATGTAAAAGCAGATCTGATCATTTTGGAACAATTTCCATACAACATTTTATATTTTTACTTGCTCTGTCCATCTTTGATCCATCCATATGTACTCTCTCCCGTCTCTCTCCCCTCTCTCTCACTTAAGAAACTGTCATGCATCGATCTATATATTAATACGCAACGTGACATTTTCTATGGACATGTCAAAAATATATACAGCCAAATATCCTAGCGCGACTTCTTTAAATTAATATTCACATTGTCTTGGTATAGCAGTTGTGTAACCTTTTGGTATGTAATTGTTATACAGCTGTTTTAGGTGACAGTTTTTATGAGAAACTGTTTTCATGGTGCTTCAAGGTTTCCCCTGAAAATTGTTTCTCATTTTCTTCAAAAGTGTTCTAGGTGCATTAGCCACTGATGACAGTCCAAATACACCCCAAAACACCAATCAGTTTGAGGTGACGATCCTTAACCTTGACATCAAAAGGTCAACTTGCATGCAATCATTTGCCAAATGTATAACTTTTTATGAACAGGCCAGATAAACTGCCTTTTTGAACTATTTAATCTTATGATCTTATATTAGGGATTTCAATATTATTGATGAGATTTTCCCTTAAAGGGACATTAGCTGTAATTTTTGACTTTTTTTTCTCTACTCTGTTTCACTGTATCAACTACAGAATTTTACTATAATCCGATCATCATGACCAATGTCCAATGTCCTGCTTGCCAACACAGCCCGTGTATGTGAAATGACCATTGTTATTGTTGATAAATGTATTCTAGTCCGGACCTGAATACAAAATTTAAACAATAACAATGCAGATTATACTCATATAGGATATATTTATGAGCTAAATATTAGGAATTTCTCCATGGTTCAGGGATTCAAACCAGAAACTGCAGATGATACACAGAACAAACAAAATAAAAAAAATGACCAAAGTTACAGCTAATGGATCTTCCCTTAATGAAACTGCAATATCAGTAATTTCAACAAAAGACAAATATCCAAGGCTGTGTGAAATGCACATACAATAGTAAACGACATATGGAGCATCTACTTTCACTTTGATTCATCAGATATTGACATGTCTTACAGAGAGCTGAGCATTTAATTGTTCAAAGAATTTCAGGGACACATTATAGATGATGACACTATTGGTTTCATAAAGTTATCATTTGTCGTTGTTTCATTTTTTGCATGCATAATATATTTGTGAATAGAAACGCAAAAACCTAAATGTAACTTTTGTCAATTTCAATATTATTCACAATATTTTTCCAGATCAGGTTTGGTGTTTTTCAAATATTATTCCAAGTCGCCATTTCCATAACTTGACTAATCACATGACTTGAGCAAATGGTGCTATACTGTTGGAAGTCTCATGACAATTACAAAGTAGTTTGTAAAACGTATTTGAAATTTTGTTGATGTGGTTTCAATAATTTACCACATAGATAGTTACCATAGTGACATGAGGTCACATTACATATTCAGTCCAACAAAAAATTACTGCAAAGAATGATAACCTTCCAGCCCCGTGAACTTGTATGTCGCTTTGAAGACAGAAACGGAAACATTTACCACAAAAGTGCAACATTGGCAGTGGCTGTCAAGAGGTTAATATTTGGCTGAACGTGAATCTGTTACAAAGTCCTAAATGGACCAAATGCAGATTTCAATAATTTTGTGTGAGAGAGGGCAGTATTTATCAACATTTTTGTACACTTTAATTTGACATGAGTCTGAATTACAAGCATTACATACTTTGTCCACATATTGCAAAATTATGCCATAAAATCAAATTCCAAACTGAACATTTACTCTTGAATTGTGTGTGGTTGAATTATCAATGAGATATATTCAATCATTTCAAAAGTGTTTGAATGTATTTGTCAATGTCAATAGTATTGGACATCAACATTCATACGGACTTTGTTGATACGTTTAATAAATACAGCGGGCATTTTTCGTGTGATTTTAGGAGTAGAGTGAGAAATGTATTTCACAAACAGAACAAAAAGTTTTAAAAGGCTTTGAAAAAGTTAAAGCTAAATGGAACTTGACATGATATTTTTGAAAATTTTCAACACCACCCCCCCATCCCCACCCCCCACATGTCTTACAAGATTGTCTTTTTGGTAAATTTCGCAGAGTCTTTGAACCATGCCGGATGCCAAGGCTGTCAAGCAGAAGCAGTTAATTGCCAGCATCCTTTGCATCACTGCCACAGTCATCAGCATATTAGTGCTAATTGCACAAGGTGCCATACTTGACTACTACTTAATCTCAAACAATCCGGGCAACAAGGCCCACTACGCATGGATCGTCTGTGATGTCGTGGCCCTTGTGATTTGGCTGTACACACTTATAAGATCTTATATTCACCTGAGACAACGGCAGAATGAAACTCAGACAGATGGCAAGGTTGTGTCCAAAGTTCAGCGTAGTGCAGGCCTTGTCAAGTCTGTTTTAGGTGACGAGCTACGTTTCATTTACATCTGTTGGCTGGTGTATGCATGCTGCCTGGTGCCAAGGGTTGCGTACATTTTCAAGACCATTGCCAACTACCTTAAGGAAGAGGCCTTCTGGGGGCCTAATACTCTCAAAATTACTGTCTCCCTGGCTGCCGTCCTGTTCCTGTTTTTAGTCTACACACACCATGACAAGGAGCCCAACACAACGCGAATTCATTACCTGTCCTTCCTAACAGGCACTGTCACGTTCAACATCCTGGACAGCTGTCAGATGCTGGATATGCTATTCATCACAGAGACTGAAATCTTGCTGACATACCAGTTAGAAAACACCATCTTGGCATTTGCATGCGTCAACTTCTTCCTGCCGGTGCTGGCCCTGATAGAGCTGAGGCAGACATCGGAGAGGGGCAAGACCACAACAAAGTGGTACAAGTTCATCTATTGCCTGTGTCACATCTTCCTGACCAACCTTCCCTATTTCATCATCCGATCCTACCTCTGGCACGGTCGCAACAGCGGTGTCTCCACCTACCTGACCAAGAACGTCATCATGCTGGTCTTGGATATCCACGAGTTCTTCAGCAATCTGGGAAGCTTCAGGGTCAAGATTTGCAAACTCTGCAAGAGTTCATTTTTCCACGACAAGTTTATCGACGACTTGAAGATTTGTGATGATTGCAAGGTGTCCCCCAGTGATGATGATGACGGCCACGACACCGACGACAAAAATGAGATTCGTCTTCGTGAAATGAAAGGGGAGAAAGTGTAAAGCTGTTGAGTTCCTATAACCCCTTGGTGGAGTTTCCATTTGTGGCAGTCTACCCTCCTCCACCCTCTGATCATGATATTGCAGAATATGTGCTAATTAAAAGACAATCTATCAAGTGTTATTGACTGTAATTACCTATCAAAGATCAGCACATCAGTCTCAAGTAACATTGAAACATTTGCAATACTATGCTCTTTAAAGAAAATTATGAGTTGTAAATATAAGTACATCAGCAGATTTGCAAAGAATCATATACACAATCTCTCAAAGAGCCAAGGATTTGAAGATTCAGGGGATTGGCAAGGCTTTGAGTTTTGATAGTAAAGACACTGTGATCAGTGAGGACTCATAAACTCTACTATAATTTCCCGGCATCAACTCTACATCAGTGTCCATAAGCAGTGTGTACCCACCTCCTTGTGAGTGAAATCAGGTTCACTTTGCTTATAGATAGACTTAGACCTTTCTAACGTATACAACACATTGCCACCATTGGTAGTTCAGTGTTTTTGACCGGTTCATCGCTAGTAGTAGACGGAATCTGCTATTGAGTTAGCTGTTATTATAGAGTACACCAGTTGCATTACTTGATCATAGATGATGATGATGATGATGATGATGATAAGAATGATGGATATGATGGTGGTGGTGATTAGCATTGTATATGAAGATGATAGCTATAAGTGCTACGGATATACTTTGAAACAACCCATTTTTTCTTCCAGTAGATTTGGCTAGTTTTAATCTTATTGTGCATGCCCTGTTTCATAGAAACACACATTGACAAGCAGGGTGGGATGGTGTATTTTCATCGATGTAAAATACAATTTCTGTATAATTGATGTGACTCAAGTATAGTTTAGATGAGGCTAACAGCACACAATCATTGTAGCAAGTTTATGCATATCATGATCTTGAAAATAAGCGGAATAACATATATATCAAACTCTCTACTTCAGTAACCAACTCTTCAGATCATTCAAAAAATGTTCACAAAATTTTCTAAGTTTTCTTTCACACAAGAGTGCATGTTTTTTTTTCCATGAAGAGAAAAGATCATGTTATATGGACATGAAATTACTGTATGACTAGTGTAATTTTATCTCTAGTTGGTAGTTCTTTTTCAGAATGTCGTATTGTTTAGGTTGAGATGTCCATGTTTCATAGTCCAGCTCTGTAAACTGTAAGCTATGTTTCTTTGTATCAGTGAAGTTTCGTGATGAATTGGCATCATTTTACAAGTGATATAGCCACAAACTGATGATGTCAAATCGCCGTACACAATACACAGTGCCATAATTACAAGGTGTCTGTGTTTTGTGTACGGCCATATGATGTCATCAATTTGTGGCTATACCACTTGTAAAATGGTGCTTATAACATTTTTATTGCATTACTGTATTTTCACTACAGGAAACAAAAGACCTAGACTCTGTCATGCCAACTCTGTCCCAGAGATCAAACTTTACTGATTTCAAGGTGATGAATTTTGATAAAGAATGAATGCTGAAATAAGTAACTAGGATGTTGAACCGAGCATGTACTACAAATTTTTGCAGTCATTGTTTAATTTCTTTTATTTCACAATGCTCCTGACACGTACATGTATATTATGAGACACCTTTATAATACTGGAATTGAACTTTGCATGGCAACTACATATATGCTGTCAGTCTTTTATCAGTTTTTAGCATTGCGCTGTAATTATGTGTGCTGTTTTTGTCAGCCCAAATTTTTACTGATATTGAAACGTGAGTGCTTAAAAAAAAATTTTTGCAACAATATTGGATGGGCTTTGCTTGTTCACGTCCATAATCCATCAAGATTTTATGCTCTGCTCTTATCTGCCACAGAGCATGTGTAGAGTGCCTCTACCTTTTTGCATATATATGTGTGTGTGTGTGTGTGTGTGTGTGTGTGTGTGCGTGCGCATATGTGTAGATGTCAGTGTTTTATGATCATGTCTAATCGTCAGAGGGTTTTTAATTTAATTGATCAGAAAACGGATATTTTTTTTTTCAAAATTAAAGAGCATATATTTTTGTCAATGTTTAACACTTTTTTTGACATTTACATTTTTTGATAGCAGTGATAAAAATAGTACGGTCACAGCAGCTCCAAAAATTCACCTCTTCAAGTCTTCACTTTGTGGTATAAATATTAGCTTTGAAATTGTCACAACAAAATGTCGGGGAGAACTTTGTCTCAGAACTTTATCCATAGACAACAGCCAGATGTCAGAGTTTCACTCGGGACATACTAAAATTTCAAGTTTGCCAAATTAATGATTGCAAATTGTATGTTTTTAAAAATTCAAAGATGTGTAATTTAATGTGATAGTGATTGAAGTTTTTAGTACACAGTTTTTCAAATGATCAATGTAGATTAATACATATCACTGTATAACAGTCTGTATAATAATATTAGGCTGAAGTGTTGCTTGTTGATATTCTTTTGAAAATGTATTTTTCCCAGTTTTTGTATTATTTATGTTGATGCTGTTCCGGATGACCAACAGCTTTGTATGACGAGATTTTTATGTCATTAAATAGATCCAGGATGTCATTCCTTGAGTGAGTGCTGTGTACAATTTTCTCACAGACATTACAGATTTGCTTCCCAAATTTACTTATTTCTTCAATTCTATTATGAACATTGAGTTAGCTAAGGTTTCCAACACTGCTCGGCTGTGGTGTTCAAACTTGTAGTTCATTCATTGCCAGCCTGCAAATTTCAAAGTGCAATATGTTTGATTCAGCGAATTTCGAGGACTGAACCAAAGACCCATTTGCAAAGCATAGGTAAAGGCCGTGGCCTATGCCATTTATATACCCAACATTGTCCTCTTCCCTTGTATCTTGCGCCCTCAAGGTTGAAACATTATAGCTGTTGTTTTTCTGTTGAACACGTTGATAGATCGTGCAATGAAAAGCGGTTAAAGGGCAAGAAGGCTGTCCTGTCTACAAATGGCCAACAGTAGTTGGTCGACGAGAGAGACAGAAAATAAATCAAGTGTCACGTGCTTGCGAATGAACCATCCACAGGTCCCATAGTGGACAACGTTGATTCGACTGGAGAGGGTTATTCACAGAGATACGCCATTAATCTTTCTCGTATGAAACTTTCCACTATTCTCTTGTCAAATCAAGAATTACAAAGACGGGTCACCGTGCCAAGTTTGGTACTACAGAAACAGATTACCCAACATTTTCTCACACTCAAAGATATTTGCAATACAAAATGGCTGCCATCCCTGTGGTAACTCTATGGCTATAAATAGAAGTTTCGATTTCCAAAAAACTTAGACTGAAAATTTCTTAAAGACCTTTAAAATGAGCCCCACAAGTGGTAGATGAGAAAAGAATTATAAAAATTTTAAGTCCCAATTAGAGGTGAATTCTACCACAACTACATGAACGTTTTCTAAAAAGTTTTTTTTTTCATCGTTGCATATATGTGTTTCCGTCTATCTCTAAGTAATTAGGATGGATGGGTAATAGTGACCATTGAAACTCCATACTGTATCAGTGTGAATTATATTGAAGAACATGCACACACAGAGAGAGCAGAGGAAAGCAGGGTCGAGAAAAAGATTAAAACGCAACTTGCAGACCTGTATTGAACAAAATATCTTTGTTCTTGATGGTGCTTTTGCTAATGGCCTCATGTCTACATGGGTCCTGAGTTAGTTTGAAAGAAATATTAACGCGTGGCGATCATGCACTTACTAAAATGGCTAAAGCACCTTTTAGTCATTTCTGCATTGTCCAAAATGCAAGTTCTGCCGAAAATATTTGAGACTTTCAATATAATAAGACTTTGGCCATGCTGCTTACAGTTCTTGTCGCATGAAACTCGGATTAAACCGATTTTTGGTTTCGAGTAAAAGTAACGTTTTCAGTCAATTCTTGGCCAGTTTGACTTCATATCATTTATTGTCAATGAATTTTCAGAGCAGTGATTTAGGATTGGCACCATTCTTCCTCAAACCATAGTTTTATATGATAACTTTCTTCCGATTGTGTTACAACCCTATAAAATGAAGTGTTCCTTTTAAAAAATCCCCCTTGAAGTATAACATTATCCAGAAAAAAATCCGATTTAAACTTTCCGCCCTTCATAAGCCCCTCCACATTGCCTCTTGAAAATAAATTTAAAAACATTCGAAAAAATAATTTAAATTAATTCGCCTTAGGCGAAATTAAAAAATCATCAAAATGTATTCTCCTTAGATAAGTTTCCATCTCACTTCAAAACAAAAGCGTCATCTTTCTGTTTACAGTCTAGGTTCTGTTTAATTGGTATGCACACAGCCCATAGTGTGGCTACCGTAAAAGTAAATTTTCACCATGCTTTTAACCTTACTGCTTGCAGGGAGAGGATGGGATTCATACAATGAAATCCTGATTTTAAATTGACATTACTTCCAGTTAGTGTTTAAGCGTTTCCTGTCTTCAATATCCAGAGAGCTGGTGTGTGTAGCAAGGGGGTTCTATGGACTCGGATCTGGACTCAATTAGGCGTGTAGTAACTTCCCTTACATTGAAGCAAAGGAGCACCCCTGAGTACGTCGATTGCAGGACAGCCGGGTGTGCCGGAGGCCTGTGTCGCCCCCTGGACCGTGTCGCATTGTGATTAGTCTCGCATGCCAGACCTCGAACCTGCATGCGACGCGAGCGGCGAAGCCGCGAGCAGCGAGTAAGGGATGGACCATTAGACCTTGGGAGGGGGGTGGTCACAATGAAATTGTGAAAATTTTTTTTTACTATTGTAAATTTCTGAAATTTTTTTTTTCCAATTGAGATTAGCTGTGCAATTTTTTTTTTTCAGAGTAAATTTTCAGATTTATAATTTTTTTTTAGTTCGTCGCTGTCTGAAGATAAAGAGGGCAAAGATGTGGTGCCAAGCACCACAAGCGGCCACGCAAGCGGTCACGGGGGAGGTCAGGAGAGGGGTGTCCCCCTGCTGCTGTTGGAGCTTTTGAAAAATAGAGATTAAAATGGTGTTATTTGGTGGCACTTGGGGAGTATTTTTGGGGGGGGGTGGTCAGGAGGGGTGTCCCCCTCCTGCCGTTGGAGCTTTTGAAAAATAGAGATTAAAATGGTGTTATTTGGTGGCACTTGGGGAGTATTTTTGCGGGGGGTGGTCAGGAGGGGGTGTCCCCCTCCTGCCGGTGGAGCTTTGAAAAAAGAGATTAAAATGGTGTTATTTGGTGGCACTTGGGGAGTATTTTTGGGGGGGGAGGTCAGGGGGGGGTGTCCCCCCCCCTGCCGTTGGAGCTTTTGAAAAATAGTGATTAAAATGGTGTTATTTGGTGGCACTTGGGGAGTATTTTTGCGGGGGGTGGTCAGATGGTATCGAGAAACTTTCAAAGTTCAAGCCTTTTGTGTGTTTTTGTGTTGGGATTTGTTGGATAGATGGCATTCTACGTAGGGTATTGTTGAATGTTAATAAATGTGTTGCTGCTGTTTTTTGAGAAAAAAGAATTGAAAATGCCTTTTTAAAAGCAAAATAATACATAATGACTTGATATGTTGTTTTATCATTGACGTGTTTCTACTTGTTCACCCATTCTTGCATTCATCATTGCAATAAAATGCCGTGAAAAAAATGAAACTGATGTGGCCTACATCTGTTTACCTTGATCTTAAAAGGCAAATACAACTTTCTGTCTTGACAACCATACCATAGTTTCAATGTTTTACCTAGTGTACCTGCTTGGTTTGTACGCAGGAAACAAGTAGAAAACAGGCTCTATAATTTCATAATTTTCAAGTGATCAGAATACAAAAGTCATGAAAAGATAAGATAATCACAACTTCCAGTATAAGGGATACAGTCACTCTAAATGTATAAATTAAAATTAAAAATGTGCCTGGAGGATGTACTAAAAAATACAGAAAGTTGCTTTCTGTCGGTAAAATCTAAAAAAATTCAAAATTTTAAAGACTTTTGCAGATTTTTTTTTTACGCCTTTGTCTTCTTATTTATTTTTTTTTATTTTGCAAACTAGTCTGAAGATTTTTTTTTTCCTAACTTTCTGCTCTGAAAATTTTTTTTTTCTGTTTTTGACCACCCCCCCCTCCCAAGATCTAATGGTTCGTCCCTAACCGCAGGTTACGAGGTCTGGCAAGAACCAACTGCTCAGGAATGTGATGACGTCAAAAGTGGGCTGTCTTTCCTATGCTAATAAGTAACTTTGGACCACCGCGTACAGACGGCCATAACGCATTTTCACTGTACTCGTACTCGTGTCCACCACGTTTCACATATCTGTGCCGAAAAAACGCTCGAGCAAAAATCTACGGCGAGAATTTATTTGTTAGGCCATTTACCACCAGCTCTTCGGCAGTTGAATTGGGCCAAAATCTGAGCTTCGTTTGAACGGAGCAAAATGAAAAAGCAAACTCCATAGAGGATGTCGACGATCAACAAAATGCAATCGCAAGCATTGAAGCAAGGCCGGAGCAATCTTAAAATTAGAGATTGGCCATATTTTGTCGGCAAATTCACGGAAACGTCGTCTCCTTCCAGATAATCTGGCATGGCTACCTCCTGCTTCGGTTTCAGACTGTCCATCACCACTTTCTTCAACGGCATAGATCATTTTTGCAGATTTTTTTCATCATGGTCACTGGGGATAGCGTAACCGTGATTTCATGAAGCCGTACTGTCTGAGGTCAACGTACGGCAGTTTACTTCGAATGAAACATTTCTGGATGAATGACACGATCATTCAGTCAAATTCAAAAGGCTATTTTTAGACGCTCCACCTACATTCATGGATAACAACAGATGTACTCTTTCATCCAAGCCGATTTTTGAAGCATTCTATTGGCAGTATATATAGCACGTCGGTTCTAGCCAGACCTAGTAAGGGACGATTCAGAATTTACTTCCAGGGGGGGGTGGAGGATTTTCAGGGGGGCCACCCATTTTTCCCAAGAAAATTTAGGGGGGGGGCCAGACAAAAATACCACAATCTTTTAGGGGGGGCCAAGGAAAAAAAACATCAATTCAATATTTGCCCAGAATTTCTGATCTCTACAAAAGAGAACCGTAGACGCTACCTGGGTGACAGATAAACTCAACATGTTTAGTTAAACTCCTTTAGCTGCCAAATTCGGTAATATTCACAGTGGTTTGTTTTATGCATCTACTGCAGTATCTTGTTCTCCTCCCTGAAGCGTTATGAAATGTCCAGTATTTAGCGTGTCAATACAAACCATACAGTGAACAGTCAGGGTTGTTTTTGTTGAAAAGAGATCTCAGATCAAGTCCAGACTAGAATTCATTTATCAACAATAACAATGGTCATTTATGTTCACACTGGTATGTTGCTAAATACAGCATTGGGTGTTCTATGTAGTGATAGAATAACAAACAAATGCTGATACACAGAGATGAACATGGAACAAATGCTAAAAATTACAGCAAATGTCTTTTTAAGGTTGGGTTTACCTTGTAGCTTGTAAAGCAGTTGAAAGTTGCATGATAAAGAAGTGTTAATTTATGCAAATGTATGCAAATCACCTGATTTCTTGGCTTCTTTTGCCTCCCAATTTCAAAATTTCCAACGAATTTAACTCCACTCCGGCTGGGTCAAATTTTCTGAAATTTCACATTGTTTTTTAAATGCTATATAACACAACAACTATCAATTGGTTTTGTTTGGCAATAAAGCTCTTACATTTTGAATAAGAGGCATTTTGAATAAGAGGCATTTTAATTTTGCTGATAATGATTTTAATCAATTATTAGAGTGTCAGTCTTTAAACTCCTACAATTTTAAAATGAAGATGGATAATGCCAAGTATAATAGTTGTTTTTTTCTACATGAATACTATCCTTTCAAGTGAAATATTACATTTCAGAAAATACTGTCTAGTTTTCGACTTAAATTAATTTTTATCATTAATACAAAAATTGAGGTTTTTTACCCCAAAATATACACCCACTTCATCCTTTGAGTAAACTACTGCTACTGCTACTCTTCTTTTCTGCTCCTTTTTTCTATGTTTCATTCTCATCAATTTTACCCTTTCTAAATTTTTTAAATGTTCTACATAACTTTTTACAGTGCTTACATCTACTATAAACTTTTTTGAAAATAAATTTATGGCCGTCTCATCTTCAAGGTGCTTTTCAACGAATAGGTTTTAATGTTGAAAATAAAAATATTACGTATTACTGTCAAAAATATATGGTGAAAATTTACAAAAGGGTTCATTTTCCAATAATCCTGTATGTGCATCCAGAAGATCATGTGGCACTGCACCAATGCTATGGTGTCGGATTGTTGAAATATTGTGTACACAAGAAATTTGCTGTAGTCCAAGAAGTGATCTCAGTGTGTATGAGGCTAGGAAAAATGTGGATAGGCTTACACATTGTGTATTGATGCTAATACTTTTGTGTCCCATTCGTTCTGATATGTATAATCAAAGATTTCACAGTGGCGGCTGGCAGAAAAGGCAAAAAAACAAATTAACATGTATTGTTTCGTGTCATCTGAAAACATGCGCATCATGACTATTTTAAAATTAAAGTTTGTTAAAAAAATTTGAAATATGAATGCTCTGTCAATTTTGAAAAATACTGCTCACAAAATGTGAATTTTGACTTACACAGGGTTATCTGCATTTTAATATGAACATTGGATTGTGAATGGAATGAGCAGAATAACATGTGAATTCATGTTTTGGATAAGGTGTTTTGTTCAAGAAATGTTCTAAAATATTCCTCAGCATTGTTGCTTTCAGTGGCAGCAACTTGGTTTTATGACAACAAATTAGAAAAAAAGAGAAAATTAAAACAAGTTGGCTTTCACCAATTTTAATTCCTAATGCTTAAAACTTTCACCGTGAGTCTGCAAATATTCAGCATCATCAAATGAAAATGTATGCTGAACGTGTGCATGTACATGTACATCTCACTTTCCAGAAATATCTGGATATCTGCAAATGAGATGTACCATTAAACTTCAAGATATATATCACTTTGCCAATTATCTGCGCCTCTGATTTTCTGTTCACCATTTCTAACTGACATCTTTGCTTGTCTTTGTGTGCATCATATGTATCAGTGAGACATAACGAAAAAAGTATTCATATTTAGTAATTAACTTTTCTTCAGAAATTTACAACCAGATATGTTTATTGCTACCCTTTCCAAAAGTGTGCCACTTGCAGTCCCTGCAAATCATTCTTTTTATAGTCATATAACCCTGAAATGATTTGTTATATCATCGATTAAATGTCCACTACAGTTCCTGCAACTTGTTAGACTGGATATGTCTATAATGTATAAGCATGCATGTATATATTAGGGGGGGGGGCCATGGAAAAAAACAGGAAAGATGAGGGGGGGCCATAGATTTTTTCTATAATTTACTAGGGGGGCCATGGAAAAAAATCACCGAGAAAATAGAAAATCCTCCACCCCCCCCCCCCTGGAAGTAAATTCTGAATCGTCCCTAACCTGCGGATACTCGCTGCTCCCGGCCTCGCCGCTCGCGCCGCACGCAGGTTTCGAGGTCTGGCATGCGAGACTACATTGTGATGGGCCCGGGAGAGGCTCGCTGTTTAGTAGTAAAGTGTTCGAGGATTTTATAAACTCAGATACAAGCTATCAGTCCGGGTCAGCTCCAAAATTGGAGACTCATTATGATAATGTATTCCGGCATTCAGCCAATCATCGACCAGATTACATCATTAATAAAGTACAGGTCACGCTGGGTCACAAATTACCCACCAAGTGTGATCGGCAGTTTTGGGCCGCTTATTAAGCCCCTGTCTTGTGAATTTCGACGAATTTCGACAGTCAACATAATCCACGTATTCTGCAGAAGGTCATGTCCAACAAGGAGTCCGATTAGTGAACAAATATTCGAAATATTGACGATTCATTTCTACCCCCAGTTTATCGATTTCGCTCAAGTACCGAGAATCATTTTGTGGATGTTCGTCATCTCTATTAGAAATACTGTTATAAAGGTTATTTGTGTAGGTACGCGTATAACATTTTGCAAGAAAGAAGAGCAATGTCAGAGCTTTAAAACGATACCTGTTTTGTAGTTGTCAAACGCAGACTAAAAATGGTACGCGATTTTGAAAATGTGTTGACAGAGTGGCCACACAACTGTTCCCCATACGGTAGAATTTGTATCGCTGCCATCTCCGATACAAACGGGGTATTCTGAACGATCTGTGTAGGTACACGATTTATATTTCGCAGGACTTCAAGCCAGAGTCTAGGAATCACAGCGATATATGGGGTTTGGTTGTCTTAGCCAGAATAAACTGGTACGCGATTTTGAAATTGTGTTTTGACAGAGTGGCCGCACAACTGTTCGACATTGTGACAGAATACGGCGCGGGAGTTCGACACAGTATGGCGTACGTAACGAAGGACGCATGTGGAGGTTGCCAGGAAACACAATTTTTACTGATGGCGCGCTGGCCGCTGATTGGCTAATGAGAGGGGGAAAATATTATGGTATAGCGTCTCCAATTTTGGAGCTGACCCGGACTGGCTATGTAAAGCCTACAGTCTAGCGCCCTCAGACGTTGAACATAATACCTCTGACAACTCTTGAATGTGGCGAACTTGTTCCAGTAAGCGAAATATAAAAAAAAACCACCTGGTCTCAGCGTGTGCTTGTTAATGGCCGGCTGTCTGATTCTTTACAAACATCTACCGGTTCTCCACAGGGTTGTGTTTTGTCTCCTCTGCTCTATATCCTCTATACAGATGACTGTAGAAGTAACTACGAAGGTCGCCACATTGTAAAATTTGCAGATGACTCGGCTCTCCTCTCGCTTCTTGTAGGGCCTGATGAACAACATGGTCCCGTCCTAGACGAATTTGTTAATTGGTGTGACAATTCATACCTTAATCTGAACGTAGTCAAAACCAAGGAAATCGTTTTTGACTTCAGGAGACAAAAACACAAACCTGTGGAGAGCATTATTCATGATCAGGAAGTTGAAATTGTTCATATTTACACATATCTTGGCTCGATTTTTGATGATAAATTGAGGTGGGATGCGAATTCTGAAGCGATTTTAAAGAAGGGGAAACAACGAATGTATTTTTTACGGAAATTGGAATCCTTTTCAGTGAACAAGACAATTTTATCTCTCTTTATAAGTATTTTATCGAAAGCATCATAACTTTCTCATTTATCTGCTGTTCCAGAATTTAAGTTTAAAACACAAGAATCCCATAGGAAATGTTGTCACTTTAAGTTCAAAGATTATCGGCGCACCACAGAGGAGCATTTTGTCATTTTACAAGCAACAGTGTCTGAGGAAAGCACGTTCCATTTTAAATTCATCAGAGCATATTTTAAATTCAGAATTCCAACTGCTTCCTTCGGGAAGACGTTTTAAGTGTCCAGTTTGCAAGACAAACCGGCTCAAGAATTCCTTTATTCCTACCGCTGTGCGGTTTTTAAATGATGTATCTTAACGGTCGTTGTGTGTTGTCACTATGTTTTAGTTTTAGTCTTGTTTCGATTTACTGTGATATTTTGTGTGTTGTCCGCCAATCTGAATTGCCCTTAAGGGATGAATAAAGTTGAATTGATTGATTGATTGATTGATTGATTGATTAGAACGCATTTTCATCGTCGTCATTGCATCCATGGTATGCACGTGACCTTCAATCTCCAAAAATACTTCTTCCATCAATTCAAAATGGCAGAGGTCAACCGAGCAACATATAGGTGGACGTTGTGTTGATATGATTATTCTGCAAATTTCACTGAAGGGGCGTAGATTTCCGATAGGTATGAAATCATTAACTGTAATTTGTCAGGTTCATTAGTTTGGGCAGACAGAGAGGGTCTGACGTACTTGAAGTGCCCTTGAAAATGATACAATTGATATGTTAAAAACTAGAACACGGTCAGAGACCACGTCAAAGTCCATTCCATGAAGTGCGGCCTACAGAAAACCAGATATGAACTGACAATACTCCTGTGTTTCAGAATATATTGCAATTGTCCGTACATAGAAACTTATGCAAGAAGTTTACAACTTAACTTCATTGAAACTGTTATGATTAACATCATGAAAAGTGTTCCACGCAGATTAATTCCAAAGGTAAGTAAGGACACAAATATGTAAACTGCCTGAAATAAAAACACTGTCATTGTATCACTTTACATAGCAAGTGTTTTGTGTTTATTTCTTATATGGGAAGAACTTTTATCCCAAAACGCATGGCATGTGATGAGTAAATCCTGGCCAAAATACGACTGCCAGGATATCAGATTTGACTGAATGCCAGGACAAGTAACTTTGAGTCCCTCAAACAACGTTTTCATTTCGTAATGTTTTTTCCTCATTTGGCAGCTTTAGAATGTGTTTCTTTAAAATGTATGATAGGATCAGCTTTTCATTATACCTGCGTATATGCCCTTTCGCCGTCACAAGCGGAGGGATTGTGCAAACAGCATTGCCAAATGTAGGCCTAACCGTGACAAAAGGTCTCTAAAAAATATCGCATCTTTGTAGGCCCAGACTGATCAGCACCTGAACACAGTGACACGCTTTTGGATAACGTTTTTTCCTAAAATTTCGACGTTGCTCAGGCGCCACACACGTTGAGGTCACATCCCTTTTTGTAGATGTGCGCCTGGCTCATTGCGGTATAGTGTTCAGGATCTGACTGTAGGTGTTTGGTCTGTAAAGAACGTGTAAAGCACACGACCCTACGCCCCCATTTGCGTGAAAACAGGAAATTTTAAATAGATGTTTTATAAAATGTTAGAAATCGAGTTTGTCGGCGGCGATTAGCTACAACGTGCCATCTTCTTAGTATTATATATTTTCATCTGTGATAAAAGATTTCATAGGTCAGCGGAAAGTCTGAATGAGGGCCCTTAACTCTGCTAGAGCAGGTGCATTGGGATGATTCAGCCTGTTTATCACAAAATCAGCGACAAGGTGCTACTTTAGTGTTCGTTCTGATATGCTTCATTTTAAGTAAATATTTGCGCATGGCGATTGGTGATATTTTAAGCGTAGGAGTACAAAGTCAGTGTTGTCAGTCCTAAGGTCAAGTGTAGTTTACAAAAGAAATACTATCAATGATGGGTAGGCTAAAGCGTTATGGGACCAGTGATCCATGTTTCTATCCGCCCCCAAAATAAATTATTGACAAGTAAGTACAAAGTGTAGACTGCATTGCAGCGAAGAGAATCTATTTGGTGCTGGCGTTCACAGTTGAAATCTTGGCTTGTTAATACTAATTTAAAATACGAGAAAGTCAATATAAAGTATTTAATTAAACACCAAGAACTTTTCACCAATGGCTTGGAAAGTTGTGTAAGTTGTGCAAACGACAATATTTAAATGAGTTTTACAATAAAATTACGTCTATATTCTTCCATTTTGAGCGAGCTGCAAGCCGATTTCTTTCACATTCAAGTTTCACCGTGTGTGTGTGTGTGTGTGTGTGTGTGTGTGTGTGTCTGTGTGTGTGTGTGCGTGTGTGCATATACATGTGAGCAACACTGGCAGAATATAAACACAAGTATAAAATTGCCGTTTTTGTACAGTGATTGGAGATTTCGCACTGCTTGCGAATTCTGAACCCTGATTTCTAACCTTGATTTGGTAAGAAAATGGCTGAAAGTTACACCGAGGAAAGACTGAACAAAAGTTTAAGTCTTTAACTATCAGAACATCATACAACCAGATGATAGAGGTGCTGTATATAAAATCTGTCCCATTGGCCACTCTAGCAGTCAAGTCACGTATTCATGGTGCTCGTTTCAGGTAGTCCCGTTAGAGTTCACATGTGAAACTGCAGAGGAGCCATGTCTCTGATGTAATCAGTGGTATTGCATCTGTATATGCTCTGAGTTGGCAGAAATGCTGGTGTATCGTTGTTCATATTTCTGAATAAATGACGAAACAGGCCTTATAAGGATAGCGACAACAACATATAAATTCTGTATAGTAATGTGATGTGGGATTTTTTAGGCTTTTTTATCGGTATGTACCCCGCGTTCTGTGCACCGACTATTGGAAAGGTAATAATATAGAAAGATTCTCTTCTACTGACTATGCTAATACGTAAGCTTATACACAATCACTACTCTGAAAGGAGGACCATCTTCAATCAACAAAGTGGTCGCACTTGTTTCTTCGGTAATTCCCCAGCGCGACTCGGACCATTCTACATAGGTTTGACTTCGGAAAATGAACTTTTCTCATTACCGGTCGTTGCACTATCATGCTTGAGTGGTAGCAGGTTCAGTTGGTTGGGAGATTCTTTAGCCAGTAACTTCGCAGAACGATGTCTGATATTAAACGATGAAGACTTTTGATTTCTGCCCTCTCATTGTGCATATACCATATAGACACAGCGAAAAGTTAATTGCTTCTCCATGTTTCTGATTCGTCGAACGCTTTCCAGGATCTTGTCTTTGCAAATTTTTGATAGTATCTGATGTTTAACTCAATTGGTTGATAAGTCCTGTCACGAAGCAGTTCTGAAAGACATTCAAGTGCGAGGCCGTCGTAATGTATGTTGAATTTATTGACAAACAGGTGAGGTTGCCTCGTGATCCAGGGTAGATCCCGCCAGGTGAAGATGCATACGTCGTGGACGAACTTGCCCTGACAGGATGGCATACCACGCCACAATTTAGCCCTTGCCACCATTGCCTCAGAACCGTTCTCTCCTGGTCCCCCCGGGGCTTCGGGCAGCGAGGCTAAACTCTGGTAATACGTTTCGTCTGGAATCCCTGTGTCGTTTAACCACACGAGAAAGTCCCGCGCTATTTTGCTGTGGTGCAAGAATTCCACAAATTGTCGTGTGAGGGCGGTTTGTAAGCCACCCTTGTGAATTGTTATCCCTCCCGGGACCGGTTCGGTTTTTCTCTGTGAAGTTTTCTTTATTTTCTGGTTGATGGTAAGATATCTGAATTCGGTTCTTTCTGGGAACTTTTTGGCCGAAGTGACGACATCATTCCGGTTATCAAATGCTTTTAGAATTCTAACGATCTCCAGGTTTGTCTTGAGTGGAAATTCTGACCCTGCGAGATTAACAACGTATTTCCATTGATTGTCCGATTGTAGCAAGTCTCGTTGGCATTGGCGTTCTGCATACACCAGGTTGATCGATCCCCAATACACATCATAGAGGCGCGAAGCAATAAAGACATTACTGAAGCAGTCGACGATGGCTTGCATTGCGAAGTGAAGTGCTGGTGGTGCCTTGCGATCAACGTGAATGCAGTATACATTGTGAGGTCTGTAGATAGCTCTCAACAACAGTTCCACTTGATAAGCCGACGTATGTACCATGATACTAAATGCTAGCGGGAAATCCTTCTCTTCGTCCGTCACAGGTCTGCCAAGGTATTCCGATGTCCTTACAAATTTATCACAACCTGCTGCCATCTCTGACATCGCCTGGTCTGAAAGGATGCGCTTCCTCGCAAACGCAACGAGGTTGTCTACAGCTGTAGAGTTTTGAACGCGTCCCCGTATAAGTTCGGCACACAGTGTCTGCTTTCTGTGTACCACGGTATCACCAATGTTAATATCATCAAACAAGCTTTGGAAGAGAGTGTAGAATCCAAACATTAAGATTGATACCGCAAAAACATGTTTCCTTCTTCTCAATTTAATTAAGGCTCCCATAACGTTTCTTAAGTTATCCTCTGCTCGTGTGTCGGATAGTAGTGTGGCGCACCCTAAGTAAAGAAAAATACTAGTATTGATCATTATATCATACCAGTATATTGATGGTCAAAATCTCGTGGTATACCATCGCTGGGTGTGCTTTATTGCTTAAATACTCCATGCATGCGCAAATGCACTGAAAAAAGTTCACCTCATACACAGGACGCGTTCAAGGTAACTCGGTGACGATTGCATGGGATCGTATTACTTTCATTTTACTCAGAGCGTTCCACATAATACGTTGTAACTTGGTGAAATTCCTTTATTTTACTGACGTAAATCAATGACTCTGAATAGAGTCTATAGCAGGCTACCGAAAACTTTTAAACTTGGAGTTGACGACTTTGGAATTGAATAAAATTGCTGTGAGCTGAAGTAACAACGGGATCAAAAACAGTGATATTGCCAGCTTTGTAAAATATTACAATATAAGAGACGAAAGTCCAGTTTTTAAGCGATAAAAATGACCAGTGACGGTAAGCTGTTTTAGTTTGTTCAAAGAAATCCCGTTCAAGCTAACACGAGTAAAACCAATAACGGGATTTTAGCGACAGTAGTACCTGTGACAGCTGGTACCTGTACCGTAATCTAACAGGTTATCTCGTATCCAACTGTCATTAGTCGAACAGGCGCTAGGGAATATTTAGTAAGGATTCCGAAGATTCTTGCCTAACACCAGCATTTTTGTCATACTCAGTCTGTGCCTTCTATATTCCATTGCGGGCCAACGTCAACTTTCGGTAGCTGTTCAATTCACTCGTAAATGCAGGCTGCGTAGATGTACACATTTAAAGCGAAAATTTCATTGCAAGGATGCGAACCAGTGCGGTCAACAATAGCGTTAACCGATGCAACTCATGACGTACGATAAATTTTGCTAATCCCATTCCACATGACCAAAACAAAGCCAAGAAGAGTTTGGGTTGAAACTGTTCATGTCTTTTTTTCATACCGACTTTGAGTACTTGATATCATTCTTTATAAACCCACCAACAACTACAGGGTTTCTTTTTACTCTTGATTTTTTTATCTAATATACGTCGTATGATTCTAAACTCATCAAACGAGGTAAAATCAAGCACATTTCAAAGAATTTTGACAAAAATGTCAATTAAAGCTCCCTTTTCAAATTCCTTGCCCGCCAATGTCCATATTATATGAAGAAGTAAAAGATGACCTACCAACACATTGCGCTGAAATTTTAGTATTATATTCATTATTATATTTTTCAACTTTTATCTGTCTTTCCTGGTTTTTTTATCGTACCATTGTGTGACGCCGATATTTGCAACGACAGGTATGCGTTATGAACATACTCGCTGATACAATTTTGATCCCACGAAATGAAAGGCGCTTACTTCCATGATAGAATGGTATGCCAAATATTGATGGAGCCAGAACGATGTGTAAGCTCAAATCACCTCTGAACTGTGTATATTTAGCAGTTTTTGACACGCACTGCTTGTCCTCTTTGAAAGGAGAACCAGAGTATCAGAATGTGGTATTTTTACGTCTCTCATATTATTATAAAAGTAGTATGCTTCCGGAAAGTGTATGTACGTAAATGTATATATATATATATATATATATATATATATATATATATATATATATATATATATATATATATATATATATATATATATATATAATATATATATATATATTTGTCAGTTTTTTGTCTATATATATATATATATATATATATATATATATATATATATATATATATATATATATATACATTTTATTATTTATATCCAAGATCCAACTAAAATCAACTAAAATGCCAAAACTAAAATGCCAAATAATCGAAAATAAAATAAAAGTCGCTAATGAGAAGAATAACTGACTCTGCTTAATGCCTAATTTTGCGATGGCTGTGCCTGCCTGTACTACGGCATGTCGTGTGTTCGTGCCTGGTACACGAATCATTGTATTTACAGATGTTGAATAACTGCCATTCATGCCGTTCTTCATAACCGATGATACATGCATCGCCATTAATCTGTAAGTACAAAGGACAGCGTTCTTCACAACACAGTCTTGATTAGGACATTTGGCTTGTTGCAAATAACACTTAGGACAGAGGTCGTAGCCGAACAGGCCGGTTTATATAAATGTTGTTAAGTCTTGAATAATGGAGCTACTCATTCATTGAAGTGCATCAGAGAGCACTTCGGCATGGTACAGCCTTAGGCAAGACAAATTAAAATAATTTGTTCTCAGGAATCGAGATTCGCCAAATTTTCCATACGCTGGGGATTGGCATAAATCGTCAAGGTGTGACAGGGCCATATATGAAATCTGCATTATTGCCGTTGACCGTTAGGAAATTCAAGTCATCAATGTCAATAGTAGCTTTATGTAAAGGTGGTATTAACAATCTGAATGCTGCTCACTCCCAAGTATTCAACCTTTACCCTAGTTTCCTCATTATCTGTCAAACCCTACCAGAGCAAACAGTGAAGAGTTTGATTCAAACTTTGGTGATGAATGGGTTCAGCGAGTAACCCACGAAAGGTGCTCCTTATTCATTTTTAATCAGCATTTTATCAACAAACCTATTCTCTTTTCAGTGCAAAGTCAGTAAATTTGTTTAAAATGATATTCATCGTTTGTTTCAGTTCCTCTCCGCGGCGTTGAAATTTATACTCAACATTCGTTGTGACAAGATTATCGGGTATATGATTCTTAAAAAAAGGTTCGCCGCTTCTGTTACGAGAGAAACGATATTTTTGGTCTGGACTTGTAAGAAATTTAGTCTATCTACGGCACGAATGTGTGGTTTTTTACTTTACTCCAATAAGACTTGAGCTTTCGTTTTGAATTACTGCCTCGAATTCGACACTATAGCTAGACTTGCCCCATGTCAGTGAGCTTACTAATCTCTTATAGCCATTTGAGTTGAAAGAATAAACTTCTGCAAACTTTGTCACGCTGATCGCGGTGTGATCGCGAAACAGACAAGTTTTAAAGGGTTCGTCTGAGCCAGATACAAAATAGTAAAGTTTACATCTGCAAAGCTACAGCCAAACGCAGTGGTCTAGTCTACACGTAAGTGTGCCATCGGACCGCTTCCTTGTAGATAACACAAATACTAAAATGTTCATACATACATTGCATTCTTCGTAAATACTCTGCTTTCAGGGGAAAGACAACGCTGTGAAGTACAACCATTTTCAGTAATAGAGCGCGAAGCCACTGCAGTGAACTGCAATAAAACTGCTCACACTAATTAGTTTCAGCTGTAGCCAGCTGGCAAAGTCGACAACATTGTATGTCCCATGCAGACAGTTTGTCTGGGGAAGTTGAAATAAAAAAGATTTGTACATGGACCAGTGCATGGTATTGTTACATTGTATCTTAATCTTGAACACAGGCTGCCAATCGTAAACTCTCATTTACAACCCGAGCCTCAGACAGAGCTAGTTTTGCCTTCGTACAAGCAGTTTTTTTGTCTGTATCAAGTAGCCTTGTTCAACACCAAAGTGGCCACGGCTACAGCTGAAACTAATTAGTGTGAGCAGTTTTATTGCAGTTCACTGCATGGGCTTCGCGCTCTATTACTGAAAATGGTTGTATAAAGATCACCGTGAAATCACCTGGTCATGGCGACATTGCAAGACAATCGCTCTGATTCGTTGGCTTACTACGTCGACGTTGACGTTGTTTAAATCACAGCCAACCGTTATCAACGAGGCATCAAATTATCGAAAACAAAGTATGTCAGGCGTAGGTAAATGACAGGGACAAGTCTATTTGCAGAACTGTCACGATGTGTTTTTTGTTGTATGTTTGCTTTAGTTTGATGAATGACACAACTAGACGTCATTGTCACTGCGCTGCTCTGTTGTCAGATAGGGGTTGGTTCAAAGCCGTAGTTAACCCCAAAACTACCTTTATAGAATTACAAATGAGAAGCCATCCGACAAAAGTGAGGAATTTTTGTCCGACATGACAAAGTTGCAAAGTTGTATTTGATCTTCCATATGACGTCAACGAAATGTTGAATAAAAGGACTTGGTAAAATTAACTTACCTGACTTGGTAAAAATAACTTTACCGGACAACTGAAGTCGGCCAATGTCGGTCAGAATGTCACAACCAACATAATGATGACAGTTACTTTAATATAGCTGTTCATATATACATACATAATTTTGTATGAATGACTTGCTCATGAATTTCGTCTCGAGCAGGAACCATTTTGCGAGTAAACTAAAACAGCAGAGATTGAATATCGTTAAATTGCAGTATACCAAGATTGCACTGCCAGCTCACCTTTAGGAAAGAGATGTCACCATGATCCAATATGTGAGTTGGCTGACGACAGCTTTAATGTTGCCTGCACATCATGGCAGTCTGTGTATGCTTCTCACACTGCATGCACACTCATTGTATCTCTGAGCACTATCTGCTGATCTGTGAACATATTTCATGTGTAACTGCGGAGCGCTAGGGGTGCGTTGCCATTGAAAGTCGGAGAGCCTAGGGCGCCAGGTGCGCCCGCTTTGGTCACCTTTTCTGTAACAACAACATTGCCTCAAGTCATAAGTTTGGAGTCAGTGTGGCGGCAAGCTTTGACCTCAGTGAAACCGAAGTATCTCTGTTCAACGTTGATGAAAATGGAAGAGACTTGATCTCGCATAACATACAGTAAGGGTGTTCATGTATATCCGAAAATAAGGGCAAGACTTGAAAACGTTGATAGGATGCATTTTGTACTTCTTGTGAATAGTTTAGCCGCCTCGTGAAATCAGTGTGTTTTGTGTAGGCCTATATGTGTCATTTCTGTTGCAACATCGTCAAAATGACCCTGGAAAACTCACATTGATTTATTTTCATCGCCAATGAGAGAGGACGGTTTGCGACGACTCTGACGATCGAATGTCTTTTTTACAGGGACAATAACTAACTTACATAGTATTAATTTTGTTCAGAAAAAAACACACCTTGATTATGTTGAACGACATAGTATTCGCCTTGCAAAGACTATACATTGTGTGCAATATGCCATGTTATTGTTGACAACTTAACCCTTTGAGTGCTCTAATTTTTCCCACCAAAATTTTAATGCAACATTTCACCAATTTTTATGTTATTTTTTTTTGATAATTTTGGACCAAACCGACACCACATTTCATTGGCAACAGTTTTTCATCAAAAGTTCGGCAAAAATCTGAAAAAAATTGACTGGGGTACATTTTATAACGGTGACAAAATTTTACTTTGGCGCTCAAAGGGTTAATTCAAGTCCGGACCAAAATTCGTTTCTAGACGATCGAGGACTTTGGACATTCTTGACACACATGCACACTGGTCGACAAATCGAGAACGAGGCATTTCAATATGATTTTGAGAGTAGAGCAAGAAAATGTATTTTAAACACGGAGGAAAACCGATGGACATGCAAATAAATGACAGCTAAGGGGAGTTTGAAGAATTTCAAGTGCCATCAAAGAAAACTTATCTGAAAAATTTTATAGTTTTGAAACTTATTGCTAACATAAAAATGCTCAGCGTTGCAATTTTGCGTACAGCTTAGGCTATTTGCTTTGGGATGAACTGTGTGTACTGTGAAACTTCTGCCCAAATGGTAATGTGAGTAAATAGACGTACGATACTGCAAAGTGTTACAAATGAATTAAACACACCACTTTCCCCGAGCTACACAGGGTAACGATTCTGAATACAGCTACCTGTACCGGTACCGGCGTTCAGTCTGGGAGCGGGCGCCACCCAGTGGTGGCTTCACAACTGTTCAACTCAAGTTCACTGTCACGGGAAATACTGTTAGCATTCCGTTTTGTCAAACATTACCTTCAAACAATAATTTGCATAACTAATTTTATGTATCTTTTAAGATAAGCATAGTTTATTAACGTGCATGATGTGAAACTTCAATATGTTCACCCAATCACATACTGTTAGTATAATGAAATCGAACCGTCAACCGAGAAAAACGGGATTTCAATGTTTGCGTGATATCGGTTTAATTGCGGTATTCTTTTCAGAAATTAGCAACTGGAAAGACAAACATTTCAATAACGGCAAAATGTAGTCATATACAGAAGAGTTGTATACGATTCATGCCTTTGATAGATTTTCAGCATGTATTTTAGCATAGATAGTATAAACTGTGAGTCATACTTGATGGACGATTAAGGGACTTTTTTGACTTACAAGCAACGACGTATTCTACACAGTGAGACTTGCACGTTATAATAACTGAACTGATTTTGTTACGATGATCAAATTAGTCGGGTCGGAAGGTAGGGTTCCCATGCACCCCATGGATGTATTTTTTAACATACATTTTTGTAATCCTTAGGGTCTATATTTAATGAATTTTGATGTTCCCAAAATCAAATCGTGTCCCATGGGGTTCATTTGGCGCCATCTTTGCCGCCATCTTGGCCGCCATCTTGGATTTCAACAATGGGGTAGGGGTCACGTATCTACCGCTCGACGGAAACAGAAACAATAAAATACTATAAACGTTACATTTTTAGAAAGCCAAGATCATAGCCTTTTCATTGATATATAACTTAATAGGGATTAATTAATATTCGAACGTCGATTAGACTTTATATCGGCCATTGGCCGTAAATCGTAAAATTTGCTAAATTTCACACCCAATAATTAAGTTCCCGTTCCTCCAAACATTTTTCATAAGGTATTTATATATTTTTTGGAAGAACTGAGTGCAATAAACAAGAAAAACAACATTAAAAGTATGTGTCTTGAGATTTAGTGGGTGCATGAGCTTGTTTTCTTATTACGCGGTATGCCACATATCCGTGTGTAACATAAGGGGTAGGGGTAATGTTTCCCTTTCTGTTTCGAATCATGAATGATGAAACCATAAAAGTGTTACATTTTTTGAAAGTGCTGCATCAGACCTTTCTAAAAATATATAGATTTATGGGGTAAAATTGTATATTTAAAAGTTACAAAGCTTAAACCTTTCGGTTTGTGTCGATTTCAAGTGATTTTTTAAGAACGAAATTACAACATATGGGGTAGGGGTAATGTTTCCCTTTTTGCCTCGAATCATGAATTACGAAACCATATAAGTGTTACACTGTTTGAAAGCTCTGAAATGGGCCTTTCCAAACATGTATAGTTCTATTAGGAAAAGTCCATATTTGAAACTTACAAAGCTTATGCCTTTCAGCTTGTGTCAATTTTAAGTGATTTTTTAAGAACGAAATTACAACATATGGGGTAGGGGTAATGTTTCCCTTTCTGCCTCGAGCCATGAATTATGAAACCATATAAATGTTATACTGTTTGAAAGCTCTGAAATTGGCCTTTCCAAACATGTATAGTTTTATTGGGAAAAGTCCATATTTGAAAGTTACAAAGCTTAAACCTTTCAGTTTGTGTCAATTTTAAGTCATTTTTTTAAACAAAATTTTAATATAAGGGGTAGGGTAATGTTTCCCGTTCTGCCTTGAACCATGAATTATGAAACCATATAAATGTTATACCGTTTGAAAGCTCTGAAATTGGCCTTTCCAAACATGTATAGTTTTATTGGGAAAAGTCCATATTTTAAAGTTACAAAGCTTATGCCTTTCAGTTTGTGTCAATTTTAAGTGATTTTTTAAACAAAATTATAATATAAGGGGTAGGGGTGATGTTTCCCGTTCTGCCTTGAACCATGAATTATGAAACCATATAAATGTTATACTGTTTGAAAGCTCCGAAATTGGCTTTTCCAAACATGTATAGTTATATTGGGGAAAGTTGCATATTTGAAAGTTACAAAGCTTAAGCCGTTCAGTTTGTGTCAATTTTAAGTGATTTTTTGAACAATATGCACAAAACAGTTAGTCCGTTGGCCAGGTATCGAAATCATCCCCTCTAAGGCATTTTACCCACTATGATTTTCTGTTAGCTAGTATTCTCAGCTGTCATAATCTGCTTATTTTCCATTTAACTGATGGTGTGTGAGAGTGTAACGACTTGTTTGTGAAGGGCTGTCACGCCCTCCGTAGTAAAATAGGAATGGGTTGGGGTAACATATTTACAGCTAGTCGGAAACAAAAACAAAAAAGTACCATAAACAATACATTCTTAGAAAGCCCAGACATAAGCTTTTTACTTTTTTGATAATTATTCGACTTTAGATGGCGCCAATATTCCGTATGTACATGGCGGTCAGCAGCTGAACCATTCACATAACGAACGTTGATATGGCATGAAACTTCGGTAAATTTATTCAAGCAAACTCTTGTTTGATTAAGTTGATAGTTTTCCTTTCTTTTTATTTCGAGTATTTGCCATGGCATGACTGAAACGAACCTCGAAACGAAGGCTGTACGTATCTATATTAGTCCGAGCCTGAGCGTGATCTGAGAGCAAACAGATCCGCAGATAATGCGAATGATCGCAACCGTTACCAACAGACTCATTATGCAGAGCCATGCCCCAAAACGCCAACTAAACTTGGCACTAATCATGATCCCAGTCCATTTCGAGCCGGGCTTTAAGGGAAGTGCGGTGGCCTTTGAAAGACCCTTTGGTTTGGTTTTGTACCGGAGTATATGAAGAAAACCCGACCTGTCGTCGTTGCTGTGAATGTTTGTGTTGTTTTTAGCCTCTTTTTTTGCCTATTTGAAGAATCGTCTTTGCAGCCTTCCATCCTGCGTTCTGTGTAGCGAGTGTCTTCGATCGCTCTCTTAAGTTTGTGATGTACAACTGTCTTGAGTCCCGGTGCTTTATTGGGTGTAGAGGTAAATAGTTAGATATCAGGGTGATAAATTGGTTGCCGCAGTGTCTTTCCAGGTGTTGCCACTTTTGAAGGAATTCAACACTCGGTATTTTGGCCTGGTAAGTATTCTTTAAGGTGTACCTGTAGGCTACGTGGTACTGAATAGGGGCCACTTAGGTTTCAACACATTCGATACTCTTGGCTTTCGCTTATACCCCGTTGTATGAGTAACTGGGATCGGAAATGGGAAAGGCTTAATTAATATCCATCTTTGCTAATATTAATTCTCGTTTGGCTTACAGATGGCCACCTCTACTTGTTTCGGTGAAAATTTGACTTTCAATTGGACAAAACATTTAGTATGACTTTCTTCTGTGTGTTATTTAGGCCTATGAAAAATATGAAAATTGCATATATATTGTTGTCAAATATCTCAAATCTTAGATTGTTAGAGATAGGCTTAGGCTTCCCTGTAATCATACAAATGAGTTAAATGGGAATTTATTGGAGTAGATTACAGTAATCGAAGAGAATGGTTGACACTATGAAAAGACTTATCTCGGATTGCGGGGACCTAACTATAAAAGAACAGCACAGAATACTTGCCGGATGTATTGACTGTTCATGTATAGTACAGGCTAGTACAACATGGAATGTAAAACATACAAATCAAAGAAGTGGCAAATTTTCTCAACTTTTCACAAAGTTTATATTCCATCATTACTATCAGGATTAGGATTTTTACAAAGTTTATATTCCATCATTACTATCAGGATTAGGATTTTCCCAATCTATAAATAAGCTATTACTTGATTACACCTTGATTCAGCATGACTAACATTTGCATTTGCCACGCAACCAGCCATGCCCGTCCCTGGGATCGCGAACAATGCCTTTAACGAAGCTTTTGAACGCTTTTTGTGAATTGTGTAGAATGTCCTCTTTGTGGTGTATAATGTGTGAAGCCGTTGTCTAGCTCGCTTGACTCTGATGATTATGTTGACTTATTTTTTCTCAGCTGCTGGTGGCTGATCTAGCTCGAAAGTTAGATCAATCTAGCTTCTCTGATTCGATCATGCTGTGGGAATGGTATCTTCACGCATTGACCCTAAAACGTCCGTTTGTAGGGTCTTTGCTTCAAAGACGTCAGGGTCTAACATTGGTTTAAATGTCATCCATGATAAGAAACTAATGATAGATTCACTCACAAGGCATTTTAAACATTGAGGTGTCAATGGGAATATAAGCCTTTTTAGTCATTTTCTGAGGTTTGTCTCGCCTTCTTATTGCTTGGTGTAGAGAGTGTTTGTTCGCCTTCTGTTTACTATTTAGTTGCGTAATTTGAATGCGTTCTGTGACATTTGGCTTTTCGGGTTTTAGTTCCAGTATTATTTTGCTATTGAATTTTAGTACCCAGTCGAAAATGTAATCCACATTGGGAGTATATAGTGTTCTGCGTTGTAAAATAATTTCGAAAAATTGGTTATGATCTCTTGTTTTCTGGTAAGGAAGGTAAAGTGTCGATCCATCTTATCTTATTATGGAGAAGCTATATTGTGGATTAATGGTGATTGGTTTTCAGCGATAAAAGATTCTCTCGTGTTCCCGTGTGGTATTAAAAGTAACACTATTAAGAGTGAGCTCTGATTTGCCCAGACGGTCACGTGACTGTGCATGTATTAACTATATACTGTAAAGTTGGCCATTCCTATCTCCAAAGTGGGTTTCTTTCACATTGTTTGTGACAAGTTTCAATATACTGATATAATATAGCGATAAACAACCTCTATAAGTTGGGTACACCACTCGAGCTCGGTTTTGACCATTTCACTCCTTATACACACGACTGAAGTTCGTGCGTATATGTTGTTTACCGGTCGAAACCGTGTGGTATCCTTTCAAAGTGGTGCTTTATTGCTTATATATCTCTCGCGATACAATTAAAGAAAAGGGATTGATTGTTGCTGCTGTCATATCAACTTTGCATGACGACTATGACATCCAATTTAGTGTTTGTGGGTTTGGAACATATAATTTTTGACATATTATAGCTGTTAACTTTCTTTCCCTAATTTGAGTTATTGAAATGAGTAAAACGTCTTTTATTAACCACCATTTTAGCTTTTTAGTGCTATTTAATGCCTATAGAGTATTTTTCTATGTTCCTTTTAACAAGTAAATGTCAGTAAAGTAACACAAACTTTTGAGTTTAGGCATTGTCACTGCATAATTTTTTAGTTTACCCCATCAAGCCATATCTTGTTGGAAAAACAACTGCGTTAGTGTTTCAGAGATATGATATTTATGTGCTTCCTTATTCGCTGCGTTTGTAAGAGAGGAAACATTACCCATACCCCTATCCCTTAAATGTATATTATAGAGGGATGTACGGCATACCATATATTAGGTAAACAATCGACGCACCCCATAAGTCTCAAGAAGATACACTCTTTTAATATTTTTTTACTTCTCTATTGCATTAAGATCTTTCAAATGATATATAATACCTTGTAAAAATTGTTTGGAGGAACATGAACTTAATTATTGGGTTTGAAATTAAATAAATTTTACAATTTACATATCATGTCCGATATAAAATCTAATTGATGTTTGAATACCGATTTATCCCTATTTAGTTGTATACCAATGGTAAGGGGATAATTTTGGCTTTCTAAGAATGTATTGTTTATGGTACTTCTTTGTTTTTGTTTCCGACTAGCGGTAAATATGTTACCCCTAAGCCATTCCTATTTTACTACTGAGGGCGTGACAGCCCTCCACAAACAAGTCATTACACTCTCACACACCATCAGTTAAATGGAAAATAAGCAGATTATGACAGCTGAGAATACTAGCTAACAGAAAATCATAGTGGGTAAAATGCCTTAATGGGGATGATTTCGATACCTGGCCAACGGACTAACTGTTTTGTGCATATTGTTCAAAAATCACTTAAAATTGACACAAACTGAAAGGCTTAGCTTTGTAACTTTCAAATATGCACTTTCCCCAATGAAAACTACACATGTTTGGAAAGGCCAAATTCAGAATTTTCAAACAGTATAACATTTATATGGTTTCATGATTCATGGTTCAAGGCAGAACGGGAAACATTACCCCTACCCCTTATATTATAATTTTGTTTAAAAAGTCACTTAAAATTGACACAAACTGAAAGGCTAAGCTTGTAACTTTCAAATATGCACTTTTCCCAATAAAACTATACATGTTTAGAAAGGCCAATTTCAGAGCTTTCAAACAATAAAACATTTATATTGTTTCATAATTCATGGTTCAAGGCAGAACGGAAACATTACCCCTACCCCTTATATTATAATTCTGTTTAAAAAATCACTTAAAATTGACACAAACTGAAAGGCATAAGCTTTGTAACTTTAAAATATGGACTTTTCCCAATAAAACTATACATGTTTAGAAAGGCCAATTTCAGAGCTTTCAAACAATAAAACATTTATATTGTTTCATAATTCAGATTCAAGGCAGAACGGGAAACATTACCCCTACCCCTTATATTATAATTCTGTTTAAAAAATCACTTAAAATTGACACAAACTGAAAGGCATAAGCTTTGTAACTTTAAAATATGGACTTTTCCCAATAAAACTATACATGTTTAGAAAGGCCAATTTCAGAGCTTTCAAACAGTATAACATTTATATGGTTTCATAATTCATGGTTCGAGGCAGAACGGGAAACATTACCCCTACCCCTTATATTATAATTTTGTTTAAAAAATCACTTAAAATTGACACAAACTGAAAGGCATAAGCTTTGTAACTTTAAAATATGGACTTTCCCCAATAAAACTATACATGTTTAGAAAGGCCAATTTCAGAGCTTTCAAACATAAAACATTTATATGGTTTCATAATTCATGGTTCAAGGCAGAACGGGAAACATTACCCCTACCCCTTATATTATAATTTTGTTTAAAAAATCACTTAAAATTGACACAAACTGAAAGGCATAAGCTTTTTTACTTTAAAATATGGACTTTTCCCAATAAAACTATACATGTTTGGAAAGGCCAATTTCAGAGCTTTCAAACGGTATAACATTTATATGGTTTCATAATTCATGGTTCAAGGCAGAACGGGAAACATTACCCCTACCCCTTATATTAAAATTTTGTTTAAAAAAATGACTTAAATTGACACAAACTGAAAGGTTTAAGCTTTGTAACTTTCAAATATGACTTTCCCAATAAAACTATACATGTTTGGAAAGGCCAATTTCAGAGCTTTCAAACAGTATAAAATTTATATGGTTTCATAATTCATGGTTCGAGGCAGAAAGGGAAACATTACCCCTACCCCATATGTTGTAATTTCGTTCTTAAAAAATCACTTAAAATTGACACAAACTGAAAGGCATAAGCTTTGTAAGTTTCAAATATGGACTTTTCCCAATAAAACTATACATGTTTGGAAAGGCCCATTTCAGAGCTTTAAACAGTATAACACTTATATGGTTTCGTAGTTCATGATTCGAGGAAGAAAGGGAAACATTACCCCTACCCCATATGTTGTAATTTCGTTCTTAAAAAATCACTTGAAATCGACACAAACCGAAAGGTTTAAGCTTTGTAACTTTTAAATATACAATTTTACCCCATAAATCTATATATTTTTAGAAAGGTCTGATGCAGCACTTTCAAACAATGTAACATTTTTATGGTTTCATCATTCATGATTCGAAACAGAAAGGGAAACATACCCCTACCCCTTATACTACACATGGATATATGGCATACCGCGTAATAAGAAAACAAGCTCATGCACCCACTAATCTCAAGACACATACTTTTAATGTTGTTTTTCTTGTTTATTGCACTGAGTTCTTCCAAAAAATATATAAATACCTTATGAAAAATTGTTTGGAGGAACGGGAACTTAATTATTGGGTGTGAAATTTAGCAAATTTTACGATTTACGGCCAATGGCCGATATAAAGTCTAATCGACGTTCGAATATTAATTAATCCCTATTAAGTTATATATCAATGAAAAGGCCATGATCTTGGCTTTCTAAAAATGTAACGTTTATAGTATTTTATTGTTTCTGTTTCCGTCGAGCGGTAGATACGTGACCCCTACCCCATTGTTGAAATCCAAGATGGCGGCCAAGATGGCGGCAAAGATGGCGCCAAATGAACCCCATGGGACACGATTTGATTTTGGGAACATCAAATTCATTAAATATAGACCCTAAGGATTACAAAAATGTATGTTAAAAAAATACATCCATGGGGTGCATGGGAACCCTACCTTCCGACTAGACTAAATAAGGTTTCATCCCCGAATCTCACAGGGACCATATAGGCCCGACGTCATGGACGTTCTTAGCGCTCAGTCTTTTGGAACGAGAACTGTCCGGAATTAGGCTTAGACCACTCTTACCATCTTCGTGAACATAAAGCGATATTACGACCTTGTGCACTACGTAGGTGTAGCGACAATAAAAGGAAGTTTTTAGTCAGCCAGTGAGCCTAGAGTCACATCCGCACATCTTGGCAAGAAGAGATCAGAATTAACTCGCCGAACCAAATATTCCATTACACAATACTTTGCTGCACTTGAGAGGTGTATTGGAAAAGTTGAAAACTATTTGTATTTCTACTCTTGCAGGGATTGGCCTTTTCATCATACTCACTCACTCACTCACTCACTCACTCACTCACTCACTCACTCACTCACTCACTCACTCACTCACTCACTCTCTCACTCACTCACTCACTCACTCACTCACTCACTCACTCACTCACTCACTCACTCACTCACTCACTCTCTCACTCACTCACTCACTCACTCACTCACTCACTCACTCACTCACTCACTCTCACTCACTCACTCACTCACTCACTCACTCACTCACTCACTCACTCACTCACTCACTCACTCACTCACTCTCACACACTCACTCACTCACTCACTCACTCACTCACTCACTCACTCACTCACTCACTCACTCACTCACTCACTCACTCACTCACACACTCACTCACTCACTCACTCACTCACTCACTCCCTCACTCACTCACTCACTCACTCACTCACTCACTCACTCACTCACTCACTCACTCACTCACTCACTCACTCACACAGAAACAAAACGAGAACGCCACCACCAACGCAATCTTTCGTTACATAATTCTCCTGTCACAGAAGTTGACTCTATCACTATATAGTCCAGTCAAAATAGGGTTAGACCCACCACAAATTGCAACAGAATTTTTTTCTTCAGAATGCATTTTTGAGAGGTACCCAGAACAACATATTAAAAGTTTACTCGAATCCGCCTTGGGGAAATATGCCTAATTTGCATAAATCAAATATGGCGGCCAACCATCCAACAAATAACATAATGGCCATATATCATATGTTGAACAAGCTATTTCAGTGATTTCAAAGTCTGAAACTAGTTATTTGGCTCGGGAAATCATTTTGGAGGTATAATTTTATGTAGGCACTTCATTAATTTGCATAATTCCAATATGGCTGCCAACATTTCTATCAAAGACATTTTCGGTCATATACCACGTATTAAACCAGCTACTTCAGTGATTTATAAGTTAAAGGTATATTTCTTTGGCATGGACAAATATTTGTCGAGATGCAATGATTTGCATTGGCACTTTGTTAATTTGCATAAATCCAATATGGTGTCCAACATTTTTACAAAGGACATTTTCGGTCATATACCAGGCATGGAACAAGCAATTTCAGTGATTTTAAAGATTTAATATTTTTCTTGGGTATAAAGAAACACTTTTAGTGGCTCAATTTCTACAAAGGCCCTTTGATAATTTGCATAAATTAAATATTGCTGCCATATAAATGGCCCGTTGCTTAAAAGCTTCTGATATAAATACGGGTTTGGTATAGTTTTTAGGAATCTATCAAGAAGAAAGTGTTAAGTCCTTGGACATTTATTAATTTTGATTTTTCTATATATGACGAGTGTTAATGATTGTTAGTCTTATGAATAATATATTCTCTTTCTGAACATAACATCAGATTCATCTGTGTACGGCATTTTTGTAATTTGTGTGGGTGTTTAACACTGTACAGTGTCAAAATATGTAATCTGTAATGTTTAATGTCGAAAAAAGACGTGTTCAAAATCTTCAGTTTTTAATTTAGGCTGAACCTCCCTTCTTATTGATGGGTGCATCTTTATAAGATCCCCTAGATGATAGGCAAGAAGTCATCACACATATCAGCAAAATACAATAAATACAACAAAGCTAAAAAAACAGAAAAAATGATATGACCAAATAAAAAAAATGCCATAATACACACAAATTAAAATTTTGAACTATTGCAAACAATGTCAGATTCATAAAAACTTTAAGGACACACAAACTTACAAAAACTGAATACTGCATGCTTTAACAAAGTCTTACACAGAATCCAACTATTACACAATACAAGCAAGTACACCAGGAGTCGTTTTTCCTAGTGTCATTTTTCCAGATGTACATGTTTGTATCGTGTAATATTTGGATTCTGTTGGGCTGATGATTGTTTGAATTAATGTTCAACCTTCGCTAAGCGTGCAGTTTTCAATTTTTGAGAGTTTGTGTGTTGATCAAGTTTTTAAGAGTCTGACAAAATTTATCTGTATTGTGGCATTTGTTATTTTTGGTCGCATTAATTTTTTTGTTTCTTCGTTGTTATTATCTTTGTTGTGTTTATTGTATTTTTGCTGTTATATGTGATGACTTTTTGCCTATCAAATAGGGGGATGTACCAAATTCTAAGATGCACTCGTCACTAAGAAGGGGATTCAGTCTAAAGCAAAAACTAAATATTTTGTACGCCACTTTTTTTTAAAAGGTAAACATTAATGATTACATGTTTTGACACTTTACAGTATAAAACATATAAAGACGATTGGAACTAATTTGGGATAATTGGATGGCGAAGTAATGGCAATTTCATCTACAAATTTAATCTCATCTGCTTTTCGTTTTACGTTACACACTTGTTTTTATGAGTAATTTGCAATATTGCAACATTCAGCTATACGGCACCTAACATTTTTGAGAAATTGAAAGATATGAAAATCCAATTATCCAAATGAGTTCTTATCGCAGTGTTCTCCCTGAATAAGGTAACAGGGGCGTGGCGCCCTCTTGTAAATTCCGAGCGCCCCCTTGCCAGAAATGAAAAAGATTTATTTTTTTTAAATAAGTAATGCCGTAAACATATGAATCCAATGTTATATTCAGAAAGAATTATTATTAGACAACTAACAATCATTAACACATAATCACAAAATAATTAAAATTGCATGGCTTTCTTACATCTCATAAGAAACGCACATAAACATATATGTATTTTAATCCGTTCGGAAGTCATATGTAAGTCCTCCATATTCACTTTAACACTCTTTTCAAAATACAATATATTTATGGAGTATTTTAACGAATTCAGGTATCACAGACACATATTAAAATAAACTTGTATTCTTAAATGGATCGTTATTGTTAGTAAATTTATAGTATATTTTCGACATTTAAAAGAAAATGAATTTTAAAAAGTTCAAGGACTTAAGGTGAGGCTGCACATTGCCAATACAGTTTTTCAAAGGAATATTTCCTATCTAAGATGACAAGGAAACCCATAGAAACTATTTTGTGAAGTGTAATATTTCAGAGTATATGTAGAAAAAAACGACAAGTTTATTTTTCATTATCTATCTTCATTCTAAAATGGCATGGGCTTAAAGAATGACAATCGAAACAGTGCTTAAAATCATGATAAGGAAATTAAAATCTTATTCAAAACGTAGGCATTTTATTGCAAAACAAAATAATTGTTTTGTTATATCGCATTTAAAGAACATAATGTGAAAATTTCAGAATATTTGACCCAGCCAGACTGGAGTTAAATTCTTTGGAAATCTTAAAATTGGAAAAAAAGGAAGCAGGAAATCGGGTGATTTGCATACATTTGCATACATTAACACTATATCATGCAACTTACGACTGCTTGCCAAGCTAAAAAGTGAACTTAACCAATTTTTAATCTTGGCTTAACAAATTAACCACAATTGGATAAATATTTGCAAAAAAATTATTTTGGTCAAAATACGGTGTGTTGGGTGCAGTGCCCTCTTAACAGTTTCTTCTTGATATTCCTAGTGCTTAAAACTCTACCAGAACCTTATTTATATTAGAAGCTATTCGGACATTATATGGCAGCCATATTTAATTTATGAAAATTATCAAAGTGTGTTTTAAAAAATCTGAACCGCCAAAGGTGTTTCTTCATGCTCAAGAATATATTTAAACTTCAAAATTGCCGCCCTATTGGATTTATGCAAATTAACAAAGTGCCAACGCAAATCATTGCACCTCAAAATCGTATGTCCATGCATAAGTAATATACTTTTAACTTTAAAATCACAGAAATAGCTTGTTTAACCGTTCGACTGCTGTAATTTTTACACAAAATTTTAATGCAATATTTTACCAATTTCTGTGAACTTTTCTGTACGTTTTTTTTTTCATAATTTGGACAAAATTGATATCATATTCCATCAGCAACAGTTTTTTATAAAAATTTTGGCAAAGAGCAGAAAAACTGACTGTGGAACATTTTACAAAGTTGATAAAAATAGACTTCGGCGCTCAAACGATTAATGCGTGGTATATGACAGAAAATGTCCTTTGTAGGTATATTGGCCACCAGATTGGATTTATGCAAATTAACGAAGTAACAATGCAAATCATTGCATCTCGAAAATCGTTTGTTCATGCCAAAGAATTATACTTTAAGTTTTGAAATCAGAGAAATAGCTGATTTAACCCTTGATTGCTGTAATTTTTACACCAAAATTATAATGCAATATTTTACCAATTTCTGTCAACTTTTCTGTACTTTGTTTTCATAATTTTGGACAAAATCGATACATTTTTCATCAGCTACAGTTTTTTGTCAAAATTTTGGCAAATAGCACAAAAATTGACTCTGCTACATTTTATAAAGTTGATAAAATATAGACTTTGGCGCTCAAAGGGTTAATACGTAGTATATGACCGAAAATGTCTTTTGCAGGTATATTGGCCACCATATTGGATTTATGCAAATTAACGAAGTAACAATGCAAATCATTGCATCTCGAAAATCGTTTGTCCATGGCAAAGAAATATACTTTTGACTTAAAAATCACTGAAATAGCTGGTTTAATACGTTGTTTATGACCGAAAATGTCTTTTGTAGGAATGTTGGCAGCCATATTGGAAATATGCAAATTAATGAAGTGCCTATATAAACATTATACGTCCAAAATGATTCCCTGAGCCAAATAACTAGTTTCAGACTTTGAAATCACTGAAATAGCTTGTTCAACATGTGATATATGGCCAATTATGTTATTTTGTTGGATGGTTGGCCGCCATATTTGATTTATGCAAATTAGGCATATTTCTCCAAAGTGGATTCGAGTAAACTTTTAATATGTTGTTCTGGGTACCTCTCAAAAATGCATTCTGAAGAAAAAAATTCTGTTGCAATTTGTGGTGGGTTAGGTGCCAAAATCTCGTAGATTGACTGGACTACTATTGTTGGCATGCAATTACCAATACACTATCTTCGATAGATCGCACATTATCTGCCTGTAAAAAAGCCAGGAGATTGATAAACTCGCTTCGCAGTGTGGGTATTGGACCGCATGGTCTAAATCCAATTCTTAGCTGTGAAGTCTGGAAACGTGTGTGCCTTCCAGCTGCTTTTCATGGATGTGAGCTTTGGTCTCTCACAAAAACTGAGCTGATTATGCTTGAGAAAAGTCAGCGTTATGCTGCTAAAATCATACAGGGTTTCCCCATCAGAACTGCCACTGACTTCGCTTTAAGTGCTTTAGGTCTAATTTCAATTGAAGCCTACATTGACAAATGTAAACTGTTATTTTTTGGAAATCTTTGCAACTGTAATATTTTTTCAACAAGAAAATGTATTTTTTTACATCGTCTTTTGAATTCAAACTGTCTTCTACAGAGAAATCTTTAGGATTTATTGCTGATACTGTTAAGATCATTTCAAAATACGATCTGACATGCTTTTTTGATGAATTTTGCGCCACTGGCTATTTCCCGCCAAAACCTATTTGGAAAACAATTGTGAATGATGCCATCCATGAGAATGAAATAATTGCTGGAGACAAAGATTGGAAAGTAGAGATGATATGCTGGTTTACTCTCGATTGCACACTAAGTTAGCTCCATTTCACTTGTACACATATTTACGCAATTTTCCTGAGCGCCGTGAAACTGTTTACAGTATTATGAAACTTCTCACTTTTCCTAGAAATGAAGTCTGTTTTAAGTGTCAAAATACAGTTGATGATGTTTTGACTCATTTGTTAACTTCCTGTTGTCATACAACAATAGCAAGAGACTCTTTTTGGAACCGTCTTTTCGACAAAATGAGCATTACTGTTTCTGCAACACTTTACAACTTAAATGACCTTGACTTCATTAGTAATATTTTAGGAGATTGTATTTACATGATTAACTACAGCAGTCTGGTGAACAAGCAACTCTTCAAGAAATTGTGCTGGACTTTGTGCAAATGTGCCTTGAGAACTGAACTCAGTACCGTGTATTGCTTTCTGTCAGAAGCTTACTTGTATAATTTAGTGGGGTTTTTGGGGTTTTTTTTGAGTAACTTTTTCCCTTAATACCTCTGTAATTTAATGTGTTGATGTAACTCTTCTCATGTTTTGAGGAGGAATAAAGAAACAACAACAACAACAACAACAACAACTCACTCACTCTCTCACTCACTCACTCACTCACTCACTCACTCACTCACTCACTCACTCACTCACTCACTCACTCACTCACTCACTCACTCACTCACTCACTCACTCACTCACTCACTCACTCACTCACTCACTCACTCACTCACTCACTCACTCACTCACTCACTCACTCACTCACTCACTCACTCACTCACTCACTCACTCACTCACTCACTCACTCACTCACTCACTCACTCATCGTTTCATAAATTCGTTCAGAATAAAAAAAACTGAATGATTGCAAAAATCTCATTGATTATGAGTTTTTAATCATATACATATTTGCCAAAGCTGCTTGTACGCGAATGAACGTCTGTCTGCACATCTGTCTGTCTGTCTGTCTGTCTGTCTGTCTGTCTGTCTGTCTGTCTGTCTGTCTGTCTGTCGTATTTGCTTTAATCCTCTGAATATAGGGTGGTCTGTAGAGCACTTTTCTATATATTTTGGAAGCAATGCCCTATGATAATAGATTTCTCCTCGCACCTGCGCGACATTGAATGAGGCCTGACTAATGAGAGAAAGTTACATGGCTATTTACGCCTAGACACGGATTAGTACACGCAATTCTTAGCATGTCAACTTGCAACATACTGCCCGATAATGTTCTGGTGTCAGCCTCTTCTCGTTAAAACTATAAAGGACCAGATATGAACTGAATATGCTCACGTGTTTTACAACAGATTCATTAACAGTAGTACGCTTCACAGAACAATGAGATATATGTTATCACTATATGTGGCAGGTTTTTCCACTTCGCACAGTACTCTCAGAGTTTAATCACTAATTACAAAACTGTATTTAATATGCAAATTCATTAACTTGACAGTGCCCAATGCTTTATGGGACAATTAGATATCCATCAGATCAACATTTGTAGCACGTTTTATTTAATTTAATGCTGTAATTTTAGAGTAATGTCACTAATTACATATGCAAATAAACCCTAAATTAACTTGACACTGTTCAATGATTCATAGCACAATGAAATATTTATCAAATCAATATCTGTAGCACGTTTCACAAAATTTTGGTGCCGAAATTTCAGAGTTATATACCTAATTACAAAGTTTATTAAATATGCAAATGAACCCATAATTAACTTTACACTACAAAATGCTTTACAACAGAGTTAGATATCTGTCGTATCAGTATGTGCAGCAGTTTTCATCACATTTGATGCCGTAATTTCGGAGTTATATCACTAATTATAAGACTTCATGAAATATGCAAATGAGCTAATTATTAACTTGACACTGCTCAATGCTTCTCAGTACAACTGGATATTTATCAGATCAACATCTGTAGCAAGTTTCATCAAATTTAACGCTGTAATTTTGGAGTAATATCACTAATTACAAAGTTCATTAAATATGCAAATGAACCCTTAATTAACTTCACACAACTAATTGCTCTACACCACAATTAGATATCTGTCGGATCAGTATCTGCAGCAGATTTCATCACATTTGGTGTAGTTATTTTGGAGTTATATCACTAATTACAAAACTTCATAAAATATGCAAATGACCTATTTGTTAACTTGACACTGCCAAATGCTTCTCAGTACAATTAGATATTTATCAAAACAATATCTGTACCCAATTTCACTGACTATGGTGCCGTAATTTCAGAGTTATATACCTAATTCAAAAGTTCATTAAATATGCAAATGAACCCTTAATTAATTTCACACTACTAAATGCTTTACACTACAGTTAGATATCAGTCGGATCAGTATCTGTAGCAGATTTCATCACATTTGGTGAAGTTATATCGGAGTTATATGACTAATTACAAACCTTCATAAAATATGCAAATGAGCTATTTATTAACTTGACACTGCCTAATGCTTCTAAGTATAATTAGATATATATCAGATCAATATTTGTTGCAAGTATCATCAAGTTTGGTGCAGGAATTCTAGAGTTATCTCACTAATAACAAAAGTTCATTAAATATGCAAATGAGAAGATAATTGACATGACACTCACAGTATTATCATAATGTTCTTAGATTGTCATCTGTGAAAAGTTTCATGAAATTTTGTGCAGTATTTCTTGATATATGTCTACACTGTCATTACCGTCTCCATAGGGAAACCATTGTACGGAAAAAACCGATATTGCATAACTTCATTAATATGCAAGCCACACTAACCAAAATCTAATCAGTTCTTGCAAGTAGCACATGGTACTTGTGTACCAAATCTGACTTGAATCCGTTCATGCGTTTTTGAGTTATCGTGTAAACAGACAGACAGACACACACACACACACACACACACTAACACACACACACACACACACACGGACAGACAGACAGACATCGCTATGACAATAGCCCACGTGTTTACACACGTGAGCTAAAATGAAAAACAAGAAATTGGTACAGCTTTGTATATTCTATCCGTTTAGCGAATTTTCTTCCAAAATGTTTCAGTAATTCTTAATTCTTGACGTCCTCCGTAGTTCTTACCGAGAAAAGAAAAATTAAATAACAGAGCAAGCAACTCCAGATTTGTGTGCCGTCGAAGAGACGGAGATTAAAGGGAGGGTCGTCGGAACTGCGCGTGTGCGACCTTCTTGTTTACAAATAATGTATTCAATTCATGATATCTAGATGCAACTTAGCGTCACCGTCAACATAGCTGCAACATTTAAATTTTACGATGCTCATTGTACAAACATGTTTTAAATTTCATCAATCGCAAACGTACCCTAGATACAGTGTTTACATCGGTCGTAGGGGTCCCTGGCAACCTTTGAGCAGAGTTCCGACGACACCCACCCTCCCTTTAAATTGATCACTGTCACCTGTGGTCTATTCCGCTCTGCATCTATATATGCGCCCCATAGACGTGTGTACGTATGCCTGAGAAGAAGTGTATATATGCCTCAGGCATTTATACACACGTCTATTGGGTGCATATATAGACGCAGAGCGGAATAGACCACAGGTGACTGTGAGATGATAATTCAAACTTCTGCAAAATATCGATATTCTGGCTGTTACTGAACACTGGCTTTTTCCACATTCATTGAAATTTCTGAACACTGTTGATTGTAATTTTACTTCATTTGGAGTAACTGACAGAGCTCTAGATGCTAGCACTACCGACAAGGTGGGGTAGCTTTCCTCATTAGAAAGTCCATGTTACCTTCTGTTGATTATTTAAACTTAGGAGATGACCGTGTCATTGGTCTGCGAATTAACTGTAGTAACTGTGAACGTCTGAAAAAATGTATTTTTATCTTTGCTGTGTATCTACCGCCTGTTAATTACACGGTAGACTCTTATATCTACTGTGTCCATTTTTTGGAAGATCTTTACTCGACATACTCGCCTGTTGGTGACGTCATATTCCTTGGTGATTTCAATGCTAATTTGTTTGGGCCTCGTATGCCAGGTTTCCCAACCTCAACACGTGAAAAGACGCTTAATCAATTTATAGACTAGTGCGATCTGCAACCAGCAAATCTCTTGAACTTATGCACTGGTCCAGTCGAAACGTTTTGCTCTTTTAGTGGACGGAGCAAGTCGACCATTGACTTTGTCCTCTTTCCACTTCACCTTATCGATTTATTGACAATGTGTAAAGTACTTGATGACGACACTTTAAATCTTTCGGATCATTACCCAATTCTCTGTTCTCTTAGCTTATTCATTACGAAAAAAAATCGGAATTTTGTTCCTTCCAGAAAACGCTTAGTTTGGTCAAAACTAGACCGCATCACAATCACAGAATCGTATACTGATTCACTACGTGAAAAATTAGACACTTCCGACTTCACTGAACAAATACTGTCTTGTCCAGTTGACATTGATCGCTACTCATCAAAATTAATTAACGTTCTACGTGAAACTGCCGACAACAATATTCCCTCCTCTCGTTTCAAACCATACTTAAAGCCTTATTGGAAAGATGTGCAACCCTTTCACAAAAAAGCGTGGGAGTTGCGTAATAAATGGGTTCAAGCTGGAAGACCGAGAGGACTGCAACATGCTACTTTCCGCAATTATAAAGAATCAAAACGAGAGTTTAGGCGTGAATTGAGACGTCTACAGCGAAACGACGAACGTGAAAAGTACGAATTTATTGAAAATTCTATCGAGCTCGATCAAGCACTCTTCTGGCGCAATGTCAATTTGTGTAGGAAAAACAACTGCGATAGTTTTCCGATCTGAAAGTGAACGATACTACAATTTCCGAGCCTGTTTCTGTTGTTAATGCTTTTGCGGAACACTTTAAAAAGTTGTACGAGCCAACAGAAGATGACAATTTTTCAAATGATTTGAAGCTCACATTGATGACGTACTTGACAACCTTGTAGAAGAAAGCCACAACAATACCGAGATTACACTTTCAACACCTTTCTCAGTTGAAGAAATCTTATGTGCAATTAGAAAGCTCAAACGTGGAAAGCCGGAGGACCGGACTCCCTAACATATGAACACATTATTTTTGGGGGACCATCTCTAGTTAACTGCTTGATGCGCCTATTCAATGCAATGGTTACTGTCGAATATATTCCCTCCTCCTTTAAGTCTGCGTATTTGGTACCCATTTTTAAAGGTGGTAACAAAAGCCGTTTTGACGTCTCCAATTATAGAGGAATCTCATTACTTCCATCGTTGCACAAATTATTTGAATTATGTATTTCTCAACGCTTACAGCCTTGGCTAATTGAAAATAAAATACCGCACTCCCTACAAGCTGGTTATCAATCCGGCCAAAGCAACATTACTGCAGCTTTTTGCATTCTTGAGACAATTTATCACCATATTGAAAGACGCAGTAAAACATTCATGTGTAGCCTAGATCTTCATAAAGCTTTTGATTCTATATGGTGGATGGTTTATTTTACAAGCTATACACCATGAACCTCAATGCAAAACTTTGGCGAATTCTGCGTACCATGTTTCATGGACAAAACTGTCAAATCGCTCTTGGTACTTATGTATCAAATAATTACCCTATTTTCCAAGGTGTAAGACAAGGTAGCGTTCTTTCAACTACCTTATTCTTAATTTATGTAAATAAGTTGTTTGTTGAACTGGAAAATACTGGTTTAGGATGTTATATTGGTACGTCATTTGTAGGGTCACCCGCCTTAGCTGACGACATTTCGATTTTATCGACTACACGTACCACTTGCCAGAGATTACTGGACATAGTTTGCAAATATTGCTCCAATTGGAGATTAAAACTCTCGTTGTCAAAAAGCAAAATCATTGTCTTTGGAGAAAGTAACAGAGAACGCAAAAGACTGTGTAAGCATAGAAATATTTCTCTGTATAACTGTTGTCTTGAAGAAGTTAATGACATCACTGTTATTGGCATGCGAATCACAAACACATTATCAACAATGGAACGTACACTTTCAGCTAGTAAAAAAGCTAGATGTTTAATTAATTCTTTACGTAGTGTTGGCATTGGACCACACGGTCTAAATCCTATTGTGAGCACGGAAGTGTGGAAACGCATGTGTCTTCCAGCAGCCTTACATACTTGTGAGCTATGGACTATTACAAATATTGAACTGCAAATGATTGAAAAGTGTCAGCGTTATGCTGCCAAAGTTATCCAAGGTTTACCTCCCAGAACACCCACTGACTTAGCTTTAAGTGCTTTAGGATTGATATCAGTTGAAGCTTACATGGATAATTGCAAACTGCGTTTTTTTGGAATGCTTTGAAACTGTGATAATTCAGCCATTAGAAAATGTATATTTTTACAACGTCTTTTTGAATTTAAGCTTGCTTCTGTTCAAAACTCTCGGGATTTATTCCGGATATTACGAGAATTTTGTCAAAATACAACCTTCTGTGTTTTTTTGATGAATTTTGTGCAACAGGGTATTTTCCTCCAAAAGCAATATGGAAAACTATGTAAAGGAAGCTATTAATGAAAAAGAGTATACTGCTTGGAGACAAAGGCTTGAAGGAAGAGAGGATTTATCTCTTTTTTCTCAACTACACAAAAAAATCAAACCTCTTTATTATATACTGTATTACGTAACCTCCCGCATCGCAGGTTTACTATTTATAGAATTGCAGCAGCTCTTGCATTACCAGCAGACCTTCTATGTACGAAATGTCAGTGTGCTGTTGAAAATTATTTAACCCACTTGCTCACTTCCTGTATTGATACTACTGAATTGAGAGATGCTTTTTGGACAACAGTATTTGATAAGGTTAATGTACATTTTGCTGTAACTTTATTTAACTTAGACGATATCGGGTTTGTTTCGTGTATTTTACAAGATAACAACCACAACTTTCAACAACCACACGAATACGAAATATTCCAAGAACTTGCCTTTGATTTATAAGTGCGTGCTTGAATGCTTGGTAAGCGTCCGATGTAGTAAACAAAATACATCGCACATGATAACTTACATCTTTTTTATGTAAACGAGCTCTAGATGTTTGAACATTTTAGCTTATTCAGCTGAAAGAACGATCTTAAATGTAATAACCTCTTTTTTTTAATTTAATTTGCATCTGTATGAGTTTATTTGTGTGTTGTAACTCTTCTCTTTCTTGAGTAGGAATAAAGAAACAACAACAACAACAACTCACCAACTCACTCACTCACTCTCTCGCTCGCTCGCTCGCTCACTCACTCTCTCGCTCGCTCGCTTGCTCGCTCACTCACTCTCTCGCTGACTCGCTCGCTCGCTCACTCACTCACTCACTCACTCACTCTCTCACTCACTCACTCACTCACTCACTCACTCACTCACTCGCTCGCTCGCTCGCTCGCTCGCTCACTCACTCTCTCGCTCGCTCACTCTCTCGCTCGCTCGCTCGCTCGCTCACTCACTCTCTCGCTCGCTCGCTCGCTCGCTCGCTCGCTCACTCACTCACTCGCTCACTCACTCACTCACTCACTCACTCACTCGCTCGCTCGCTCGCTCGCTCGCTCACTCACTCTCTCGCTCGCTCACTCTCTCGCTCGCTCACTCGCTCGCTCGCTCGCTCGCTCGCTCACTCTCTCGCTCGCTCACTCGCTCGCTCTCTCGCTCGCTCGCTCGCTCGCTCGCTCGCTCACTCACTCACTCACTCTCTCACTCACTCCTCACTCACTCACTCACTCTCTCACTCACTCACTCACTCACTCGCTCGCTCGCTCGCTCGCTCGCTCACTCACTCTCTCGCTCGCTCACTCTCTCGCTCGCTCGCTCGCTCGCTCACTCACTCGCTCGCTCGCTCGCTCGCTCGCTCACTCACTCACTCACTCACTCTCTCACTCACTCACTCACTCACTCACTCACTCACTCTCTCGCTCACTCACTCA